>NC_052503.1:54116602-54433742 GCF_016617805.1 Bactrocera tryoni
TAGGTACTTTTATATTCGAATGACACTTGAAAGTTTCGTCACATTTTTCCGTAGGCTGCACGTTCGCCGCCATTGATCCGTTAGGATGGTTTGTATATTTTTATACTCTCGCAACAATGTTGCTAAGGAGAGTATTTTAGTTTTGTTCACATAACGGTTGTTTGGAAGTCCTAAAACTAAAAGAGTCAGATATAGGGTTATATATACCAAAGTGATCAGGGTGACGAGTAGAGTCGAAATCCGGATGTCTCCCTGTCCGTCCGTCCATCTGTCCGTCCGTCCGTCCGTGCAAGCTGTAACTTGAGTAAAAATTGAGATATAATGATGAAACTTGGTACACGTATTTCTTGGCTCCATAAGAAGGTTAAGTTCGAAGATGGGCAAAATCGGCCCACTGCCACGCCCACAAAATGGCGGAAACCGAAAACCTAGAAAGTGTCATAACTAAGCCATAAATAAAGATATTAAAGTGAAATTTGGCACAAAGGATCGAATTAGGGAGGGGCAAATTTGGACGCAATTGTTTCGGAAAAGTGGGCGTGGCTCCGCCCCCTACTAAGTTTTTGTACATATCTCGGAAACTACTAAAGCTATGTCAACCAAAGTCTACAAAGTCGTTTTCTTCAGGCATTTCCATATACAGTTCAAAAATGGAAGAAATCGGATAATAACCACGCCCACCTCCCATACAAAGGTTATGTTGAAAATCACTAAAAGTGCGTTAACCGACTAACAAAAAACGTCAGAAACACTAAATTTTACGGAAGAAGTGGCAGAAGGAAGCTGCACCCAGCCTTTTTTTAAAAATTGAAAATGGGCGCGGCGCCGCCCACTTATGGACCAGGAACCATATCTCAGGAGCTACTAGACCGATTTCAAAGAAATTCGGTACATAATATTTTCTTAACACCCTGATGACATGTACGAAATATGGGTGAAATCGGTTTACAACCACGCCTTCTTCCAATATAACGCTATTTTGAATTCCATCTGATGCCTTTTCTGTATAATATGAGTATATACATTAGGAAGCAATGATGATAGCGGAATAAAACTTTACAAAAATACGGTATTTGAAAAATATGTAAATGACTGATAATGAAATCTCGATTATCACTTTATCGTGCGAGAGTATAAAATGTTCAGTGACACCCGCACTTTTAACAAAGGTGTCATTATCCACCGATTGCAAGGATAGCCACTGCCGGCAACGACTATTGCATTTCCGAACTCCCCTGCCTTAAATTGGCTAAATATTCGTGAATTTTTCAGTTCAATGGCGTCATGTGACGATCCTGGCCAACGGGCTACATTATCCATTATGTTCAGTTTGCTGTCACAAAACGTTTACAAATTAATTGAAAAGTAGTTTTTTCGGTTTCGGAATAGTTCTGCTTCCTCCCTACCTAAATAGTCATTCATTTTAAATAATCGTAATCAGTTGAAATTAAGTATTTACTTTACTGACCTGGTGATTGAATTCTTACATGTGTGCAGTCCATAGCTGCTAGCACGCGCGGAAACTTTGCAATTTTATAAAATTGTCTCTGAATTTCTCTTTGACTTTCTAATTCCAATGGGATGGTTACAAAGCGTTCTCTTAACAATGAAATGTTGTGGCACACTCTCCTTATTGCGCGACAGGAAGAACTTTTTGAAACGCCACATAAGTCACCGCCAGTTCTTTGCATGCAGCCAGTTGCAAAGAAACGCAATGTTAGTAAAAGCATTAATTCGGGAGGCATAGTAGCACCATTTCTGCAATATTTTCCAAAGAATAACACCACCACCGGTCACCACTTTTTTCACTACTTTTGAGGGTTTCTAAACCTACTGTTTCACTAGTTTTTAATCACTCTTGGCTGGCAGGGAGCTGATACATACACACACATTGAGACACACACACACACGCCCTTACTACTACACCAAATGTGATAGCAGGCAACTTTAACGCGTGGGCAATCGAATGGGGTAGCAGCAAGACAAACAGGCGGGGTAATGCTCTGCTCAAAACGTTCGCCTTACTAGATGCTGTCCTACTTAATACGGGAGGTAGAAATACCTTCGAGAAGAATGGCCGGGGATCTATTAAAGATACTACGTTCGCCAGCAACTCACTGGCTCAAACTGCTCGTTGGAAAGTGTCCGACTTCTACACACATAGCGATCATCCTGCCATTATGCTTGAAGTCGGCAAGAAGCCACGAAACCAAGTTAGTCTAAAAAAGTCACTTAAAAAAGGATGGAAGGTGGAAACGCTAGATGCGAACAACTCATGTTGGATGAAAAAATGGATAGCTCGACCGACTTAGACCGACAAACTGAAATGCAAAACCCACCCCGAAGGTCCGCATACTGGTGGAACGAGGAGACTAGCGCACTAAGAAGCGAGTGTCATAGAGCGAGACGCCTCTCCCAAAGAAGCTTAGGTACGCCGGAACACACGAGACTGCGAGAATATTTTAAAAGAAAGCCAAATGAGTTCAAAAAGGTTATTAAAAGAAGTAAGACTTTAAGCTTCACTATGCGAGGAGGTAGATGAAAATCCGTTGGGAGCTGCCTATAAAATAGTAATGGTAAAGGTCAAGGGGGGTAAAAACCGGCACCAACCTGTGCTACACTGCTAGAAAAGGTGGTGAAAATGCTTTTCCCATCGTAGGAGCAGCATACGAGCAGAATAATACCATCAGTGGTCGAAGTTTTGTCAATCGACGACGAGAAGGTAGTAGAAGTGGAGGAAAGATTCGGCAATACAAAGGCCCCAGGACTTGATGGCATCCCAAACAAAGAGCTTAAGATTGCAGTTAAATGTAGCAAGAAGGCCTTCGCTGAAATTTTTTCTAAGTTCCATTCCGGCCAAGGCCGTAGAGGGAACCAGGTGAGCTACCGTATGGCTCCGTATTGGGTCCGTTACTTTGAAATGTGCTATACGACGGGGTGCAGCCTACCGCTGCCAAAAGAGCTAAGGAGCTCTCTCAAGTTCAAAACCTCTGCAATGCGACCACAGCAAAAATTAAGGACTGGCTCACGAAAACTAAGCTGCAGCTGGCCGGAGAAAAGACGGAAGCGGCGCTTATCACGAGCAGGAAAAAACTAAAAACGGTCACCTTATATATCGATGGATACAACATTACAACGCAAAACTCCCTGAGATACCTTGGCGTTATGATTGATACGGGATTGAATTTCAAAACGAATGTTGAAAAAGCCTGCAGCAAGGCAGCTACTGTTGTAGCGGCTCTGTCAAGAATAATGGCTAACACTGGTGGACCTAGTCAAAGTAGGAGAGCCATACTAGCTAAAGTAAGTCAGTCAACACTCATGTATGAGGCCCCTATATGGGGAAAAGCACTGCGCTAAAGAACAAATGCCAATAAGGCAAACGCAGTGACCAGGCTATGCGCCATCAGAGTAGCCTGTGCATTCAGAACGGTCTCACATGAAGCGGCCAGTATCATATCTGGTCTTATGCCTCCGGACTTACTGGCCTCGTAGAGCCTACCTAAAATCTAAAGCCATGAATAGACGTCTAACAGCTGACGAGCGAAAAAAAGAGAGACAGGTTAGCCTCGAAGAGTGGCAAAGACAATGGAACGCGGCAGAAAAAGGAAGATGGACGCACAAGCTCATTAAGAACGTATCAGCTTGGATTGAGAAACAACTTGGGGAGACAGACTTTTATCTGACGCAATTCCTGACAGGCCATGGCTGTTTCAGGGAATACCTTTACAGATTCGGCCACGATGATGACACAAAATATTCATTCTGCAGCAGTGCCAACGAAAACGCCGAGCACATCTTTTTCTTCTGTTCGAGATACAAAGTGGAGATAACTACCATCGAAGGAATAATAAACCAAAGGATGACGCCTGACAACATTATTAGCCACATGTTGCAATCAAAGTTGGTATGGGCGAAAATGAAAGAGTGGGTCGCAATAGCGATCCACGAACTCAGTATAAGAGAAGGACAGCAAAGAAGCTTGAGACCAGCTGAATAACCACGAAAGGAGTTTCTGAAGAGGCATTCTTGCCCAGCTTGGTTCTGCGAAACGGCGATCCCGCAGGGCCAAATACAAGAAAACGCAGCCGGAATTAAGGGTTTAGTACGTAGCTGTACTGCTGCGCAAGTCCAGTAAAGTTAGATAATACTAATTGGGCGCGATCCCGAAAGAGGTGTATCTTTAGCGGGCAATATGAATCGTGCATGCTGCCTGTCAAAGGCAGTATCTTTTGGAAGATTCCCCTCCGACAAAAAAAAAACACACCCCCAAAAGTGTATACGAAGTCACTGGAACAATCAACAGCAAAGTAAACTTGCAAAAAATCGAATGGAATCACTTTTCAGCGCGAGTTACATCTCAGTTTACGTCTGACGGCATGCAGTTGTGCACAACATCGCATGATCAGCCAGTACGTGACCAAAACAGCAGAGTCAGCATATTTTGAATCTGTTGGAATGTGCGGTACACCCACACATTCGGGCAGACTCGAGTTGCTGATCTGATGGCAGAGTCAGACTGATGCTCACCACCGAACAGTAAACAACGTTTTTTAATTTATAACTGGCGCAGTCGAACGGAACGGTTCCATATTCTCTCTCAGCTCCGCCCAGCTAGCAAAGAAAAGCTAAATAAAAGCTAAATAAATTATTTTTAAACAAAAGTACTCTTGTTAAAAGAAAAGTGGCAAAGATACAGCTAATCATATAAATCCCAAAGCAGAACAAAATAATACATTTGAGTTGGAAAATTATAGCAAAAGCAAAAACAAAATTCAAAAAGTGAAAGAATTCGTGAAAAGTGCAAAACAAAAATTATTTTGAGAAAAAATAAAGAAAACTGTTGAAAACCCTAAAAGTGAGCTCTAAAATATTTCATTGGATTACTGCATTTGGATTACCTTTAATACAAAAACAACTACAGCAACAGCGGAGACAGCAGCAGCAGATTTAACAAAAAAAAACAAAAACAATATCAACAGCAGCAATAGCGGAGAGAGCAGCAGCAGCTTTAGCAAAACAAAAAAAAAAAAAAAAACAACAACATAAACAGCAACAACAGCAGCAGCTATAGTGCAGAAAAGTATTGTAAGAATAAATTAAATATTGATATTTTAAGAAAACAATTTTAATAAAATGGCTCAAAATAATAGGAATTTAGAAAACTGTGTAGTAGCAATTACACAATTGTTAGAATTAAATGCAATAAATAATCAGAGGTCAATAAGACAACGTATAGAGAAAGATTTAAAGTATGTAAATTCTTTTGAGGGTAATGCCGGCCAATTGCCAGCATTCATTGAGGCTATAGATAGGATTCTGAGGGATTATTTAAACCAGGAACAGGAAGTTTATAGAGTAGTGTATGACTTAAAAATAATCGGGAAAGCAAAAAATTATTTGCATCTTGCCCCACCAGCTAGTTGGGAAGATTGCAAAATAAAACTTAAACAACATTTTAAGCCAAGAAAAGATCAGATGACTATAACGAAAGAAATAAACACACTACGAGTAGCATTAGTGAGTTAAGTAGGAGAATCAATGAAATTATTGATGCTATAACCGAATTTGGAGCTCTGGATGAAAACGGGGAGGCAATGAAAGAAATTTTTTCAGGTATGCTTATTCAACGCATTAAGCAAATCACATCGGGGACTTGTGCTTATGCAATAAGGAACTCGATTTCATTGACTCAGTTAGCAGGAATTATATACAGTTTCATGGGGCTAGACGATGGAAATTTAAATCCTATATTTTTAACAAGAAATAGAAACTCAAACCAATTTGATCAGAAGGCAAGAAATTTTAATAGTAACCAAAATCAAAGTAATCAGAGAATAAACAACTTTAGGAGACAAAATATTGGCGATCAAAACAATGATCGTTATTATGCACAAAATAATTCGGGACGATACTCACAAAGAAATACTAACTTTTCAGGGCAAAATAATTATCATCCAAATAATCCACAGAGACAAACTAATTATCGGACAGGAAATTCAGGCCAATATACAAATCAATATCGTAGTAATAATATTCTTCTTCTTCTTCTTAATGGGCGTAGACACCGCTTACGCGATTATAGCCGAGTTAACAACAGCGCGCCAGTCGTTTCTTCTTTTCGCTACGTGGCGCCAATTGGATATTCCAAGCGAAGCCAGGTCCTTCTCCACTTGGTCCTTCCAACGGAGTGGAGGTCTTTCTCTTCCTCTGCTTCCCCCGGCGGGTACTGCGTCGAATACTTTCAGACCTGGAATGTTTTCATCCATCCGGACAACATGACCTAGCCAGCGTAGCCGCTGTCTTTTAATTCGCTGAACTATGTCGATGTCGTCGTATATCTCGTACAGCTCATCGTTCCATCGAATGCGATATTCGCCGTGGCCAATGCGCAAAGGACCATAAATATTTCGCAGAATTTTTCTCTCGAAAACTCGTAACGTCGACTCATCGGTTGCTATCATCGCCCAAGCCTCTGCACCATATAGCAGGACGGGAATTATGAGCGACTTATAGAGTTTGGTTTTTGTTCGTCGAGAGAGGACTTTACTTTTCAATTGCCTACTCAGTCCGAAATAAGGCAAGAGCAATCCTGCGTTGGATTTCCAGGCTGACATTGTTGGTGGTGTTAATGCTGGTTCCTAAGTAGACGAAATTATCTACAACTTCAAAGTTATGACTGTCAACAGTGACGTGAGAGCCAAGTCGCGAGTGCGACGACTGTTTGTTTGATGACAGGAGATATTTCGTTTTGCCCTCGTTCACTGCCAGACCCATTTTCTGTGCTTCCTTGTCCAGCCTGGAGAAAGCAGAACTAACGGCGCGGGTGTTGAGGCCGATGATATCAATATCGTCGGCATACGCCAGCAGCTGTACACTCTTATAGAAGATGGTACCTTCTCTATTTAGTTCTGCAGCTCGAACTATTTTCTCCAGAAGCAGGTTGAAGAAGTCACACGATAGGAGTCGCCTTGTCTGAAACCTCGTTTGGTATCGAACGGCTCGGAGAGGTCCTTCCCGATCCTGACGGAGCTTTTTGTGTTGCTCAGCGTCAACTTACACAGCCATATTAGTTTTGCGGGGATACCAAATTCAGACATCGCGGCATAAAGGCAGCTCCTTTTCGTGCTGTCGAAAGCAGCTTTGAAATCGACGAAGAGGTGGTGTGTGTCGATTCTCCTTTCACGGGTCTTTTCCAAGATTTGGCGCATGATGAATATCTGGTCGGTTGTGGATTTTCCAGGTCTGAAGCCACACTGATAAGGTCCAATCAGTTTGTTGACGGTGGGCTTTATTCTTTCACACAGTACGCTCGATAGAACCTTATATGCGATGTTGAGGAGGCTAATCCCACGGTAGTTGGCGCAGATTGTGGGGTCTCCTTTTTATGGATTGGACATAGCACACTTAAATTCCAATCGTTGGGCATGCTTTCGTCCGACCATATTTTACAAAGAAGCTGATGCATGCACCTTATCAGTTCTTCGCCGCCGTGTTTGAATAGCTCGGCCGGCAGTCCGTCGGCCCCTGCCGCTTTGTTGTTCTTCAGGCGGGCAATTGCTATTCGAACTTCTTCATGGTCGGGTAATGGAACGTCTGCTCCATCGTCATCGATTGGGGAATCGGGTTCTTCTTCTCCTGGTGTTGTGCGTTCACTGCTATTCAGCAGGCTGGAGAAGTGTTCCCTCCATAATTTAAGTATGCTCTGGGCATCAGTGACTAGATCACCTTTTGGGGTTCTACAAGAGTATGCTCCGGTCTTGAAACCTTCTGTAAGCCGCCGCATTTTTCGTAGAATTTTCGAGCATTACCCCTGTCGGCCAGCTTATCAAGCTCTTCGTACTCACGCATTTCGGCCTCTTTCTTCTTCTGTCTGCAAATGCGTCTCGCTTCCCTCTTCAACTCTCGGTATCTATCCCATCCCGCACGTGTAGTGGTCGATCGTAACGTTGCGAGGTAGGCAGCCTGTTTTCTCTCCGCTGCGACACGGCACTCCTCGTCGTACCAGCAGTTCTTTTGCACTTTCCGAAAACCAATGGTTTCGGTTGCAGCTGTACGTAAGGAATTTGAAATGCCGTCCCACAGTTCCCTTATACCGAGTTGTTGACGAGTGCTCTCAGAGAGCAGGAGTGCAAGCCGAGTTGAAAATCGTTCTGCTGTCTGTTGTGATTGCAGCTTCTCGACGTCGAACCTTCCTTGTGTTTGTTGACGTGCGTTTTTTGCTGCACACAGGCGGGTGCGAATCTTGGCTGCAACAAGATAGTGATCCGAGTCGATGTCAGGACCTCGGAGCGTACGCAAGTTTAGAACACTGGAGACGTGTCTTCCGTCTATCACAACATGATCGATCTGGTTGGTGGCTTTTCTATCCGGAGACTGCCAGGTAGCTTGATATATCTTCTTGTGCTGGAATCTAGTACCACAAATAACCATATTTCGGGCCCCGGCGAAGTCAATCAGCCTCAACCCATTTGGGGATGCTTCGTCGTGGAGGCTGAATTTACCGACCGTAGTGCCAAATATACCTTCTTTGCCCACCCTGGCGTTAAAGTCGCCAAGCACGATTTTGACATCGTGGCGGGGGCAGCTCTCATAAGCGCGCTCCAAGAGCTCATAGAAGGCATATTTGGTCACATCGTCCTTCTCTTCCGTCGGGGCGTGGGCGCAAATCAGCGATATGTTGAAGAATCTCGCTTTGATGCGGATTGTGGCTAGACGTTCATTCACCGGAGTGAATGATAGTACTCGGCGACGGAGTCTCTCTCCCACCACGAATCCAACACCAAACTTGCGCTCCTTTATATGGCCACTGTAGTAAATGTCACAAGGACCTACTCTTCTCTGTCCTTGTCCCGTCCATCGCATTTCTTGGACTGCGGTGATGTCAGCCTTTATTTTCGCGAGGACATCAACCAGCTGGGCAGCGGCACCTTCCCAATTAAGGGTCCGGATATTCCAGGTGCATGCCCTTATCTCGTAGTCCTTATTTCGTTTGCCATGGTCGCCATCAAAAGGGGGGTTTCTCTTCCGAGGCTGTCGCTTTCTTTTCATTGGGGGTGTTTTTTACGTGGCGGGTCCCAAACCCAGCGCACAACCCTAAGCAGGGATGTTTCGCCTTCTCACATTAGCTCGCCTTCGAACGGATGTTCTTAGGCTACCCAGAGGATACTTGGTCAAAGACCGGAAGTTGTGAGCTGCTTGAGCCATGTGTAAAAGAATCGTTTCTGGCCACTCCCAAGTGAATGGCGATCAGAGAACTTTCCTCACTTGCGTGAACTTCTACACATGACTCCATCCTCCTAATATTAATAATAATAATAACGGCTATGGTAATTCAGCAAGACAAAATATACAGAACGGCACTCGACAAAGAAGACGTTCAAATGGCCCAACACCCATGGATGTTGATGCTGTGATTAGGACAGAGGAAACGAATAACAACGAGGAATTTTTTACCAATTAGCCTCGGAAAATCAAAATAAAATATTAATTTCACTTACTTTGTTTAACAAAAAGTGGTGTGCATTGGTAGACCCAGGCTCTACTATTATATTATGAAAAAATCAAGCTTGGAACATTATAAGTTACCGGTTTTAGAAAAAAATAAAACAATAATTAGTACACTGAATGGTGAAATAAGAGCGTCTAACGAAAGAGTTAAGACACCATGTTCGCTAGAATTTAAATACCCTCATAGGAGGGCTAGGATGAGATGGTTGAAAATAGACTTTGAAAAACCGTACGATTTTCTTCTAGGAAACGATTTTATATTTAATAATTTCAATATAATCGATATTGAAAACGAAGAAATTGAGCTTAAAAATGGTGTAAAAATTCCGTTTTATTCAAAAACTATCCAAGAGCAAGTATATGCATTGGAAGAAAGTAAAATGCAAAACATTCAACTGGATCATTTAAAATCAAATGAACGAAAGGAGGTTGAAAAATAGCTAAATAAGTATGAAAAATTGATGTATAAAGAAAGCGATGCCTTGACAAACATAAAAACGGTGGTCCACGAAATAAGGACAACCACAAACCAGCAAATTAATTCAAAAATATATAGGTTACCTCCGAAACATGAGGAAGAAGCGATAAGGCAAATTAGGGAGCTAGAATAACAAGGTATAATTCGGAAAAGTAGGAGTAAATATAGTTCACCTATTATCATAGTACCAAAAAAATGTGGTAGTATGGGCAATAAAAAATTTCGTTTAGTAATCGATTACCGTAGACTAAATCAAATAACTGTCGATGATAAATATCCTTTGCCAAACATTGATGGAATCTTAGACAAGTTGGGCAAGGCGCAGTACTTCAGCACTCTTGATCTAGCCAAAGGTTATCATCAAATTTTAGTGGATAAAAAGGATATTGAAAAGACAGCTTTTGTATCTCCGGTGGGATTATACGAATATATAAGAATGCCCTTCGGACTTAAAAACGCTCCGGCTACCTTTCAACGACTAATGAATGACATATTACGGGAATACATAAATAAGATATGTGTCGTTTATTTGGATGACGTATTAATCTTTTCAACGTCATTGGAGGAACATTTAAACTCCTTAGAGAAAATTTTTTCAAAGTTAAAGGAACATAATTTAAAAATTCAGACAGATAAATGTAGTTTTCTAAAGAGAGAAACAAAATTTTTGGGGCATACCTTAACAAAAGAAGGGATTAAGCCAAATCAGGACAAGATAGCAGCAATACAAAATTTGAAAATACCTAGAACCGAAAAACAATTAAAAAGTTTTTTGGGAGCCACTGGTTATTATAGAAAGTTCATTAGGGACTATTCAAAAATTGCATATCCAATGATTAAATATTTAAAAAAGGGTTATAAAATAAATTCAAGAGATCCGCAGTACATAGCTAGTTTCGAAAATTTGAAATCACTAATATCATCACATCCAATTTTAAAATTTCCTGAATATGATAAAGAATTTACTATTACAACGGATGCAAGTGATTACGCAATAGGCGCAGTGCTTTCTCAACAAGGTCAACCAGTGTGCTACATTAGCAGAACTTTAAATAACCATGAACAGAAATATGCTACAACAGATAAAGAATTCCTAGCCATTATATATTCAATAACCTATTTCAGGCCGTACATATATGGCACAAAATTTAAAATTATAACTGATCATTGCCCGATAGTATTTTTGAATAATAAATATAAAGGAAGGAAGTTTTCACAACGGCACCAAAGGTGGCTATTGAAACTGCAAGAGTTTAATTATGAAATTGAATATCAGAAAGGAAAAAATAATGTAGTAGCAGATTTTTTAAGCCGAATTGAAAATTCTCCAAAAATCGACGAAAGTAATGATAAAGAATCCAATTTAGAAATGTCAGATACAATACATTCCGCAGAAGAGGAACTATTAGAACACTTCTTCATAAAAGAAGAAATTGTTAACAAGTATAAGACCAAAATTATAATAACATATAGTCCTCAAACTGAAGTTCAAATAATACATGGAAGGAAAGTAATTGAGATCAACCCTATTGATACGGAGAATATATTGAAAAATATTTTCCGAAGACATATTGACAAGGGCAAAGTGGGTATTTTTTCCGAAGTAGAGGAGACCGATTATCACAAAATTCAACTACTACTGATAAGCATGTTTTCTTGTAATAGCAAGGTGCAATTCATAAAATGTACAAAAAGAGCAACAGAAATTATACAAGAAGAAGATCTGCATAAACAAATTTCACTTTACCATAGTAATGAGTCAATGCATAGCGGAATAAACGAGACTTACAATACACTTAAGGATAAAATATTCTATCCAAAATTGTACAGTTAATTATAGGTAATTGCGAAAAATGCAAGCAAATTAAATATGACAGGAAACCGTTAAAGCCGAAGTTCAAATTAACTGAGACACCTTCAGATAAAAATGAAATAATACATGTGGACATTTTTCATTTTAAAAAGCAGTCATTTGTCACAGTAATTGATAAACTAACAAAATTTGCAGCAGCATACAATATAATTGACAGAAATTGGAGGGCAAAGAAGGCCATCATAATTGAACATTTTACGAAATTTGGGAAACCAAAGAAGAAGAAGAAGTAACGTTAAAGGCATAAAAAAAAAAAAGAAGATCATCATGGACAACGAATTCAGGGCCGAACAGTTAATTCAGTTCTTAAATACAGAAGGAGTCGAAGTACACTTAACAAAACCAAACTCTCATACAGGTAATGCAGACATTGAGAGGCTACACTCAACCTTGTTAGAAAAACTAACAGGAATTGAGGATCCAAGTCTCTCAACAGAAATGAGGATACAGATCGTTATAGGTAACTATAATGATCGCTATCACTCAACCATAAAATGTACACCCAATAACGCAAGAAATAGAATTGATCCAACCATTTTAAAAAATACAATAGACCAGAAGAAACAACTCACCATACACAATAGAAATAGGTACAGAGAAGACTATATAGAACTGAGATCGACCGGACCGATAAAAAATTACAAAAGAGTACGGCATAAAGATCAACCGTATTACCGAATTAATCCACTACAGAATGTTCATCCGACTAATATAAAAAGACCAATGAAATTGGCAAATATTGAAAACCCAAACGAGAGGGATGAAGATACATTTAGCTTAAGGGCATTTAATGGGGATAATAACACATAAAAAAATAAATAAAAAAAGAAAAACAAAAAACAAAAACGTTATAAAATAATTTTATTTTTACAGATGATGGGGATAATTGTGTTTTTTTAGTAACTATGACATTGGTGGCAGCACTCTTACAAGTGACGCCAATAGTTGAAGAAGCAGGATACACCATGATCCAACTCGACGAAGTAGAAATCGTTGACGAAGTCAATACGATACTACATATTATACACCCGAAAGAGCTAACAAGTTTGGTGGAGGAAATGGGAGAAAACATAAGACAAGCAGACCTAAGTAACAAGGCACTTCTTTTCAACGAAATTAAAGTAATTAAAGCAAAAATTAGATCGATTACTCCCAAGGAAGAGGAAAGAAAGAAGAGAGTTTTAATTAATATAGGAGGGACAATGTATAAATGGTTGTTCGGGGTAATGGACGAGGAGGACCGACAGGATATAATTAGTCATTTAGAAGTAATAGAGAATAAACAGATTATAATAAATGAGCATTTTAACGAGTCAATTAATTTAATGAAAACAATAGTAAAGAATGACAGGAGTAAAATATTAAAAGAAATAAATCAGATACAAAAGGAGAATAGAGAGCTAGCGAAATTGGTTCTTTACAATGATCAAATGAATAAATTAAGACATATAGAAGGGAAGATACATGAAGTTCAAAATAATATAGCCGCCGCTAAAAACAATTTAATACATCCGGGGATGTTAACTAAAGAAGAAATAGATAACTTTGACATAGATTTTTATAAACTGAAACTGGCCAAGGTAGGAGTAGTAGCTTTCAAAAATGAAGCACTTGTGTTCGCCATTCAAATACCAAAGTGTTTTTTTAAAGTATATATAAAATTAATTATGCCTCTACCAAACAAACGAAAATTGCAAATAGTTCATGAGGATGAAAAAATTGTAACAATAAATAAAAAACATTATAAATATGAAGATAATACGTTATTAAGAAAACTAAAATTAAGTAGGAATTGTATTTTTTTAATACTTGTGAATTTAAATATAACAATACTACAATAATACAAGAAATAAGCGATGATACTTTAATCATCAAGAATGCAAAAAATTTGAAACTTGTACAAAATTGTGATGACAGAAATTTTGTACTGCAAAATAACTATATATTAAATTTTGAGAAATGTGAAATTAAAATTAATGAAGAAAAATTTAGTAACAAGACAACAACAACAACTTTTTAGAAAAAAACTCAGTCACAGCAGTTGAGGTCATCATATTTTGTAGGTGCATGTTTGGTATAAATAGTTAGATTTCAACACATTTTTTTAACAGATTTTTAATTTGATATTTTCATTGGTGCTTCATTTAGGTGGCATACTTCAAAAGCATTATTACGGCAAAGTTTCATACTGCCCATTTTCGCACTGGAACATAGAAATGTTTATGTAGTATTATATACGGAATCTGGTTGAGATTGGTCGAGATATATACATATGTGGAGATTACCACTGTATACTAATTATAATAATTTCTCTTAAATTTTATTTGTACTGTCCATAATAGTTATTCGTACCATACTTCTTAAGTTTGCCATTTTATGTAATTTATCCTAAAACTTAACGAATGTTAGAATCAAAAGCACAAAATTAAAATATTATTCGTCAACGACCAGCAAAGTGCTCACAACGACTCGCTTAGTACCGCATCAGTACCAAATTGGTGTCAAAAGAATAAAATTTTGAATATACCCCGCGCTTACTCCAAATGAACGAACATCTTCAACCTGTAGAAAGCGAAACCGCATCTGGCAGCAATGTAATTCCAGTAGGCCCAGCAGCATTTAGACACCACAGAAGCAGTTGGAGCGCCAACTACATTCAACCTGAAAATCAAAGTCTTACGGTCATACATTTAAAGCAGCGAGTAAAGCTGACAGGAAATTTATTTTTGGAAGAAACTCTTCGAGACTATGTATCCAACGCTTACCGGAATTAATAAAATCATCTGTTTTTGCACGCGAAAGTACGGTAGATGTCCAAATTGCAGTTACCGACGCTATTATGGAAACGTTAACCCAGCATCAAATTTGTTCATAATTGGATCACGCCGCCAGTATTTCAGCTCAGACTCAATAAGACACAATTTCTCAACTATCAAATGCGCACACGAGAACGCAGTCGCTCACGCACTAGTCGCAGATTTCATCGACAACATAGTCAATCGACTGAGCGAAGTTCCACCTTACGCAATACGAACGAATGTTGGTACCATAAAACTTTCGGAGACTCCGCCAACCGATGTCGTAGTCAATGTCTACGTCGAGAAAGTACCAACACCCAGCATGATTTACAGAATTTTCAGTCAGCGATGCTGACGTCAATCACCCTAACGCATCAGTAAATCAACTTTTCATCAAGGACCTGTAATCAAACGTAAAAGGGCACAATAGACCCTAGATCGCGGTGCAATACCTCATTAACAATATCAAACGTAAAATATCTCATATACACTGGTGCCGATTACAGTGTTCTTCCAACCAAAAACAAGTTCAATTCTCTTCGTCCAACAAACGTCACGTTATACGCAGCCAACGGAAGAACTGCAAAGCATTTGTTCGTGCCAGCATCCATTGCAGAAGCAGCAAAATTTTACGTCACATCAAGTCTCCATTACAACGTTTAGAAATGCTAGACAAACGCTTTCAAGTTGTTCACGTCGACGTAATTGGACCATTGCCTCTTAACCATGGATTCAAATATTGCCTCACACTCATCGATCGCTTTTCGAGATGGCCCGAAGCGATACTCTTGTCAACATTCAAGCAGAAACAGTATGTAGAGCTTTCTTGAACGAGTGGGTCGGATTATACGGCTCACCTCTGAAGATAATCACGGACCAAGGAACTCAATTCAAATCCAAAATGTTTCAAGAAATGTTCATTATTTATTCAGCATTAGGTCCTCAGCGTGAACGTACATACCGAATGGATTGATAGAAAGGTGGTATCGTTCATTAAAAAACGCCATACTAGCCACCGGAAAGGAATCTTGGGTAGATAATTTAGGACTTACTCCTTTAGGATTACTAAATGCCGTGAGGGAAGACATAAAACCCTTCGCAGCCGAAATGTTATTCGGAACCGCAAGGCGATTACCTGACGAGTTTTTTACTATAAAACCAAACACGCGGAAAAACTCAATTTATTTTGAAAAATTACGACATCATCTTCGAAAAATTCGTCCCGACGAAACTTTATGGCATTCACCAAGTACACCATTCCTCAATAGAAATTTATTTCAATCAACACACGCATATGTACGCAAAGATCGGGTAACTCCTTCTATGACAGAACCATACGATGGACCCTACAAAGTTATTTCAAACAAGTAAGGAAGGGCTAAGTTCGGATGTTTCCGAACATTTTATACTCTCGCACGATAAAGTGATAATCGAGATTTCATTATCAGTCATTTACATATTTTTCAAATACCGTATTTGTGTAAAGTTTTATACCACTATCATCATCATTGGTTCCTAATGTATATATTATACAGAGAAGGCATCAGATGGAATTCAAAATAGCGTTATATTGGAAAAAGGCGAGGTTGGGAACCGATTTCATCCATATTTATGTACATGTCATCAGGGTGTTAAGAAAATACAACATACCGAATTTCATTGAAATCGGTGGAGTAGTTCCCGAGATATGGTTTTTGGTCCATAAGTGGGCGAGGCCACGCCCATTTTCAATTTAAAAAAAAAGCCTGAGTGCAGCTTCCTTCTGCCATTTTTTCTGTAAAATTTAGTGTTTCTGACGTTTTTTGTTAGTCGGTTAACGCACTTTTAGTGATTTTCAACATAACCTTTGTATGGGAGGTGGGCGTGGTTATTATCCGATTTCTTCCATTTTTGAACTGTATATGGAAATACCTGAAGAAAACGACTCTGTAGAGTTTGGTTGACATAGCTATAGTAGTTTCCGAGACATATACAAAAAACTTAGTTAGGGCCCCTAATGCGATCCTTTGTGCCAAATTTCATTTTAACATCTTTACTTATCGCTTAGTTATGACACTTTATAGGTTTTCGGTTTCCGCCATTTTGTGGGCGTGGCAGTGGGCCGATTTTGCCCATCTTCGAACTTAACCTTCTTATGGAGCCAAGGAATACGTGTACAAGTTTCATCATGATATCTCAATTTTTACTCAAGTTACAGCTTGCACGGACGGACGGACGGACAGACGGACGGACGGACACGCAGACATCCGGATTTCAACTCTACTTGTCACCCTGATCACTTTGGTATATATAACCCTATATCTGACTCTTTTAGTTTTAGGACTTACAAACAACCGTTATGGGAACAAAACTATAATACTCTCCTTAGCAACTTTGTTGCGAGAGTATAAAAACGACAAATATTTTACAATCGAAATAAAAGGCAAAAACATCGTTATTTCAATCGACCGTCTCAAGTTACAATATAGCAGATGAAGATGTTATTTCTAACCAAACATCAGACACTCTAGATGTATTGCCAGTCAATTCAAAAAAATCTAGAAAGGGGGTAATGTGGAGATCACCACTTTACACTAATTATTATAACACTGGTAAACACTGTTTTTGTCACATGAACTTTTCTATGATTTTTTTATGTTAGTGTACCCTCATTAAAAATATATAACAGTTTTGTTTCTATCACATCCAGTTTTCTTGTGACAGCTACATATTCATTTCTGACCTCATATACGTTTCTTTGTTTACATAACTGCATTTAGTCGACTGTGTAACTATTGTGTTTGCTAAATTATATTTTATTTACATTAGTTAGATATGCCACGAAAGTGTTTGAACAACCCGGACAATTTTTGTTATGTGTTTGGAGAATTAACTTTTACATCTAAGCTTCGAAATTTCACATCACTAATTGAACAGTGCTATTTAGACAATTTTGGTTGAGGAATCAAGACAAATCCTAGGTTCCACATAAATGTTATGTAACGTGTGTTAGGTTTTAGGTTTAGGTTTTAGGTTGGGCTAAACAAGAACCTCGACATTTGTCATTTGCTATACCAATAATTTGGAAGTGATTGTTGTTTTTGTTTGACTCAAACAAAATGTATTACTACCAAATCCAAACACACTATCCAGTATCCAAACTTGTCTTCCGCCAAGAGACCCATCTTATACTCGTATAGTGCCGAACTGTCTGTGCCGATGCCTCCAAATCGATCAAAAAGTGAGAATTCTAGTCCGGAATTTGTTCTCACTCAGCATAATAAGGTATCTGATGATAGTGACTCAAGTTATGAACCGTCAACTTCAAAAGAACCGCACTTATTGACAACGTGATTTAAACGATTTAATGTGTAATTTAAATCTGTCTAAAAAACAGGCTGAGCTTTTGGGGTCTAGATTAAACGCTGTACAAAGATTTCTTATTTTCGACGTAGTGACGATGAAAAAAAAAAGGTGCGTGGAGTCCCTACGCGCGGACGAAGTTATACTTCTTAGTGATATTCCAAGAAATACATATAATTTTGTATGAAAGAAAACTAGAAAACTTAAATTCATATTTTATAAATTTATTATGCACATAAAATGAAGAATAAAGCAAAGTCTAAATGAAGGAACTTTAACTAGAAAAGTAGTTCTGTCTCTTCGTTGCGGAAGAGAATATGCAGCGTAATCATCTCTCTTTTGTAATCCATCAACACGCGTTGAAGGCCCAGCCAGAAATCATATTTTCATCACTTATCAATATACTTATTACATGTGCGCGCATTGACTTACATGTTCATACATTCATTTATACTTATGTACATATATTTGCATACATTGCCGAATAATGCACAAGCAAACAAGAAACATACATATGCGTACACATATGAATATGTCACCAACAAAAAATTGATCTTCACAAGTCAATATGGCAGCCAAATTGGCAAAGAACAAGTGTAGTAAATTTTACAACAAAAACGATTTCATTCATGAACGCAGGCGCAAATTCCATAAGCGATCTCGCTTCATTCATAAAAACAGAGGCCGTAACATCTCCTTGAGCATGCCTTTGCCAACAAGTCGTCTTTTCGCGACGATGGCAAAAGCTAAAAATCATAAATTGCACAACTTTCTGGTGCTTCTCGCAAAAATCGGCGTCGATATGTATTCACGATCATACGTATACATACGTACATACATATTTACACATGTTTGTAGGCGAAGCTGCTACAGCGGCAAGGTGACAATCGGCGGCCATTACTTTACTTTTGCCATAGAAATTCTATTGCTAGGAATATGGAAATGACAACGAAATAATGCTAATATGCATATTTCTAAAGGTCATTAATTTCCTTGAAGAAATGAGTGATCCTGAGAAGTATAGTCTTAACTTTTCAACGGCCAACGCAGAGCATTTCAACCAAAAGGAATTTATTCATTATAATCACCACTCAGAAGTCGTTTTATCCGTTGTAAGCAGAACGATTTTCGAAGAAGCATCATTTCTAATATGCCACAAGACAAAATTAGAAATGAACTTCTTAAACCTCACGCTGTCAGATAAAACGATATACTTCGTCATTGCGGGTCGATTTCCAAAAAATGTAAATGAAGACTAACTACAGAAATGATCCTGTAAAGTATAGCCTTAATTTTTCAACGGCCAACGCAGAGTATTTCAACCAAAAGATACGCAAAATAGTTGAGAATTCGCAGAAATGAAAGACAAACGAAAGAAAAAAAAGTATAACTTCAATAATGGTATAATAAGGAAAGAGGTAACAATCGGCGATCCATTGTATATTTCTTTCATGCATAACCAAACCATAATTAGGACAACGCAATACAAGTGTCAATGGTGGTGTTGGTGGTAAGCGCTTGAAAAGTTACGACGAGAACGTAGGTTCGAATCCCAACAGAATTTATTTTTAATTGAATATGTCACCAACCAAAAATTGAAACATTGTTCTACAAAAATGACAGCATAAGCATGGCAACATTGTGTTGTTGGTAGATAAGCCGAGCTGTGCCGAAAAAAACGAACAAACGATCGCCGATTGTCACCGCTTCGCTTGCTGCTCGTACATATTCGCAGACAAGGTTGCGATAGATTCAGGTTGCGCAACCTTGCTCAACCGAACTCGTATAAGAAGTATAACTTCAAAAACCGTACTTTTATGAAAAAAAAATATATATATATATAATATGTCCTTGAAAATACATATGCTAAACTCTCATCTGGATTTCTTTCCGGCAAATTTGGGTGCTGTGAGTGACGAACAAGGTGAGTGGTTCCATCAAGATATTTCTTTAATGGAGAAGCGTTGTCATGGGAAATGGAGTGCAGGGATGCTAGCAGACTATTGTTGGAGACTTAAAAGGGACCTACCGGAAGCCAAATATTCAAGAAAATCATAAGTATCTATTAGATATTAGGAAATAATGCTGTAAGTGTGGCTGAATTGTGTACTTTTTACGAAAATATATGTTTTGATGTCACAAGAAACATTTTTTTTCATTGATATATTATTATTTAGTGGCCCTAGTATATTCAAAATTTAATGTAAATTTTCATGTGACAAAAAAATTACAAATTTGGTGACCAGTGTAATTACTCCTAATTTTTATTTGTATTCTACATAATAGTTATTCGTACCATACTTCTTAAGTTTGCCATTTTATGTAATTTATCCTAAAAATTAACGAAATCAAAAGCATAATATTAAAATATAGTTCGTCAACGGCCAGCAAAGTGTTCACAACGATTCGCTTAGTACCGCATCATCACCATAAGCAGCACATATATAACTGATCAGGATGAACATACGATATATAATATATCCATTTTATCTCGCTAAGGTATTTATTTGAAAACTGCGATAGCTCATGGCCCGATTTCATCCATTTCCATTTTTGGTATCAAACTACCGAATAGTAACTCAATCCGAGGGGTTATTTACAGTCGTAAGTCAGAAAAGTGAATTTTTTGTTATTTTTTGTTAAAATTGATTAAACGCTACTAATTGTTGACTATTGAACAAATGATTTATTTAATCATTGATTACTATAGAATATGAAATTTTCAGAGTTAGTCGCCTATGAACATTAGTTATTAATCAATGACTGTTAGCTATTAAAAACTTAAGCGTCTGTTTTGTATGGACTATGAACTCTTTAGCATTCATTACAATATTGTAATTAACAAAATAATGATTTGCTGACTTTGGACTTAGATATGGAAACAAATTATAAGCTGCATAATTGCATTCACTTGTTTCATACTACAAATTTGTCAACCATGAAAAATGGTAAGTTAAAATTCTAACATGAAAATAAAAATCTAACATACTGTCAAATAAGTACTCGGAAAATCTCATTTTAAATTTCCTCGCTGAGAATATTTCAAGATGTTTTTTCCCAGGTTGACACAACCGTCAGCCACTATTCTGTCAATTTTTATTGCTATGTATCATTTAGTTTGTTTACGGCGTCATTAGGAGCAAGTCAACCTTTTGTGTGCGTTGCGATTTTTACTATGGATAAAAATATTGAACAAAGAGTTTGTTTGAAATTTTGTTTTTCAAACGAAATTTCTTGTTCAAAAACGTTGGAAAGGTTGAAAAAAACATTTGGTGATTCAACCATATCGAAAACTGAAGTTTACGATTGGTATAAATCGTTCAAAGAGAGGCGAGAGGAAGTGAACGATTTGCCACGTTCAGAATGGCCTTCGACTTCTTCAATTGAAGAAAACGTCGACAAAATAAAGGAAATGGTGCTCGAAAATCGTCATTATAGGTTGCGAGAGATAGCCCAAATAATGGACATGTCTCATGAGACCGCATATTTTGGATGATGTTTTGGATATGCGGAAACTCGCAGCGCGATTGGTGCCAAAAGATCTGAATTTTCTTTAAAAAGTGAATTGAAGTAAGCCCACAAAGCGATCATTGCGAACGATTTTTGAACAAATATCATCGAACAACAACCGTACTCTCCAGATATAGCCCCGTGTGACTTTTTCCTGTTTCGGAAACTCAAATTACCACTTCGTGGAACCCGTTTTGATAGCATTAAAGACATCAAAACTAACTCGCAACAAGAAATGAAAGCCATGACGGAATATAGCTTTAAAAAGTGTTTCGATGATTCGATTGTTCGTTAGAAGAAGTGTATTGCCTCAGAAGGGGCCTATTTTGAAGGCGATATAATAAATTTAGATGATTGATAAGTTGTTTGTGTTTTATTTTGAATTTCCGGGTACTTATTTGACAGAATATATATAAATAAAGTTGTATTGACCACCGCTAATACGTCTTGGCGAGCACCGATGCCAAAGCATTAGTCTTAGCGGAATAGTAGGTGATACCGTAACTCAGGAAAGTCCGAAGACAGCTGTCAGTCGCAACGTGAATGTGCTGCGACTTGTGGACGCCACACAGTGGTGCCGCTTCATACAAGCCGCGGCAAAAAATAGAAGGAATCGAGGTAGGGCTTTGAAATTTGGCACACATCTCATATTGCCAAATTAGATGAAAAAAAATTCTGTTAAAATCCGCCCACAACTACGCCCACCTCCCATATAACACAAAAATCAAAAATCATCCTACAGTAACAAAATTTTCTACAGTGTAATATTTTGTAAATATAAGCTTGTCCAGAAAAAATAAAGCAAATCCGCCCACAATTACGCCCACCTCCCATATAATATAATCACAAAAGTTGCAATATTTTCGCTGTTATCACAGCTAGACCGTTAAAAATTGTCAAACGGATTTGAATCAATAAAAATTATTATTTCTCTAAAAATGAAACAAGTCCGCCCACAACTACGCCCACCTCCCATATAACATAACCAATAAATATTCAAACAAGTAAGGAAGGGCTAAGTTCGGGTGTCACCCAACATTTTATACTCTCGCATGGTAAAGTGATAATCGAGATTTCATAATACGTCATTTACATATTTTTCAAATACCGTATTTTTGTAAAGTTTTATTCCGCTATCATCATTGGTTCCTAATGTTTATACTCGTATTATACAGAGAAGGCATCAGATGGAATTCAAAATAGCTTTATATTGGAAGAAGGCGTGGTTGCGAACTGATTTCACCCATATTTCGTACATGTCATCAGGGTGTTAAGAAAATATTATATACCGAATTTCATTAAAATCGGTATAGTAGTTCCTGAGATATGGTTTTTGGTCCATAAGTGGGCGGCGCCACGCCCATTTTCAATTTTTAAAAAAAGCCTGAGTGCAGCTTCCTTGTGCCACTTCTTCCGTTAAATTTAGTGTTTCTGACGTTTTTTGTTAGTCGGTTAACGCACTTTTAGTGATTTTGAACATAACCTTTGTATGGGAGGTGGGCGTGGTTATTATCCGATTTCTTCCATTTTTGAACTGTATATGGAAATGCCTTAAGAAAACGACTCTGTAGAGTTTGGTTGACATAGCTATAGTAGTTTCCGAGATATGTACAAAAAACTTAGTAGGGGGCGGGGCCACGCCCACTTTTCCAAAAAAATTGCGTCCAAATATGCCCCTCCCTAATGCGATCCTTTGTGCCAAATTTCACTTTAATATCTTTATTTATGGCTTAGTTATGACACTTTATAGGTTTTCGGTTTCCGCCATTTTGTGGGCGTGGCAGTGGGCTGATTTTGCCCATCTTCGAACTTAACCTTCTTATGGAGCCAAGGAATACGTGTACCAAGTTTCATCATGATATCTCAATTTTTACTCAAGTTACAGCTTGCACGGACGGACGGACAGACGGACGGACAGACAGACATCCGGATTTTGACTCTACTCGTCACCCTGATCACTTTGGTATATATAACCCTATATCTGACTCTTTTAGTTTTAGGACTTACAAACAACCGTTATGTGAACAAAACTATAATACTCTCCTTAGCAACATTGTTGCGAGAGTATAAAAATTGCTGGAAAAGCAAAACTGTAGACTACAGCTACATGAATTTTATGTTACAACAACAAATTTAATATAAAAGATACACTTAAGTCACAGCGTATTTGGTAACGTTTGAGTTTACTAGCGACTTGATGGCGAATTGCGTTGGTGGAAGTTCACCTAGAAACCGGAAAGGTTATTGAGTTTAAAAGGAAGAGTTTCCATAGGTTTAAATATATAAAATTTATTATTTAGTAAAACAAATAAAAAAGAGTTCTTGTAGTCAATAGCTTCCGGTTTTTAGTCGTATTATACTAGTCAGTATGATATATAATTTTAACTCAAAAAGTATTATTTAGTAGTAAAAAATCCGAAATATGTTTTTTCTTACAAATCCTTAATATTCAGTAGTCATTAGTCCTAGTTCCTATTAATCAAAAAAATAAATTTAAACTCGCATTAAATAATAGTTAGTAAAATTATTGCAGGCGTTATTGAATATTCAATAGTTGGAGTCAACGGCCAACACATTGACTTAGTGTAGTTACCAAAAGTTATTATTTATGTAGGAGAAAAAAAATAAAATCATATGGAGTCCTTGTTTTGAATAACTAATAATCTTTAGTCAATTTAAACTTGACAGTAGACTAAATAATCTTAAAATCAAAAATTAATTACTATTACCAAACACATGAAATTAGATAAAAATCGAAATCAGTACCACATACATCCTTTTGGTAAAAAAAAAATCGGAACTCGCGGTATATATTTGATTTAAATCAAATTATTACGGAAGCTAATCAATCGCTTTTATTTTTTTTTAGTCAATAGCTAATAAACCTTGGTCATTATATAACAGCCAGTAGGTTACAGTTTTTTGTGACAGTAAATTATATTAAAGTCAAAAATTAGTAATTACACATCTGAAATAGAAAGTCATAGTTATTAGCATGTAATCCTAAATATGAAGTCCTAATTCACTTATGACATAGTCACATAGTTAATACCAAATTATTCGAAATTCATTGAATAATAAAATCATGTGTTAGAAGTTGAAAGCAATATAGATGAATATAAATGGTGTAGTTTTGATTCAAAAGTCATACGTCAAAAGTCAAAATCCAATCATGCGTAGTCAGTACCACTAAACTGCCAGCTTCAGTCTTAGATCAGTAGTAATCAGTAGAGGTTTGAAATCAGTTTCGCATAGATATTACTAAACAAGCAGACTTTTTTAGAATTAATTCTGTAGTCATTAGTCAGGATTCAAAAGATCAATTTAACCCAAAATTAAAATATGCGGCGTGTACATTAGCCAAAAAAAGTTGCATATTTAGCATCAACATTAATCCGAAATCTTCTTGTCTTAATACAGTAATCATCGGTCGAAAATCAGGAATCAATTTCGCTCAAAATGCCAAATCATTGGAAATCTTAATTCACTGAATTAGAAAAATTTTCAGATATCAGAAACCAAAAAATAAGTATTATAGTCTAATAGTAATCTGATTTCTTTAGTCTTAATTCCAACTTTTATAGTTCATTCAGTAGTCACCAGTAAGAAATCAAAGCCATGATCCTATAATCAGCTTTAAATACCGGCATCTGTAATCCTAATAACACTCAGTGTTCAGAAATAGGGTTAGTTACTAGAAAAATTAATAAATTAAATTCAATATTAATGTCCTGATCAGGGTACGCTAAGTTTCTAACACCGAGAGGAAAACTTTGGAGACCCTATAAAAAGTTTAACGATCAGCTGGGCGAATTGAGTCGATCTCTCTGTATTCACGAGAACTATTCCTTCAATTTGCTGAGATATCGGTCCAAACATTTTTAATGCAACCATTTCTTCCTAAGAAGCTGCTCGCTTGTCAAACTCATCCATACCAGATCACTATATCACATGGATGCCACAAAACATCGTCCCAAATCAAGTCATTGTCTGGAAAACTTTTTTATTTGAAAAGATATGGCATGTATTATTATGAAAACTATTTTATTCGATCTTTAAATAAATTGTCTTTAAAAGCAACAGTTCAAATTTCAAAGTAATTGCTTAAATTGGACCAATATAGCATATAGTGGCCAAATAAATTTAACGAACAACATCAAGTCCTTGTCTGGAAAGTATTTTATAATAGTTTCAGTGCGACTTACGTCGACGTTTTTCTTGTTTTATTTTAATCAAAATTCCATAAATTTTAAACAATGCGTTGCAAATTTAGTCAGCACTCAATAGCTAATCAGAGACTCGATTGCTCTTCGAATACTAATTTCATTGAAGCTGCTTTCGAATTCAGTTCTCACTCAATAAAATTAAAAATTTAATTGATTTTAACACCCGCCGTGCACTTAGCTACTGTGCAGCAACAATTCAATTGACACTCGCACACATACTCATAAACATAGACAATTGCGGTGTAGTGCTGAGAAATAACGTGGAGAAGCTACCAAAAATTGTCAAACAAGCAATTGTTCTCTTGATATCTGGCTCCTAGTCCCAAAATGCGTTGCTGTGCTTAACAACAGGGTTTCATTGTCGCTGACAAGCAAAAGTCTTTGTGCTGCCAGTGTCGGAGTTAGTGTATGGTGAAGGTGTCGTTGGCTTGTGGCAACTTCTAAATAGAAGCAAAATGCGTACAGAGTACGTGCGCGTTGCGGTTAATGCTAGGAATTGCAAGCTGCACTTGCATACTTTCAAACAAAAATGGGCAAAAAAATATTTACGCAATAAGCAACAGCAACGAAAATGGGGAGCTGAAGTATTTTCCAGCGTTTTGTGTGTCCGTGTGGCGCATATCAGAAGAATTTGCTGCATTGCAAAACAGCAAGTGTGTGAGGCATGAGACGAGAAGCCTCTGTTTGTTTTGAATTTGTGGCAAGTTGCAAGGTGTACATAGTTTTGTGGTGCATACTGTGTACAGAAGATGTAAGTGTTGCACCAACTGATTGGAAGAGTGTACCCAGGCAGTAGAAGGGCTGAAAGACACAAAGTATCAATCATGTTGCAACATTAGCTATTTGATAACGAAAACCATGCAGCATGCTCATAGTAAAGCCGTAAAAAACGTAAGCTTATTTTTTATCAAAATTCCGAAATTTTAAATTGCTGTTACTGTCAACGCATTGTGACACCGACACTTTGTCTGCAACCTAGCGCTAACTACTATACAAAAGTGTCTCCCGACTATATTGCAACATGCCACATGCAATGTCGCAATGCAATACGATTTTTGCTTATTAAAGTGGCAAGGACGCAGATATTGGAATAACTGTGGTGGGTGGTAGGTGCGGCAGCTGCCGAGCTTCTAGTCTGCCACAAACAGGTGCAACAAATGATGTTGCCGCATAATTTAACTCAAACCCACAAGCTTAGAGCAGCAGCAAGCACACAGAGTGCTACTTTACAGCTTTCTTTGAAGGTTGTAATTTTTTGTAACTACACACATACTGGCCCACACGAAACTTGCCACACCACAAAGTAGGGCAATATTATTTTCTATTTATAATCTGCTGGCTCTTGCCGCCATATTACACTCTGAATGCATGTAACTAAAGTGGCAACAGCAGTAAACGAGTACAAATACTCTTATCTGTTGTTGTTGTAGTTTTGCTTTTTACAAACAGCAAGCAATGCGTGACACATCACATCAAATCGCTTGGAATGTATTCATATTATTAAATTCTTATGCAGCTTAGCCCTGTCAGCAGTAATGTTACAAAAGAAAACCAAAAAAAGCAAGCATAAAATGACATTTGAAAATGTCAGCTGTGGCAGTGCCATGAAGTGTAGAAATTTCGAATGTTGTGTAGCTGAGAGTAATTGAAATGAACAACTGAGGACTGGAGGAGACAATTTGAGATGAACAAAAGAGAGGAAGAGTAGTATAGATGGTAATTTTTTGATTAGAACTATATAGTAGTATAACAACAGATCTGGTATAATAGATAGTAGTATGAAATTCGCTCCGTCTTCTCACAGTATTTGTCCTAATTTTTTGACCTCAATTGTTTTAGCTCAAATCTTGCTTAGTCTCAAATCCACCGATTTATATTACCTTGTCCCGAATGCGCTTCAATTTTATGTTTGATATACCATTAACAGGGTATATAAGTTTGCGACGAAACGTATAACCCTGGGACCCTGGGACATCTTAAGACCTTAAAGTGTTATACAAGTATGTATACAGCTAGAAGTCCGAAAAAACGAAATTTTCAGATTTTTTTTTTGAGAAAACTTTTAAAGTTATTGATCCAACAATTTTTTACATACACATATTAGGGTATTTTTTAGCTGTAATTAAGACTTAGTATTGACTATGTAAACTGATGCTGAGCAACACCAAAAGCTCCGTCAGGATCGAGAAGGACCTCCCCGAACCGTTCGATACCAAACGAGATTTCAGACAAGGCGACCGCCTATCGTGCGACTTCTTCAACCTGTTACTGGAGATAATAATTCGAAATGCCGAACTTAATCGAGCAGGTACAATCTTTTACAAGAGTGTACAGCTGCTGGCTTATGCCGATGATATCGATATCATCAGCCTCAACACCCAGACTGGACAAGGAAGCAAGGGAAATGGGTCTGGCAGTGAACGAGGGCAAGACGAAATATCTCTTGTCATCAAACAGTCATCGCACTCGCGACTTGGCTCTCACGTCACTGCTGACAGTCATAACTTTGAAGTCGTAGATAATTTCGTCTATCTTGGAACCAGCATCAACACCAACAACAATGTCAACCTGGAAGTCCAACGCAGGATAAATCTTGCCAACTGGTGCTATTTCGGACTGAGTAGGCAATTGAGAATTAAAGTCCTCTCTCGACGAACAAAAACCAATATATGTCACTCATAATTCCCGTCCTGCTATATGGTGCAGAGGCTTGGACGATGACAACAACTGATGAGTCGACGTTGCGAGTTTTCGAGAGAAAAGTTCGGCGAAAGATTTACGGTCCTTTGCGCGTTGGCCACGGCGAATATCGCATTTGATGGAACGATGAGCTGTATGGGATATATGACGACATTGACATAGTTCAGCGAATTAAAAGACAGCGGCTACGCTGGCTAGGTCATGTTGGCCGAATGGACGAAAACGCTCCAGCAGTACCCTCCGAAAGCAGAGGAAGAGGATCTTCTGAAATTAAAAAACCAAACAGATTTCGTTTAAGTAATTTTATATCTAGTAAGTAATCGAAGGAAGAGCGAATTTTTGACAAAATGGCGGTTTCTCTTAAATAATCGATTTTTGACCAAATTTCGGCCTTAAATTGCTTACAAAAAAATATTTATGGGAGAGAAACTTTCATAATTACTAAGCGATATATTTAGGAAGCTCGTGATAAAATTAGAGGCTAATGCGTTTTGTAGTTTCGAATTATGTTGGTCAACGATTCTGAAAACATAATTTTGAGAAAAACGCGTTTAAAGTTTGGAATGCACTTCCAAGCACTCTGAAACGCCTTTTCAAATTTAAGTGTAGCGTGGAAAATATTCGTCGAAACGAAATATATGTACGTTAAGAAAATAAAATAAACAAAATCGATTTTTTGAATATTCTAATTGTATATAACTCTTGAAAACTTATATGTGTCCAGGTCCCATTTTTCTACTGAAGAATAACGTTTTTCCAATTTTCTTTCCGTTTTGAAGCATGTCAATTATGTTGTTGTCCGCTTTGGGGGAACGACTATACTTGTAGTATGCAGCGTATTATGCCTTCGTTCATATCTCCGCTTCGCTTCGTAGAGCAAGACGTTCGGTGTGGTCAACTTTATAATCTTACGTTTCTGTTGTGTCGATCCTTCGATGTTCACCGTCGGCCTGCTAAGTTGGAAATTTAGTTCAGACGCTTTTTCCTCAGCGTGTTTGATTTGTACCCAGTACGTAAGTTTGGAATTAAGGTTTTCACTCAGATAGTTGACAACGTTTTGTGTCCTGATGACTGTTATAGTCCGAATATGATTCTCTCTTAGCAATACTAACCCGATTTTTCAGTGGCAAGTGTAAGACTTCGCACGTAAAGTCACATTTGTGCTCTGTCATCACCTGGTTTAATTTCCTCTTTGCGTCTTCAGTGCGGTAATTATCGCAGCGGTGTCGCCTGCGTGTGTTTAGTTGGGCGTATTAAGGCTTAATATGACTTCATTAGTGAAATTCTAGAGGCATATATCGATAATTGAACCCTGCGCAGCTCCTGACGTTCGCTTAAAGTGTCGTTGTCCCTCGAAAATTTTATACAGCTAGATTCTATGTTTCAAGTGGCTCCTCACCATTTGGCTGAAATGTGTTGGTATTTTATAGTTTTCTTCTGATAACATGTCCGCTCGTTGCATCCTCTGTGCGCTTTTCTTATACTCCTCACGACATTCTCAATTGCGCCCAGCGTTGGTTTATCGGGTCTGAAACCGCATAGTCTTGGTGATAAGCCGCATGCCCTAGTGATTGCTTCTTCTACTCTTAGTTTCAGCAATAATTCGAAAAGCTTACCGTCTGTCTAGATTTCCTTATCTTTTACTAATCAAAACGAGCCTTTTTTTTTCCAAATTTCTGGGAATATGCCTGCTGTAAGATCGGTATTAAACATTTCTAGTAGCACCTTTGGACGGTTTTTGGCTATTAGCTTTAGTACCTCTGTTGGTATGCTAAGCGTTCCAGGTGATTTGTTTTCTTTTAGTTTCCTTCGATGGTAAAATGCGCTGCATTGTTGGAGGATTCCGTTGGTCCTGATTTCAGCTCTTGTGCGAAAAACATGTTTACTATCTCAGAAAAAGTTACTAGATGAAATATATGCTATAGTTGTCCTACTATAGCATATAGCTGTCAAACAGATCTAACAAAATGAAGTTAAAGGCCTTTTTATGTTAGCAGGAATTCAGCTGTGTGTAAAAAAGGTATTTTTTTCAGTATATCTACTTGTTTATAAATATTGTTGGTTCCAAAATTGATTTTCTTTTTCAACACAACATACATATTTATGTTCAAACTTATTTCTAAATGTTTTTCCCAAGGGTCATAAATTTTCTCCAATAAAATATATGTATTTTTTTTTAAGTTTTTGCACGTACAATTTATCGCCACCAAAAATCATGTCCAAAAATTATTTATCGCCCTCGTGAAATTATTTATTTATTATTTACTCTTTTAAGATTTCTTAAACCAAAACTACTTACGTCATAAAATTGACTTTTTCGAGAATTTAGCCAGTCTTATAATTTCATTGTCTCAAACGTGTTTTTGTCCAAAAAGAAGCAGAACTTTTTAAATATAATTGTTTCTGTTGGCGCCACCTATTGGTGGGTATATGAAATAAAAAGTTTGATCTCTTGTTGACATTTCGTAAAAATTTTAAGACAATTGGAAGACTACAATCGCTGTTATCGATCAAAAAGTGAAAGCAGCTTTTGGCAAATATTAAATTTTGTTTTAAACTTGGGAAAACGTTTACTGAAACATTTCAGATGATGAAAAAAGTTTATGGTGATCACTGTCTATTTCGTAGTAATGTGCATGAGTGTTGTAAGCGATTCCAAGAAGGTCGTGAGGACCTCTGTGACGATCAGAAGTCGGTCGTCTTCAGAAGTAAAAAATAAATACAATGCTGATTTGTTTTTACGATTCCGAGGGTATTGTACACCGAAAGTTCGTCCCACCTGGCCAAGCGATTAATGCTGTGTTTTACCTTGATGTTATGAAGTGTCTTTTGTCACGCATTTGTCATGCTCGACCACAATTCCGTGAGGCAGGGTCCTGGCGCCTGTTGTACGATAATGCGTCGTGTCATCGGTCGACGCTTGTCACTGATTTTTTGACAAAAAGCTCCATATTAACCATTACCTATTTGGACAACTTCATTTGCCCATGAAAGGACACTGCCTTCAGGACATTTCAACTATCTAAAAGGCGACGACCGATATTCTCAAGAGATTCCGATGACCTTAAACACTCATTTGAAATGCTAATTGACCGGGCTGAACGCTGTATCGAAGCACAAGGAAACTACTTTGAATAAAAGAATAAAACTTTTGAAAAATATTAATTTTTTGTTGTTTTTTTAACAGTCCTGTTTCTTTTGCGACAGACCTTGTATATCTTTGATTATTCTTTAACAGAAAAAATCTTCTTTAGTTCGAGAAAGTAATTATTAAAAGTACTTATTAGTGATTTTTCCCATTGGGCTTTACTGTATCATTTTCTCTTTTCCAACAACAGCAACTCTACTCTAAGTAAAATATATTTTTTGCTTTTTAAATAATATATATTTGATTATCATTGCTGCCTTGTTCGAGCTTTAAATTTTGATTTTAGTTGGCGCGTGTTCGTGAGGAATTTCTTGACTTTCTACTTTGTATTCGATGTGCAGCAAACATACTCCACTTTTTAGACCTTTGTGCCGCCTACTTTCAAAACTTTTATTTTCCCTATTCCGCATTTATTTATTTCTTAACTTCTTTGTATGCCAAAGTTCGCCAAATATTTTCTTATTCTCCCCTATGTACACAATAATTCAAAATTTAGCAGTATATGAAACATTCTGTGGCGCAAATAATTTAAATTCCCTTTGGATTTGATTAAATTTTTCGCAATGCATGGCACGACTGGTACTGTCACGCTTATCCCAATAAAACACCAAAGTACAGGCGTAAGAAATCACATACTATATAACAACTTTCTCCGTATTGTCATTTTAATAAATATTATTTTTTTCACTGCTGCAGCTCAGTCGTATGGTATTTCACTTGTTCAGTAAAAGGGTTTTCCATTGGTACGTTTCTTCTTACCAAAATAAAATTTTAGTACATATGTGCCACTTGTTCAGTTGTATTGTTTAAAGTCTTTGACTCTTGTTTTTTTTTTTAGTAGTTAGGGGTTATATACTTGTGAATCTGCTTTCAATGTTAGTCAGGAACTTTCTTCAAAACGGCTGATAGACTTCAATGACCTCTGAAGAAAAATTTGTCAGGTAAGATTTTACTTCATGTTTATTTTTGCGTTTGAGATAAATGTAGATGAAACTTGGTATGCGCGTTCCGCTGCTACGCCCAATTATTGCTTTATTTGACGATAGAGAACAGCTTCTTTTAGTACCAAAATTAGAGAGTTCTTCTGAAAAACATCAAGCTAAAGCCATTGTTTGATTTGTATCATCCAACATTGACCTCAAAAAAGAATCTTTAAGTTCTTACCAATGGAGGGGGAAAATAAAGATCTTTGTTTGAGTGAGAATATATTAATTCTAATTTTATTTTGATGTTTTCATTATATACTATATAAAATAACTAAATATATGTGTATGTGTATATGTTTGTATGTATTGTATATATTATTTATGATGCTTGATATGGGGTTGTTTTCAATGTTATCTCATCTGTAAATTTATGACTAGTGTCCCCATGCATTTTTATTTTTGTTCGATGCGCATTGCATGTAAATGCATATATGCATAATGTTTATGTATATATGCCGCCACCTTGTATACTTAACCTTGGTTCGAAAGCTCTAAGAGAATATGAAAAAGTAGACGCGACAAGTTCCAAGGCATCCATAAGCAAGTTGTTGCATAAGTTGTTCATCTTTTATGATATTTGTGTGAAGAAACAGTCATGTTATTACTCTTTGATGAAGAAGTTGATTCCAAAACCAAGACAAAAATGATTAATAATTTAATCAGAGACGAAAGTTCAGATTACGCCAAACGCTATGTCCCATCGAAGGCGGAAATTACGCAAAATTTGTTAAGTAAGCTCAATATTTTCTTGTTTCTTTTTCCAAATTTTCGTGGCCTAGTTTTTGCTTATTAAACTGTTTTTTTTTTTAATGAACGCTGAGTTATTTTGTGACTCAAAGAAACAAACAATTTCTAACTCGAGTGCAGATCGACGACAGTTTTCTTCAGGAAAATGTATCTTGTTGAGATAACAATCCTGCTTTTTTGGAAGTTAGAAGACAAATAAGTCGTAAATTACACTGCTGAAAGAGCCGTTAAAATAATGCAAGATTTTAATCGATTTATCACGGCTGAAGAAGACCAAGAGTTTTTGTTGCGTTATGTTCAGGAACATAGAAAGCTTTATCCAGGCTGTAAAAAAACTGCGTTAAAGGGAAGCTACCCTAATGAATTATTATTATAATTTGTGTTTAAATTAGAGTTTATGTTAATCATATTTTATTTTTACTGCTATTTACTTCATTTATTGCATTTCAGTTAGTTTTGGATCAAAGCAAAATGTCAGACCAAAACCCCATTCTTTATTAAACTTTAAATCTCGGTCGGCACGCGTTGCAATCATGCTAAAAATATGAAATCTCATACTTAAGTACGTTTTAGCATTTATAAAAAAGTAGAGGGTGTGCGTTTCAAAATTCTAAAAAAAAAAATGTTATCCGTATAAGGGACACTTCTATAAAAACTTATATCTGCCCAAAAAATATAACATTGACTATAGTAGAGATGATAGTACCAATAACGAGAATTAAAATATTCATAAATAGAGAATCTTGAGCATTAGGCTTCAGAAATTTAAGAACGGTTCGATCAATTTTAGTGAGATTGCCCTAAACAATATACTAATTTTTCTTTATCAGTTATAATAAGTTTCATCTTGTTTGATATAATTCATTAACACAGGGACTTAGTATATACATAAATATATCTATTAGAAAAATTAACAAGTTTCATAAATCCTTATATATATTATGTAGATAATAATATGGTTGATAATGCGATCAAACCAGCATCAAACCGTTCGTGCACCTATAATAATTAGAATTAGATTATGTGTGGGTAATCCATCGTGATTTGATTTTATAAAGTAGAGAGTAGGCAGCTATTTAGTAGTAAGTAAGTTTCTTATATTTGGTGTTAAATTGAAATTTATTTCGATCAAAAAATATGATATAGACTATAAAAATGATGATAGTGATAAAAATATAGCTTCAAAATGCCCATAAAGCGAGAATATTGAGCCCTACACTTCAGAAACTAGAGCACGGCTCGATAGATTTTGGTGGTTGGACGATTAAGTTAATAATTAAGTTTTATTTGGTGTTAAATTTAAATATATTTTTATAAATGGTGCTCTGACGGATATGTCTGATCAAAGATTAGTCTAGAGCAGGCATTAGATTAATACTGAATACATAAAATCTTAATTTTTTTTGATGTATAAAAGTATAATAATTTCTACTACATATTGCAACAAAATAGATAAAAACATTCTTAAAACGAGAATATTGAGCATTAGACTGTAGAGATGCGAAAACAGGACTATCGCTTTTCTTGGTATTTTATATGCATAATCTTTATTTGACTTATATTTACAAAGAAGATATAAATACCGCTTAAGTTGCTAGTAACGTAGTCAACTTGAAATATATTTCGTTATGTGTACTATTCGAGCATAAGGTGTGTATAGTTTTGCAATAAAAGAATATTTAAGAACTCGAGAATGAATCAATCGTTTTTAGAAAAATTTTTGTTGGCAAAGATCACGTGTGGATCATATTTATTTGGTGGCGAGGTAAGTAAATTGTATTGTAGGCTCATTTCTCTCTAGTAGCTTACAACCGATATATACCATCCAGTGCCATCTATCTATATACATATGTATAACTGCATTACATTTTTTGAGCAATCATCACGAAAATTACAGCTTCTACTGCCGTTGATCAACATATCTTTTTACTCAAAATGTATTGACCGTTATCGCTGAACATCAAACAAATTTGTATTTTATAAGTCACATTCTTAAATTTGTTTCATATATTTGTTAGTAAATTCACTTGGTATTTGCACTTTTAATGTACATATGTATATTTTATCCCTAGCATACATGCTACTTTATTACTCTTCTAATGGATTACTAGACTCTTTGCTTTATTGTGCTTGAAATTGCATTCAAAAGTGTATTATTTAGAATTGACATATATTTTTGCCATTTCTTGCAACTCGAAGTGCGCTTTGGCTGAACAGTTAATCAAAGTAACTGCCAGGAAAAATTTTTATTTAATTTGTTTTTTATTCAGATGTTTTCAAAACAATAAAATTGATACACCTCTACAAAAAATCGACTTCGGATGAAAGGGCATTTAAGTTTATCTTAAAGGATATAGTGATAGCCAAAGGTACAATACTTTGAAAAGGTTAACTTTTGCTGGAAAAACATACTTGAGTATAAATTAGGCCTTAATTCAGCTGAAAAATTCATTCATTTGTGAAAGATACGATCCAGAATTTTTTTAGAAGAAGACACTTTAATCAAATTTGAACAAATACGATTTCCAGCAGTTGTACGACATTTGCAGTAAACAACTAATCAAGGCACTGCTGAGAACACTGCACTGGAAGACAGGTTACTCATACGCAGTGGCAGGCCGCCTATCTATGAGATATGTTACGTATACGCAGTGTTGGATTTTTAGGCAGTTTTAAGACGTTTACACTAAACAACCAATCAAGAACGTACTCAGAATACTGAGACTCAGGTTACTCATACGCAGTGTCAATTCGTTTTCTCTATAAGATGCATTACGTATACGCAGTGGTGACGCCAAAAATTTGGTGGTATTATATGAATTTAGAATGTATTGCAATCCAATATTTAAAGCAGGCCCCCCAGGCCTCTACACAACGCCCCCATTTTCTTTCTGGGTCTCTTAGCACCCCCCGTGATACCTGCAGCGCCCACAAGGGGGCGTTATCGCCCACTTTGGCAAACACTGGGTTAGAGGGTCACAACGCGCAGTAGCTTTGTACTCATACATATTAACAAACATGGTACATACACAAATAAACATACAGCTATAGACATATACATATTTCTAGTTAAATTTTTGTTGTTGCCTTTATCATAATTAAATTTCAACCTAATTTTATTGCAATATACACGCGCTGTCTCACTCAAACTACTCCGCTGATGCATGGTGTAGCATACTTTTCGTCGCTTATACTCAGCTATATTATATAGTGGAATAGCGGACTGTACGGAGGCACTTAGACTTTGGGTTACAAATTCCTGCACTAAAAGTAGCAGCGCACGTTTATCTATGCACCTATTAAATAGGCCGTGTGTATGTATGTTAGTATTCGTGCAAGTGCCGCTAAGAAATAAATTTCGCTTTACAAAACTGACAGTTTCATTGCACCGACATCGGCAGACCTTGGAAGTTCAATTGGCTAAAGCGGCACCACAAACTGGAGCGAAGTGTTGGAATAATAAAGAAGAGTTGCAAAGAGCGCTTGGCGTAGAAGCCATTGACCTGTAACCTGCCCTAGTAAAGCAGCTGTTAGTTTCTAAATTTAGTTGCACAGCAATTATAGTCTGCAACACCAGCTTTTGCTGTCATTAAATATAGGTTTGGTGGTAATAAGAGAAGAAATGGGAGAAGTTATTATTGTTAAACTTTAAGCAATATGTTTAGAGGAAATCTATCAACATTTTTGAGAAGTTTTCTTAATATACTCTAGGCGAGTAATTTTCTCTTTTTTAAGGAATTTAATTACAAGGTCTCAGTTTTAACAAGCTATGAATCTATTGAAAGATTTTGTGAAAGGTGTTTGGAAAGTTACCATAGAAGCTTTTGTGAAAGTTGTCGTGTGCGCTTTTGGAAGCTTGTGTGACGAATATGTGAACACTTTTTTTAAGCTTTTTTGGTAGATGCTTTCGTAAGTTTTTAGGAAAGTCTTTTGAGTGCTTTTATGAAAACGTTTTGGGAATGTTTTTAAGGCTGTTGTGAAAAATATTTGAAATTTTTTTTTAAAGATTTTTGTATCAATTCTTTGAGAAATATTTTTGAAAGCGTTTTGCTAAGCTTTTTGGAAACTTTTTAGAAGGCTTTCTGAGAACTATTGTGAAAAATATATGAACACTTTTTGGAAAGTTACCGTAGAATGCTCTTTGAAAGCATTTCCGAAGGTGTTTATGAAAACTTTTGTGTAAATATTAATTAAAGAATTGTCCTTTTTAAATTCTTTTGTTAAAATTTTTATAACAAAATCTTTAAAGTTTGCTTTTAAAAAGATTTTGAAACATGTTCCTTAAAAGCTTTAACAAATTTTTCGAAAATTAATTCATTAAAAAAAAATTAACTTTCACTTGACATTTTACGAAAGTCTACTTTAAAACATTTGATATTTTGTTAAAGCTTTTGTTTATTTGCTGGCCTCCCATAAACAAAATAACTGTTGAAAGTGCCTCCACAAACTCATGTCTCACGGAATTGTCCACAGAAATAAATTTTTGCAAATCTTCATGTATTCGACTCCAGTTGCAAGTTTTTTCAACTTATGTTACGTGTGGTGAAATTTTCGGCAGTTTTACGACGTTTACACTAAACAATCAGAATACTGAGACTCAGGTTACTGATACGCAGTGTCAATTCGTTTTCTCTATAAGACGCATTACGTATACGCACTGGTGACGCTAAAAATTTGGTGGTATTATATGAATTTAGAATGTATTGCAATCCAATATTTAAAGCAGGAAATTTTAATGAGAGCATATTCCAGATTACGAAACACAAAATTTTTTTTCATAAAATTATGCAATGCGTGATAACTAAAAGGCAGAAGTTGTTTAAAAATTTTTCAAAGATATGTACGTAGTAAACTTTCAGTCTCTTATTTTGCATTTAATATAGCAGACATTCAGACTGTTAATAGCAATTATTGTAGCCTACATTCAGGGGCTTCATTTATTACAAATAAATACAAGCAGAACAATTAATTATTTTTTTTGCAAAAGGCAAATAGTAAAAAGGGCTTAACACTACTACATTAATAACAATTTACGACCGCAACAATGAGATACGCGCCGCCTGCATATTATCTTTGACGCAATAAACCTGTGCTGCCGTTTTGTTCATTTTTTTTTCCCACTGGTTAAAGTGCAGTTGAGTAAAGCTATTAATGTGAAACCGACACTACAACATATTTAATTTCATGGCTGTCACAGCGATTATTTTAATTGTGTGGCAGCAAGCGGCCTAGGTATAGAAGAAGGGTAGATTGCTGAGGAAAAGGAGAATCTTACTGCAAGTGGGAATACTTGCAAATCAAATAAAAGCGAAGTGAGGACTGAAAGGTGGCAAAGTAGACTTAAAAAAGTTGAAGCACGGGAGGCGTATGTGAAAAGGAAGAAAATTAATGACAACGAATAAAAGCGAGGGAATTGGTGTTCAAGTGAAATGTTATGTATGTATTGTATGTGTTCACACAAGAATGACATACAGTTCGCATATATATACATATAGACATAGAAATAGCTGCAATATGTAGTAAAAACAGAGGAAATTTAATTAGCGCCAAAAGATGTCTAATTAAGCTGGGTGAGTAAGCTGAAAAATTGCACAGAAACTTTGTACACATGTAATACATGCATAAAAATATGGTATTATACATACAAAATAAACATACAAATATACACATGTACATATTTCCAGTTAAATTTGTGTTGTTGCCTTTGAATTAATTTAGTTTTAACATAATTTTATTGCAATAAGCACGCGCTGGCTCACTCAAACTACTCCGCTGATGCATGGTGTAGCATACTTTTAGTCGATTAATCCTCAGCTATGTTATATAGTGGAATAGCGGACTACACAGAGGCGCTTAGGTTTTGGGTTATAAATTTCAGCACTAAGAGTGGCAGCGCACGTTTACCTATACGCCTATATAATAGACCGTACGTGTGTGTGTTAGTGTTCGTGCAAGTGTCGCTAAGACATAAATTTCGCTTTACAACACTAACATTTTTTATGGCACCGACAGCCACCAGTCCTTGAAACTTCAGTTGGCTAAACCGGCCAAGTCATTTTGACAGAATATTTCGCCATGTGTGTCACCAACGTAGTAAATAGAATACCATGATACCTTTACTATGGTATTGTTACTACATGTCTGTCTCAGGTATAAGCTATGAAATTATTGGAAGATTTTGTGAAAGACGTGTTACAGATTTTTCAGAACTTTGGAGAATTTTTTTTTTAATATTTGAACACTTTTCTGAAAACTGTTTGGAAAGTTACCGTAGAAGCCGTGGAAGCTTGTGCAAGTTTTTAGGAAAGACCTTTGAGTGCTTTTGAGAAAAGGCTTAGGAAATGTTTTTAAGACTGTGTGAAAAATTTTGAAAATTGTTTTAAAGATTTTTGTATCAGGTTTTTGAGAAATATTTTTGAATGCATTTTGCTAAGCTTTTTGGAAACTTTCTAGAAAACTTTGCTGTAAAATATATGAAGAATTTTTGGGAAGTTACCGTAGAAGATTTTTAACAAGCTTTTGTGAAAGTTGCCGCCCACGCCTAGCTCTTTGAAAGCATCTCCGAGAATATTTATGAAAGCTTTTGTGTTAATATCGATAATAAAATTGCCCTTTTTAAAGACTTTTTTTAAAAATTAAAAAAAAAAACGAAGCAAAAAAAATGTCACATTTCTTTTAACTAAAGCTTCCTTTAAAACTTTTGATATTTTGTTAAAGATTTTTTACTCACTCACTCATGCCTCACGGAATTCCCCACAATTGCAAGTTTTTTCAACTGACAATTCTCACTCACTCGTTAACCGTTCAGTAATACTCATTGAAATTTATTGCATTCGCCAATTGAGAGTGGAAAGGAAGAAGCGAAATTAAATTGATTTTGCTTGCCATTAACATTAATACACTGTTAGTGGAAAATAACTTACAAACATTTATCGCGCAATACTTAGCGTTGAGAAAATGAGTTTTTCCCCCACTATAAGTGCTTGTTGTTGTTGCACATCTTCGATGTATATGTGCGTGAGGGCATGTGAGTAAATGTAAGTGGTTTCAGATGTTTTCGCATGCACTCGATTACAATAATTACAATAATGATGACTTAACCCTCAAGCTGATACGTGTCTACAAATAAGTGCCCATGTGAGGTTTACGATGTGAGTATATGTGTGTGGACTGAAAGCGTATGAGACAGAGAGCGTTGGTGGTAGCTTATATCAAATAAAATTTATCGAATACGATTTATTATTAAAATGAATTGTGTAAATTAGGTAGAATGGAAATAGAAATTAAAATTTGTTAATTTGAAAGCTAGTGTGAATCGGATTTCTTAGTAAATAGTTGTGCACTGGTAAATAAAATACTAGTTGCAATTGAGTTGAAAATAAACTAATTTTTTGTCTATGAATAGAAAAACTATTTTGTACTTTAGTTTTAATTTTTCTATACGGAATTAGTTCCTAACTGGTTTACCAAAAACTAGTTGGAGAGAAAATGGAAATAAACCAGTCTTTATACTTTTAATCATAAACAATTTTGTTCTTTTATTGTATATTTTGTAAACCAGGCTTTACATAATTAGTTGTGAACTGGTCTAGAAAATATTGTATTTAAATATGTTGAAAATAAACTAGTTGTTAGACCCTGAATAATTTGTTATTTTGTTTATTATTGTATTATGAACTAGCCTTTATGAAAAAAGTTGGGAGCTGATTTATTAAACGTTAATTGTGAAACTGATGTTTAGACCTTCAAGTATAGTATATAACTATGTTATTCTTTTGCTGTTTAATTTGTGCACTAGTCCTAGGAATAGCTCTGAACTGATTTATAAAATACTTCTTATGAATCAGATGAAAATTAAAAAATAATTTTTAGGCTGCCAACGGTTAATAATAAGTTTGTTTTTCCGAAGGGTCTATTATTATTGATTCAAATTTAGTTTGGTATCAGTTTTATATTTCAGGTGGATCTCATAAACCTCTTAAAATATTTCACTACTGCTGGTGAATAGTTTCTGAATGGAAATTTTGTGCGAATTCATTTAAATGTTTTGCCGTTTACGCACCGATATCCGTGAAAATTGAGTACTTTAAAGTATTAAATAATGCAAATAAAGAATTCGAATGAATTGTTCATATCGAACCATTATAATTTATAGCTGTCACTACTAAACAACACTATGAGACTTCAGCTTCTGAGAGTCCCCGCTGGTTTTTTGTTTGTGTTGTTGTAGGATGTTTTCATGGGCTTTTATGTGTGTCTGTACACTACAATGGTACTTGAGCTGCACAAGTGAGTGAAAGGATGATGAGACTGAGGTGACTTGTTAAAGTGTTTGGCGTAAAGTGGGTAGTGAGCAGAGAGAAAGAGAAGTGGGTAGCAAGCAGTGGTGCAGGTAGCGAGGTGGGTTGTAGGTAGGGTACGTGAGGAGCTGAGGCAGCGAGGTGGGGAAGAGCACTGCTGCTTGCAGTGCATATGTGTATTTGTGTGTTCATGGGTTTTTTATTCATACGCACATACACATTCATAAGTATTTTGCTACCAATTCTTGGAATATTACTCATTAATTTTATGCGCCACACAAGCAATCGAGTGACACTTGCAACAATATCGACAAAAGCAACAACAACTGTCGGCTAGCGGTGCTGCTTCAGTAGAGGCTTTCAACAAACTACTGCTGTTTCATTTCATCAGTTTGCTCATCTTACACACACATATACATATATACAACTCTACATACCAGAATGAGCTTAACGCGTTTCTTACATATTTTGTTATTGTAATTGCGTGTTCATACGTGCATATATTGCTTCAAGGCATGTCGTCTATGCATTTCATACCAATGTGGAAGTAGGAAAAAAAGTAGAGTTTAAATCGTGGGTGAAGAAGCGAAAGACAGCGGAATTCATGGTGATGTGGAAGGCTGGTTGTGTCATGCGACAAACTGATGAAGAAATAACTTCGTCGTCATTTAAGAAAAACTTAGAAAAGATTTTTTCCTGAAGTGATGTCGGTCGCCTGGGTCACTGAAATCTTCGAAATAGGATGCTCAAATCTTGAAGAAACTGTCGGAAAGTGCACATCTGATTAGTTTGTCATAGATGTTATCCACTTCATTTGTCGATCGGTCCAGTTTCATGGAATGGAACTAGATGTCATTAATTATTAATTGAGTTTATTTCTCGATATCTGGTGAACTTTGTAAACCTTTTAAATTTTGCAGATTGAGTGATCCGATCCACTCGAAATCTGCCCAGCTTCGTAAACTTGGCATAGGCTGAACTCTGAATGAAATTGAATCAAAACGGTGTCCTCGGAGTGGTCATGTAAATTTGCTGAATAGCCAGAAGTTACACGAAGGTAAATCAGGCGAATGTGATGGTTGCGGCAATGAGTTTCCATGACAATCCTGGGATCCACAGTCTCTTAATTTATTACCGCTTTCGTCAAAGTCTTAATATAACACTACAATTCCTACCGACTCTGTCTTTATGCGCTCTATGTGCATTGTGGCTGCAGTAAGCTGTATACAGACGCTAACAATGTTCTTCGATTCCTCTTTCTCACCATATCAGCAACATTTCTCTCTAGCTTTTTACGCGTCTTTGAACTTTTTGCGTTTCCCTTTGTTCGCGATGGCGAGGATCACCGTTGGCAATTAAGCAGAACCATGCCGACTTAGCCTCCGCTCTTGCTTCACTCTTTGACTGCTTCGGCTCGTCTCTGCACATTCCCATACCTCTTTGGCTCATATTTCGTTGTCCTTCATTGATTTTACCAGCATCACCGACATCGAGATGCATCATCTATAAGAATTTATGAATTCATGCAACATGCTGTGGCATGTGGCAACATGCTGTTTTACCATATTCATTTATCGCTTTGATGAATTACCTTTTTCGTAATGAATTAATTAGAACGCGATTTAGCAGCTCTTTTCTTGGCTCATCCGCGGGCATTTTAAATTCATTTCGGTGCAATTAAGTTATTTTTAATTTCGACAATGATTTTTCAATTAAAGTTGAATTTACTTTCAGGTGATCTTAGTTAATGCATCTAAAAATCTAATGAAAGCTGCTTTCTATCAAAAAATAGTTTAAATTTTTGTTAAAGATATAACTGCAGAGATTAATAACTTCTGAACTGAGAAATGTATAATCTAAGTCACCTGTAACGCGGATCGAACTAAAGTTATGTCTGATATTTTGTAAAGTATCGAAATCACCAAACTGAATGAGAAGCCATTACAGTTGACTCAATATAGTGCATACGAAGCCTGAAACTCCTCAGGCTATACTTTTCGAGACAATAACGGTTTCCCGTTAAAGAAATGGTTTATGGCTTGCACAACACATATTCCGAGCCTCTCAAGTTTTTGATGTGCAGTGGGAAGACGTTGGTTCTTATTTTCTCATGTTTGAAGATATTACTTCGACTGAGTTTACGGAGTTCCTATCTGATGAATTTTAAGTCTATATACATAAAAATTGGGCATTGTGAACCCATTTGTTAATTAAGAATCTTTGCTTTTTCTGGAAGAGTTTAATAAGCATACTACCATTATTTTGTTCAAAACGGCCTTTAGTCGCTCATTCTGTAGGCGTGTACTATCATCATTATGTGACCAGTGAGTCACATGTCATGATCATGTTCTAACAATGTTTCCTACTATAGAATAGAAAATTCATCGATTTACCAGGGTCAGTCACATTTTCAGATTACAGTCTTCATTATGATTTGATAGAACATTCATTGGCATTTATTTTTTGGATACTATATGTCAGATGATCCATTCGTTGAACCCAATATTCGATGACTCGTTAAAACATTTTGTCTGGTAACTGGAAAATGACACTCGTGATGTTTTGCTCCAAGACCTGAATCGAAGCGCGATTGTCCGCATAACATAGACATTATACTTTTCGCATTGCCACAGAAAAGAGTTCACTGAATAAACCCATTGATTGATGCGATGTGTGGAATGTGGCGCCCTCTTGTTGAAACCAAATGTCGTTCCATACGACAGTGCGCATTGCTGCAAATGATGCCGAATCGACTCTACACCGTCTTCGTGTACACTCTCAGTTACGGATGTTATATTTTCTTCATTGTGTGCTGGACGGATATACAAGTTCTCTACTTTCGAAATATGCATCTGAAATTTGGCGCATTTTCTTTTTGCCTGAAAAATCTGCTCATTTCTCGGAATCGCTGATATCGGACTACCATAGCATGAAGCTGCCGTATAAACTGAACGATCGAATGCTTGCATGAATAACTTTTTGATTTGACCAGATATCTTAGCGAAATTTTTTAGGAGTTATAATATAAGACAATAATACAATCTCCGAGGGAATTTAGATTGAATCAGTACTGAACTATCGGAATAAAATGCTGATAACTAATGTTTTATGTCTCTCTTACTTCAGCGTTCTTATTCCAAAACTAATAACAAAATTAAATAAAATTGCTTTCGAATAAATTTAAACTGCGTGGGCGAAAATTTTAGTGTGCTCATTTACAGTGTGCCCTACACAGCACAATTGATACGCGTATTTGGTAACAACAGCGGTATGCCACATCTACCGTGCCACATGTAATGCGTCTGCTCGTACTTAATAACTTTGTGGCATGCTTGAGATGCGCAGCGCACCGCCGCTGCAACAAAGTGTGTTGCATTGCGCTGTAATTAAATATTAAATGTAATGTAATTCGTTGCGCCTGCGCGTGTATATTTTTTGTTTTTTTTTTTTTTGCTTCGAAGGGGGAATCTTTCATAGATACCGTCAATACCACATGGCATGCACGATTCATACTGCACGCTAAGGGTACACCTCTTTCGGGACCACGCCCAGTATGGATGATCATACCATGCTGAACTTGCGCAACAGTACACTTACGTACTAAACCCTAACTCCGACTGCAGTTCACTGATCCTACGGGACTGCCGATAAGCATTTCTTCGCAGGACCAGGTTCAGCCAAAAATTGGCTCTTCATGCGCACCTTTCTGGACAACTCTTCTCTACTTCCTCTGCTCTCGCTACTTCGTTGCCTTTCCTTTTTTCTCAGTTCCTGCAAAGCAATTGCGGACCAATTCTTTACTTTATTCCACACTATTTTGCTTTTTAACATGTAGTGCACGATATTCTCTGGAGTCACACGTTCGTTGATAATAATTTCTAAGTCGTTTCTTTCTGCTTCGAATTGCGGACAGCAAAAGAAAATATGTTGCGCGCTTTCGCTGTCATTTCCGCAGACTGAACATTCTGTTCCACTATCGTGACCATATTTATAGAGGTACTCTCGAAAGCATCCGTGTCCGGTCAGGAATTAGGTCAGGTAGTAATCAGAATCGCCATTCTTCCTCTCCACCCATGTTTTCACCTCTCTGATTAGCTTATTTTTCCACCTTCCATTTTCTGCCATGTCCCAGCGCCTCTGCCACTCACATATACTTTCTACCCTTTCTTTATTTCGCTCTGCTGTTGTAAGACGCCTCCCAACGCTTCTTGATTTCTCGGAAACTCTTTTGCCATTATGTCCGGCGGTTTGATACCCGCTATGAGTCCTGCCGCCTCGTGCGACACCGTGCGGAATCCAAAAATAACTCTTATTGAATTAAGCCGAGTCAGAGATCTTGCTTTCTTCGCGTATGTCTTATTATGCGTTGCTGGTCCCCATATAGGCGTCGCGTACATTAGCACCGACTGACTCACTTTAGCCAAGAGTGCGCGCTTGTCCTGGCTTGGTACTCCAATATTAGCCATCATCCTTGATAGGGCCACCGTTATTCGCGTCGCTTTTGCACATGCTTTTTCAATGTGCGTGTGATGGTTAAGCCGCGTGTCTATTACAACGCCTGGGTACTTTAGCGAGTGCTGAGTCGTTATACTATAGCCATCGATATTAAAAGTAGCATCTTCCACTTTTTTCTGCTGATAATTAGCACTGCTTCCGTTTTTTGGGCTGCTAGTTGGAGGTTTTTTGACGTGAGCCAGCTCTTTATTCTTAAAGCGGTGTCTTCACATAAGCTTTCTACCTGGCTGATTTCTTTTCCTACCACCGTAACCCCAATATCATCGGCGTACCCGATGATCTGAATCCCTCTTTCTAATGGGAGTCGAAGCACTCCGTCATATAACACGTTCCACAACAGTGGACCCGTGTATATGTGCGCATGTGTCTGGGATAGTGTGGAGCATATTATGCTATGCGCTGGGACAAAATGTATGTGTGTTGTTGTTGTTTCGCAGCGTGTTGTGCGTTGAATGCGTAAAACCGGCTACGCGCGCCACAAAGTATGCTACGATTTTCGGAGGAAATAATTAAATTGGCTACGCTCTGCTACGCTGATTGTAATTATTTGCCCTTGTGTTTAAGCGGAAAAATGCCGAAATCTTCATTGCGCTCTAAAAATATATGAATTTGAAATCATTTTGAAAATAAGTAGTATCGCGTTTTTTAATTAAAATTATTCTGAAATGCGTATTAGCCGCATTAACAAATTTGAGATAGCCTCAAAGCGCTTTGAAGATTTGCAAGGGTTTTATGATCTTTTGTATAGAAGGTTTATGTTTTAAGCTTTCTTGCTGCATGTGTCTCGAATCGAAGGGACTACTTATATCTTCCATCTGGACAACATGAAATTCGGACGGCTCCAAAGATCTTGCGGATAACAGTTCTCAAGAATGCTCTAAGTGATTCTTCATCGCGATTCTACATCGCTGATGCTTCTGGGCCGCATAATTGGACGAGAGTAATGAGAGTTAACGAAATTGTCGAGAGAACCTGTTGATCTCAAAGTAGAACCTGCTAGCAAGAGTTATTCTGTCCTTGGCTTAGATTACTGGCTAGTTCCGAGATATTCAAAATCCTTAACTTTTTCAAATTTATGGCTGCCAAAAGTGTCGTAGTACCCCAGACGCGAAGAATCTTTGTGTGTGCCCTCCAGGATTTTTTTCTTGCCCCCATTCACCACAACATCAACCTTTCGCTTCTTTCTTCAAGTTCGAAAAGGCTGCGCTGATGGAAAAAGGATGATGCTGATTCCTTTATTAAGACCACTCTAATACCAATGGTACTTTCAGAATAGACAGTCTCTCTGCGATTGAGATAAGCAGCACGCATTGCACTTTTTCATTTTTTGTTGAAGATTCAGTTTTCTCCATAACCGTATAAGTTTTGCAGAGAAATGGTGTCAAGTAGGCAGCTTTTGTCAATGCTGTCAAAAGTGGCTTTAAAATCGACAAAAAGGTAACGGGTGTTGATTTGTTTATCAACTGGATATAACAAATTGTGAAAATCTGGTCTAAAATATTAATACAATTTTCGGGCTGCACTCTTGGAGGCCGGCATCTCGTGCTCTTCGTACTCACATATTTCTCTCTGCCTTATCTTCAAAGAGCTTTTGGCAAGCCGTAAGAGCTTTTTTGAATGCTTTTGGAATGACAGGTTTCAGATGGTTATCAAATTCATTGCAAACGATCAACTATTTAGGAAGTGCTAAAATATTAAAAATTTTAAATTTTAAAAACTTTTTTTAATTTTTTATAGCCATTTTCTAAGAATTTAACTTTTATAAGAAATTACTTTTCAAAATTTGAAGTTATGTTTCCGGACTTACATTTCAGAATAGTATACAAGCTTTTACTAAAGCGTTCTTAATACAGTTTGTAGTAGAAGTGTTCTACAAAACCCTGTTTATGCTCAAATTTGTCCCATACTATATGTATATGAGCTTTTTTTATATGTAGAACTATTCTAGCCAGAGATATGTAGCTGTCAACCTGCATGCAATATTTTAGAATCATAAAAATAGTTACCTCATATATTTTAAAAATCTCAAAAGGCTTTTAAGAATTCGAAAAAAAAACACGAACGGGTGTTGTCTAATCAACTAGTTGAATTGACGAGACTTCAACTGGCTTAAATACTTTCAGTTTTTACGCTTCAAAACTAATTATCTGCTTCTATTGAGGATTTGGCCTGAATATTCTGAAAATTAAATTATATAAATTAATTTGTAGCAAACTTTAATATAATTTCTCTCACTTATCTTCTCATCTCCTTACTGTTTAATTTCATATAAATTTTTATGCGAAAATCCAGCAGTATTGCAAAAATATTAATTTCAAATACTACGTCTGCATTGCGTTATCTTTGCTAGGGTGCTAGGTTCAGTCCGTTAGTTTCGAGCCAATCGCTTATTAACGCTATTTTCCTGTTGGTAATCGTAACTATATGGTGTATGTGCTTTGCTATAACCTCAGCAGCGATATCGTCTGCGAACCCAATGATGTGTACGTTTTTAGGTACCTTCAGTCGCAGTACTCCATCGTACATGATGTTCCAGAGTAGCGGCCCAAGTACAGATCCCTGGGGTACGGTGACTTTATATTTTTTGGAGCCTTCGTTTGTGTTGTAGCTCAAAGATCTTTCTTCGAAATATATAATGTTGTAAAGGTATAGAGGCACGGAGAAGCTTTTTAGTGCACTCAATATACTATGCTAGGATGCCGAGTTAAAGGCATTCTTTTCATCCAGTGTTTCAACCATACAGTACTGTATTGTGCCTCCTTTCCATCTTTTCCCACTTATGGCCTGTTCTGCCAGGGTCTTTACTAGGGGTAGCGCTGCAGTTGTGGATTTAATTGCCTGTTTTAGCAATTTTCTTTTGCCCTTGAAGTGTTTTTGGAGGGTGGTGTATTCAGATGTACCACGTGACCTTTGGTACAAGCGTCTTGCCTGATGACATTTCTTACGTAATCTACCGATTGCCTCGCTCCCCCAATACACTGGAGGTGTTGTGTTTGATAGCTTGGACATTGCAGCGTTGCATGCGCTCTTAATACAGCTCATAATCGAGCGAGCAGCTTTGTTAGCCGTGTGAGAATGTGTTTATGTGTACATGTATGTGTTCATCAGCGCCACTTCACTTGCTTTTGTTTTACATATTTACTTACGTACTTCTTGCTATTTGCATAGCTTTGCACTTCCACTACTCTGCTTTGAATTTGTCTTCAAGTAGTGCTGCTTCTGCGCTCTTCTGCGAGGTAATGGAATTCCTTCTATGTACTCGTAAATATACTAAGAAGATTCTTTAGCAGCAGGACACTCTATGCCAGCAACTGCCTCTTTCTTCTTCTTCTTCATTTTATTTTCCATTTTAATTTTCTATGCATGTGTGCTTTGTGTGCACGCAATTGTGTGTGTGAATGTTGCTTCTCTATAAAAGTATTTTTTATACTCTCGCAACAAAGTTGCTAAGTTGCTAAGGAGAGTATTATAGGTTTGTTCACATAACGGTTATTTGTAAGTCCTAAAACTAAAAGAGCCAGATATAGGGTTATATATACTAAAGTGATCAGAGTGACGAGTAGAGTTGAAATCCGGATGTCTGCCTGTCCGTCCGTCCGTCCGTGCAAGCTGTAACTTGAGTAAAAATTGAGATATAATGATGAAACTTGGTACACGTATTTCTTGGCTCCATAAGAAGGTTAAGTTCGAAGATGGGCAAAATCGGCCCACTGCCACGCCCACAAAATGGCGAAAACCGAAAACCTATAAAGTGTCATAACTAAGCCATAAATAAAGATATTAAAATGAAATTTGGCACAAAGGATCGCATTAGGGAGGGGCATATTTAAACGTCATTTTTTTTTTGGAAAAGTGGGCGTGGCCCCGCCCCTACTAAGTTTTTTGTACATATCTCAGAAACTACTATAGCTATGTCAACCAAACTCTGTAGAGTCGTTTCCTTCAGGCATTTCCATATACAGGATAATAACCACGCCCACCTCCCATACAAAGGTTATGTTGAAAATCACTAAAAGTGCGTTAACCGACTAACAAAAAACGTCAGAAACACTAACTTTTACGGAAGAAATGGCAGAAGGAAACTGCACCCCTGCTTTTCTTTTAAATTGAAAATGGGCGTGGCGTCGCCCACTTATGGACCAAAAACCATTTCTCAGGAACTACTCTACCGATTTCAATTAAATTCGGTATATTATATTTTCTTAACACCCTGATGACATGTACGAAATATGGGTGAAATCGGTTCACAATCACGCCTTCTTCCAATATAACGCTATTTTGAATTCCATCTGATGCCTTCTCTGTATAATATATACATTTGGAACCAACGATGATAGCGGAGTAAAACTTTACACAAATACGGTATTTAAAAAATATGTAAATGACGGATAATGAAATCTCGATTATCACTTTATCATGCGAGAGTATAAAATGTTCGGTGACACCCGAACTTAGCCCTTCCTTACTTGTTTTTCTTTAAATTTGTATGCACTCTCTGCTGTCTATTGTGACGCAAACGATAGTGGTGTTTGCTATTCTTGTTGCCGTTGTTGTCTTTTTTTTGAGTTGGGTCGTCGCGGAACTTTTTAATAAAATTCAATTTTGCATGCAAAATTCCTTTTAGATTCATCCATAAGAAACTTGTACACGAAGAATGCTTACATAATAGTCTCATATATGCATCAACTAAACAAGTGTTGACAGCGGCAATATACAGGGTGGGCCAAAAGAAACCAAGGGGTGTAAAAGTTTAATAACTTTTTCGTTTATTAATTTTTTTGAAGTTATACTTCTTATACGAGTTCGGAAAAGGTTGCGATAGATTCAGGTTGCGCAACCTTGCTCAATATGAATCTACGCAACCTTGTCTGCGAAGATGTTCGAGCAGCAAGCGAAGCGGTTTCTTTCGGCACAGCTCGGCTTATCTACCAACAACAAAATGTTGCCATGCTTATGCTGTCATTTTTGTAGAACAATGTTTCAATTTTTGGTTGGTGACATATTCAATTAAAAATAAATTCTGTTGGGATTCGAACCTACGTTCTCGTCGTAACTTTTCAAGCGCTTACCACCAACACCACCATTGACACTTGTATTGCGTTTTCCTAATTATGGTTTGGTTATGCATGAAAGAAATATACAATGGATCGCCGATTGTTACCTCTTTCCTTGCTGCTGCTGCGCATATGTATGTTTGTATGCTTGTGCATTATTGAAGTTATGCTTCTTTTTCTTTCATTTGTCTTTCATTTCTGCGAATTCTCAACTATTTTGCGTATCTTTTGGTTGAAATACTCTGCGTTGGCCGTTGAAAAATTAAGGCTATACTTTACAGGATCATTTCTGTAGTTAGTCTTCATTTACATTTTTTGGAAATCGACCCGCAATGACGAAGTATATCGTTTTATCTGACAGCGTGAGGTTTAAGAAGTTCATTTCTAATTTTGTCTTGTGGCATATTAGAAATGATGCTTCTTCGAAAATCGTTCCCTTACAACGGATAAAACGACTTCTGAGTGGTGATTTTAATGAATAAATTCCTTTTGGTTGAAATGCTCTGCGTTGGCCGTTGAAAAGTTAAGACTATACTTCTCAGGATCATTCATTCCTTTCATTTCTTCAAGGAAATTAATGACCTTTAGAAATATGCATATTTGCATTATTTCGTTGTCATTTCCATATTCGTAGCAATAGCTATGGCATAAGTAAAGTAATGGCCGCCGATTGTCACCCCTTGCCGCTGTAGCAGCTTCGCCTACAAACATGCGTAAATATGTATGTATGTATACATATGATCGTGAATACATATCGACGCAAATTTTTGCGAGAAGCACAAGAAAGTTGTGCAATTTATGATTTTTAGCTTTTGCCATCGTCGCGAAAAGACGACTTGTTGGCAAAGGCATGCTCAAGGAGATGTTACGGCCTCTGTTTTTATGAATGAAGCGAGATCGCTTATGGAATTTGCGCCTGCGTTCATGAATGAAATCGTTTTTGTTGTAAAATTTACTACACTTGTTCTTTGCCAATTTGGCTGCCATATTGACTTGTGAAGATCAATTTTTTGTTGGTGACATATTCATATGTGTACGCATATGTATGTTTGTTTGCTTGTGCATTATTCGGCAATGTATGCAAATATATGTACATAAGTATAAATGAATGTATGAACATGCAAGTCAATGCGCGCACATGTAATAAGTATATTGATAAGTGATGAAAATATGATTTCAATTTCTGAACGCGCACATGCGTATACATACACTCATATGAGCATGTGCAGATACACAAGATAGGATAGAAGATGTATGCCTTTTAACATCGTAAACTATACAAATAAATATTTTTCTTACTAATAGAAATTAAATTTATCACAGCAATATACATAATATACATATACATAATTATAAAATATGAATTTAAGTTTTCTAGTTTTCTTTCATTAAAAATGATAGGCATTTCTTGGAATAGCACTAAGAAGTATAACTTCATCCGCGCGTAGGGACTTCACGCACCTGTTTTTATTTTTTCTTTCTGATTATATAATATACAAAAGGGAAATTTATTTACACTAAATATGAAAAATGATGTCTCTTTTTAAAGCATTTTCCATAACATCTTTCAAAACTTGTGGCTGTAGCGTTCGAATTTCTGCACCAATGTTTGCCTTGAGTTCAAGGATTGTATCTGTCTTGTTCACATACACTCGCTCCTTCAAATAACCCCAAAGAAAATAGTCGGGTGCTGTCAACTCTGGCGATCGCGCTGGCCAAATAGTTTCCGAATTTCTGGAAATTATTCACCCTCCAAAGAGTTTACTTAAAAGTGCCATTGTGTCTCGGGCAGTATGGGCAGTAGCTCCGTCCTGCTGAAACCACATACCAGGTCTGTTTTCAAGAGCAGGACGTAAAAAATTTTCTATCATGAACCGATACCGCTCTCCATTTAATTTCAATAAAAAAAAATTGATAAACGAAAAAGTTATTAAACTTTTACACCCCTTGGTTTCTTTTGGCCCACCCTGTACTAAATACGAGTACTACTTAGCACAGTAACGTCGGTTGTAAAGGAACAAACACAAAATGTGAAATGAGAAAAGTTTTCTACGTAAATGACTGTTGAACGCAGGGGTTTTATGTAGCCACACACATATAATGGGTTGTCATAAAAGTCTTGCGGTATTTTTATGGAATTTTTTTATTGAAATTGAAATGAATTTTTGATGACTCATGCCCAGCTCTTGACCGATGCTACGGCTACTACTATGCCGGTCTCTTTCGATCAATTCAGCGATTTTATCGCAATTTTCGACGACAGGCCTTTCGGAGCGTGGCGCATCTTCGACCATCAGACCGAAAACGTTGAAACCATCGTTGTGCGGTGGAAATGGAAACTGTATCGGGTCCATAAACTGCACAAATTTTATTGGCGGCTTGAGATGCATTTTTGCCTTTATCGTAGTAGTACTGTAAAATATTCCGTATTTTCTCTTTATTTTGCTCCATGTTTGCGACGCTATAACTCACGAACGACGTAAAAAAACGACAATCAATCAAACATGTGTTAGCGCGTGAAATGAGCTTTCCAAAAAGGTATAGCATGACCCGATGCGAACATGAACTATGCGCTTTCAGCGCCAACTAGCGAAAATACCGCAAGACTTTTTTGACAACCATTATTTTATACCTATTTTTGGCCAGTGTTGGCGATTGATAGAGCTTAGCCAGAGTTGAGCGATGGGTTCATATTTTAATTATTTGTGGTATTTTTCTTCTGAGATATGCTACAAATACTGTTATCCTTAGCTTGTACAAAACCTGTGAAAATCCTAAACTTTTTGTTGCAAAGTCTTTGTGTTTCATGACAATTGATGAGGAAAGGAAGTGGTGGAGACTTTTGTTGGGAGCTCTCCATCTACTCTGGTTTCGGTCTATAAGCTCCCTGATTAGTCTAGTAATGTATGACCGCATTAGCAATACCTTCAAGATTATTCCATATTATTTAGTGATTTCAGTAAGCGCTCATACACAATCACAACTTCTGTGCCTGCGAGATCTTTCTGAACCAGAGAGAACCATAAGGAGCTCTTCGAACTACTGAGTGAACAGTGTCCTATCGGTTTACACGCGGTGCTGTAAAGTATTCTTTTGGACGCTCTTTAAAAAAGCTGGCAGGAGGCAAGGTGGAATAATGTTATCAAGACCTCTCTATTGCCTCTATCTATGATCTCGTGACACACCTTTAGGAGTATAGGTGTAACTGAAAGGTTGAATACCTGTCCAAGTACAAATGTGGGACAAATTTAGTAAGACTTTTTAAGTTAAATTTCGCGCGAAAACCCATTTGTCGAAATATTTTTTTCTATGAAGGAAATTATTAAGCAAAGAAGTTTCACTAATTTTTGTATACAAAATGTAATTTCTGAGCCCTGAGAATCGTCAATTGACAGTCAAAGATCTTACTAGCATCGTTGGAATATCGGACAAATTTTGAAAGATCAAGCGATGAGTCCTGGATTTCTGCTTACGACCCGGAAACAGAGACTAATCGGCCAAATATTGTGGCAAAGGTGAGCCGAAGACGAAGACCCCACATCAAAGCAAGTAAAAAATAAAGATTCTGATGACAGTTTTCTTCGATTATCGAGGTGTGGTGCACTCCGAATTCCTTCCGATCGGCTAAACTGTCAACAAGGAGTACTGAGTACTTGAGTATTATGCGTCGTTTGCGCGGAGCTATTCGTGGAAAGGGGCCGGAATTATGGGCCGACAACTCTTGACTTTTGCAACACAATAATGTACCGTCGCATACTGCATTGATTCTTCGTGAGTTTTTCGTCAGTTTTCAACCAAAATTTTCAATCAAAACCGTTTAGTTCCATGTGAAATTTTGCAGTTCAGAAAACTCAAACGACCCTTCCGGGTAAACTGTTTTAAGTCAATTGAAGACATTAAGCGTGAATCGCTATGCTCATTGATGGTTATACCGGAAATTGACTTTAACAACTGTTTTGAGAATTGGGAAAAAAACGTTGACACAAGTGTATTGTGGCCAATAATGATTACTTTTAGGGGACGTAAAGTAAATTAAGAATACTAAGAGGTACTACAGGACTTACGAACCAGCCTAACTTTGTCTAACATGAGGCGTGTTCCTCATATTTTCCGTTTTAAAATATATTTATGAATGATTCGTCTAAATAATACTATCTTTTCTCTTTGGTTCCAAACCCGGGATTGCTATTTATTTCTAGAACTATTGTACCAGTTCCTGATTACTGATTAAAAATTCTATTCCGTAACAAACTTCGAAATAGAAAAACTCTAGTGTAGAATTTTGAGTCCAAACAACGAGTTTTTGGACATCGGAAGCATCTGGCTTTTGTTCTGCTGAAATGTATATTGAAAGATCAACGAAAATGCTCTGTTTACTGCAAATTTTTTTTTTTTTTTTTTTTTTATTTTGTTTATACATTGCAACTAGTTCAAATAAAAGAAAGGACTAACAAGCAACTTGAATAGGACTTAAAAATATAATTACAAAATCACAAAACTACTATGAGAGTATTGGCTAATTTGAAAGATCGCTGGGTTTGAGGCGTTTGAGTCGTCTTGGTGGTCCATCACTAGAAGTTAACATAACTACTTCTTCGTTACAATGCTGTAGCAATCTTGCACTATGTGCTATTGCAATTTTTAGTATTTCTGCGTTAACCGAGTTTACGCCTAGATCACGCTCTATATCAGCACATCTACAATACCAAGGCGCTTTGACAATTAGTCTTAGTACTTTGTTTTGAAATTGTTGGATGACTTTCTTATTGTTTGCGTTAGTACATCCCCAGAGTTGTGCACCATAGCTCCATATCGGTCGGAGTATTTGCTTATAGATAAGTAACTTATTTTCGATGGATAACACTGATTTGTTACCGATTAACCAATTGTAATTTTTGAGTCGCATGTCCAGCTCCTTACGTTTGTTTTTTACGTGAACTTTCCACCGTAGCTTAGTGTCAAGCGTCATTCCTAAGTATTTGGCGGAATTAAAGTGCGGTATTCGTACACCGTCTATGAAAATTGGTAAGTGTTGTATCTTGTTGTATGTGAAAACAATGTGTACAGACTTAGCTTCATTCAGTTTTATCTGCCATTTATTTGCCCATTGTACGACTTTATTTACAGCTTTTTGGAGATTAGTAGTGGACTCGTGTTCACTTCTACCAACAGCAAGCAACGCGGTATCATCTGAAAATGTGGCTGTTGTATAATTGCAGTCTATTGGCAGGTCGTGCGTGAATAGTATATAAAGAAGAGGGCCCAACACACTACCTTGTGGAACTCCTGCTTTTATTTCCCTAAGAATAGAATATTTGTCTCCTTGTTTAACGCGAAAGTAGCGATCTGATAAGTACGATTTTATGATGTCATAATGCTGTGTCGGTAAAATCTGTTTCAGTTTCGAAAGCAGTCCTTTGTGACAAACTTTATCGAACGCTTTTGCAACATCCAAAAACACTGCAGAACAGAACTTTTTTCCTCAAAGGTTTTTTCAATAATATGCGTAATCCTATGGATTTGATCAATCGTAGAATGGCTGGCTCGAAACCCAAACTGATGCGCTGGAATTATGGTCTTTCGTTCAATGATTTTATTGATACGTTTTATGAGAAAGCTTCGATATTATCGGTAGAAGTGATATGGGTCTGTAAGAAGATACATCATATCCTGGTTTCCCTGGCTTTGGAATCATGATAATTTCAGCAATTTTCCAATAAGTTGGCACGTATTTAAGATGAAAAGCCGCGTTAATAATGTTGGTAATTTTTACTATGCTTATTTGAGGAAGCTGTTTTAGGACCTCGGCAGTAATCAGGTCATAACCGGGGGATTTTTTGTTTTTCAGATTTTTGATTTCCTCACTTAGCTCACTGCTTGTGCAACTTGAGATTTCTTCGCTTTCTTGACTAGAAGCAGTAGGATAATCTACGTGTGTTTCATATGGGGAGAATATTTTGGCTAAATAATCCGAAAATACTTCTGCTTTTTTTTTACTGCAAATAGGTGTCAAAGTAGATGTATCGGTAGTTCGATAACTAATAGCGATACAAAGAAATGCTGAAGGTAAAAGGAGTTCGAATAATACCTAACAAGAGATAAGCGCCCATTTGACTGTTCGAAAAACTACAGATCCACGTCGGTCAAATATGTCTGACTGGGGCAGATTCATTACGCGTTATAGACTATCGGCTCAGCCTCAGAAAGGTTGTTAGACTCAAGACTTTAAAGAAAGTTGTTTAGTCAATGAAGGAGCCGAAGAATTTGTATGCAGGTAACATTTTTTGTCTTGTCTCCTATCTTCAAGGATATAACTCAAAACCGATTTGAGCTTCCCTTTGTACTACAATCATTTAAAATTTGATCTTAGAGGAAAGAATTCTGAACAGCGATAGAAAGCTGCAAATTATTATAAGCATTGCCAAGCCCAGGGAAGCTGTGGGTGAGAATTGGGTTATTCAAACCAATCTTAGTAGTCACTTGCGACACCATCCTAGCCTAACTTTACGGACGCCAAAGTGGTGTCGTCTTGTTCTTAATTTATGAGACTTAAACTCTTTTTATTGCCATTTTTAATGGTCGAAACCATTATGTTCTTACTCAGCTATTTGAGTACTTCGCAAAGTCGTGGTGGATTACCAAATTAGCAAAAACTAAAAACACAATAACAAGAGCAATAACCAAAAAATGTAAAACTTCACTTGCTCCTCCCAACTGCAATTGTCTTCTATTTACGTAATACGAGTACTTCCTATTTTTCTATTCAATACCATTTCTTTAATTTTTTCAAGTTTTCTGCACTTTTGAATACCAAATAGATTTACAGTTGTTTACAATCATTACTTACGCACCAGTTGTATACTTAGCAGTTGTACTCGTAAATATACTTAACTACTTTTTTGGATGTTCTATTTTTATGTATTTCATGGCTGCGCACTTGAATTCTGACTGCCATGATACTTCTGTAGTACTATTTTTGTTGTGACAGCAGTAAGATGAAGATTTTGCCGGCTGCTGTTGAAGCTGCGCTGTGTTCCACTCTCCTTTTTTCAAGCGTCACAAACTTTAGCAGCTTTGGAGCAATCACATCAACATTATTTTTTCGCCACAATGCAAAGCGGAAGTGTTTTGTGATATTTAGTACAGAGGCCATATAAAGGAGCAGCAGTTTGGTTTGGGATTCGTGGTGGAAGAGAGACGCCGTCGCCGAGTATTATCATTCACTCCGGTGGATGAGTCTAGCCACAATCCGCATCAAAGCGAGGTTATTCAATATATCGCTGATTTGCGCCCACGCCCCGATGGAAGAGAAGGACGATGTGACCAAAGATGCCTTCTATGACCGCTCGGAGCGCACCTATGAGAGCTGACCGCCGACCCGACCCTCCCATGATGTCAAAATCGTGCTTGGCGACTTTAACGCCAAGGTGGGCAAATAAGTTATTTTTGAAACTACGGTCGGTAAATTTAGCCTCCACGATGAAACATCTCATATCACTTGTTGCGATCGACGGAAGACACGTCTCCAGTGTTTTAGATGTGCGTACGCTCCGAGGTCCTAACATCGACTCGGAGCACTACCTTGTTGAAGCCAAGATTCGCTCCCGCCACTGTGCAGAAAAAAACGCACGTCAACAAACACAAGGAAGGTTCGACGTCGAGAAGCTGTAATCACAACAGACAGCCGAACGCTTTTCTACTCGGCTCGCACTGCTGCTTTTAGAGAGCACTCATCAACAACTCGGTACAAAGAAACTATGGAACGGCAAGCGACACGCATTTGCAGACAGAAAAGAAAGAGGCCGAAATGCCTGAGTATAAAAAGCTTGACAAGCTGGCCGACAGGGGTAATGCTCAAAAATTCTATGAAAAAATGCGGCTGCTTACAGAAGGTTTCAAGACCGCAGCATTTTCTTGTTGTACCCCCAAAGGTGATCTAGTCACCGATGCCCAGATCATACTTAAATTATGGAGGAAACACTTCTCCAGCATGCTGAATGGCAGTGAAAGCTCAACGCCAGAAGAAGGCGAACCCGATTCCCCAATCGATGGAGCAGACGTTACATTGCCCGACCATGAAGAAGCTCGAATAGCAATTACTGAAGAACAACAAAGCGGCGGGGGCCGATGGATTACCGGTCGAGCTATACAAACACGGCGGCGAAGAACTGATAAGGAGCATGCATCAGCTTCTTTGTAAAATATGGTCGGACGAAAGCATGCCCAAAGATTGGAATTTAAGTGTGCTCTGCCCAATCCATAAAAAAGGAGACCCTACAATCTGCGCCAACTACCGTGGGATAAGCCTCCTCAACATTGCATATAAGGTTCTATCGAGGGTATTTTGGGAAAGATTAAAAGCCACCGTCAATAAACTGATTGGACCTTATCAGTGTGGCCTTAGACCTTCCAAATCAATAACCGACCAGACATGATATTGATATCATCAGCCTCAATACCAATGCCATTAGTTCTGCTTTCTCCAGACTGGACAAGGAAGCGAGGCAAATGGGTCTGGCAGTGAACGACGGCAAGACGAAATATCTCTTGTTATCAAACAAACAGTCGTCGCACTCGTGAGCTGTAAATAATTTCATCTATTGAGAAACCAATATAAACACCACCAACAATGTTAGCCTGGAAATCCAACGCAGGATAACTCTTGCCAACAGGTGCTACTTCCAACTGAGTAGGCAATTGAGAAGTAAAGTCCTCTCTCGACGAACAAAAACCAAACTCTATAAGTCACTCATAATTTCCGTCCTGCTATATGGTGCGGAGACTTGGGCGATGATAACAAATGATGAGTCGGCGTTGCGAATTTTCAAGAGAAAAGTTCTGGGAAAGATTTACGGTCCTTTCCGCGTTAGCGACGGCGAATATCGCATTCGATGGAACGAATGGACGCAAACACTCCAGCTCTGAAAGTATTCGACGCAGTACCCGTCGGGGGAAGCAGAGGAAGAGAAGACCTTCACTCCGTTGGAAGGACCAGGTGGAGAATAACCTGGCTTCGCTTGGAATATCCAATTGGTGCCACGTAGCGAAAAGAAGAAATAACTGGCGCGCTGTTGTTAACTCAGCTATAATCGCGTAAGCGTTGTCTACGCCAATAAAAAAGAAGAAGAAGAACTTAACATACCGAAAGTGTTCAGCATGACATGCTCTGTCGATTTTATTTCCTTAAGAAATTAAGATGGCTTACAAGTTTTCATTGTCGATATTGAATGATACTTAGGAAAAAGTTTGTTTTACCTATTGCCATTTTAAAAGAGCACAACGAAGAAAAGGAAGCTGGTTTTGCTGTTATCAAGATTCTTAAATGAGCGTATTAGCGCTTGGATCTATTTCTAGATGGATGAAAAGTAAAGCATTGTTTGGATAAAATCGAGACACTGAACTGACTGAGAATCAATGTTCTAAGTCTGTATATATTTTGCATGCAAGGTATCATCATATAATACCAATATTTCGGGTTGTTTGGTCCGACTCCATCGAAATTGCTTGAATTTGAATTCTTCCCGGTGCGTACATGAAATAACTTTATACGCTGTTCCCAAATATTGAGTGAGCTCGATAGAACATTATTTTCAAAATTAGCTCTTTTGGAACTAACAAGCGTTCTTCTAAACTGATAACCTTCTCAATCTGTATGCAGTTTTCCAAATAGTTCTTCTTTAAGCCTACACTTATTGCGGCTTTAAACATCATATTATTACTATAATATTGTGAGATTCTTTAGTTCGGAGACCTGAATAATATCGTTCGAGAGGTGGAAATTAAAGGACGCACTCGTAAAAAGAGCACCGTCTATGAAATACCGTTCGATATTTGATTTAGACTGAAGCTCGGAAACCATAAGTTTAATGCAAACGTTTCCTAAAGGGTCCCAGTATACTTCTTTCACTTCAAAAATATGCCTTACTAGCCTCCTCCTGCCTATATTTGTCAGTATACTTTTCTACTTTATACTTTTTTATTTCCTTTGGGTTACTTGCGGCTCGGCCCAACTGAACATTCACTTTTTTCTGAAAAGTTGGTCGAATACTTTGTCGGCAAGCAGTGAATGTGGCGAAATTTTTGCAGTGCGAACGAGTTTATTGCAGTCAAGGAGGCAGCTGCTCAACGCGCCACTATTACTATAACTCCTCGTTGCACATTTTAACCTTTTTGCTGTGCAACATTTTTATTTAGTTAAATTTTTAACACTTATTTTTGCTGTTATTTGTGTCGTGTTGATTATGTTTATCTCTTACGGCTCCAGCCGTGCATGACCGCCAATAACTAGCATACGAAATAACGGCCACTGTCACTATTTAACCTAATTTCAACTTTTAGCATAGAAAGGTTTGTCAGCCTTCAGTTTTCTTTACTATTATTTCACACTTTGCATCTCAGTGTCTTGGCAGTTGTTTAATGGTTTTTGACGCGAAAACTGGAGCTCACGTCAGTTTGAGCTCTTTAGTACTCCTCTTCAGCAAGGAAGTACAAATATGTAAAGCTTATTTGTGACACGTTAACATTTAGACATAATGATACTACTCCTCTTGAGAAATTACCACATTACACATGAACAGTACAAACGTATCTTTATAGAAACAAAAATTAAGTTTATTTAAAAGAACTTATTAAGATTAATAATAGGAATACAAATGCGATTAATTTAATAATTCAGCAGTCACGTCTTCGGTGGTTGTTGATCTACGACTCCTTTCTTACTGCTCTCGCCGAGTCGTATTTTCGGTCGCCATTAAATCAGAGGCGCATTTTGTAGTAATTATGTTCAGAGACGCATTTTTGTGGCGTGACAACTCGGCCCTTCCTGACCTAAATCGTCCTCGATTTCGTCGTCGGGTTCTAGCTCAGGACAATTTCTACGCCAAGGCTTCTTTTTGTCTGATGCGTAGACAGAACAAAATTTCTTGTTTGGCATTTGGTAACGTTTATCGAATCTCTGCTTCCATTTTTCACGTTCTTTGGAAATGTTTACTATGGCTTGCTTACGTTTAAATGGACCCATATGATCCAGATGAATGCGATGAAACGGAATTGGCTTGATAGAATCAAAATGCATAATGCCTTCAGGTTTGCCTGAGCGTTGTTTCTGATAACAACACTTAATACATGCTGCTATGTAGTTTTTAACGTATTTCCTCATTTGCGGAAACCAATATGTCTGTCTGATACGTTGAATAGTCGTTTCTAGCGCTGTATGTCCTGCTTGGTCATGGCAGAACTGTACAATGCGCCAGCGTACCCCTTCTGGGACCACAAATTTCGGTCCGTCTTTGCGATATAAACGATGATTGCGTAGCTGGTACTCAGCCTTAAGAGTTGTATTATTTGGCGATGTTACGTTACCCTTTAAGATGTTAATAATTTCGAGTAATTTTTCATCTTGGAGTTGTATCGTGAGAAGCCAGTCGTTGACATTACTGGCTACTGTAAAGACAAAACCTGCTGGATCAACTTCGTTTGCAGGTTGATCAGGCGTTCGACTTAAAGCATCGACATGCTGTAAGCGACTACCTTGTCGATGTACAATAACGAAATTGTATTCAAGTAATTTGAGCCACCAACGTGCTATTTTAGATTTTAATTCTTTATGCTCTTTTACGTGAGCAATCGCAGAGCAATCGGTTACGATTTTGAACTGTTTCCCCAGTAGGTAAATGCGAAATCTCTCTAATGTCTCGACAACAGCTAGAACTTCAAGTTCATAACTATGATATCAGCTTTCTGTATTAGTACAATGACGACTATAATAGCACACCGGACGCCATGTACTACCGTCAGTTGATTGTAGAAGTACGCCTGCTAAACCGATGCTACTGGCATCAGTATGTACTTCATGTTGAGCATTGACATCATATAAAACAAGAATAGGTTCGTTAGTTAACGCTTTGATGAGGTTTTCGAATGAGTGTTGCTGTTCACTACCCCATATAAATTTGTTTTGATTTGATTTCGTTAACAAAACAGTAATAGGCTTCGAAATCAAGGAGTATTCTGGGACAAATTTTCTGAAAAAAACCCTTAAGACCTAAAAATCTTCTAACCTCCGTTGTATTAGTCGGTGTTTTAAAATTCTTTACAGCGGCTACCTTCTGCATACCCGGTGTGATACCGTTTTCGTCAATGATATGCCCGAGGTATTCTATTCGTTTTTCGAGAAATCTACATTTATCGACACGTAAAGTAAGTCCTGCTTCTTTAAGAAGTGAGAAAAATCTTTCTAGACGTAAAAGTCCTTCACATACAGTTTTACTTGGAATAATTATGTCGTCCAAGTATACTAACACTTCACCGGTATTGAGTTTCGACGCGATTTTGTTCATTATGGCTTGAAATATGGCCGGTGCATTCACTAAATCAAAAGGCATACGATTTAATTCAAAGTGACCATCTGATGTCACGAACGCGGTATACTGTTTCGATGATTCGTCAATTTCGATTCGATGATAACCCATCCGAAGGTCAAGAATGCTAAAATATTTATTACCCGCGAGCTGTGCGAATTGGTCTTCCATGTTCGGCATGGGAAATGGTTGTTTAACCGTAATTTTGTTTAAACTCCGATAATCTACACAGAGACGATGTTCTTTATTCTTTTTTTCGACTAGGACGACTGGGGACGAGTACGGCGATTCACTCGGTCTGATTATATTATTTTCTAGTAACTCGCTTACGATTTGCGATATGATAGGTCGTTTTGAGAATGGAATTCGATATGGCTTTAATTGAATTGGATTATCGTTATTTAAAATAATTTTCATTTTCGAGATTTTACACTTTCCAATATTTTTAAGACTGTTGGCGAAAAGTCCACGGTATTCATACATTATATTTTCAAAATATTCGTTTTCGGTTGTATTCAAATATTCAATAGAATTAATTTGATGTATTTGTTCAACACGACATTCACCGCTTTCGATTATGAACCGCGTATTTGTAACACATAGTACATCTTTGCCGAGAAGTACATTTTCGGAAATAAGGTCATCATTGACTACCACCATGTCTACTTCGAGTTTATTATTATCAATTTTTAGCATTGTATTTATTTTATTGGTGGAGACGTATTCTCCCCCACCAAAACCATATAGGGTCGTCAATTCGTTTTTCAAGTTACCGATTTTCCTAGCGAATATTTTGCGCACAAGGGTGCGAGTGCTACCCGGATCGACAAAAGCATTTGTATTGTGTCCATTTACACAAATTACTTTTACTATACCCTCGTTATTATTTTCTTTATGTACATTATTTGCATTAGGCTTAAGAGCTTTATTATTCGATATTTTATTTACTTTCACGTTTTTCTTTTCGGGCCACTCGTCTGTTTTATGTGTTGTACGTTGGCATTTACTACACCTTGTCTTTTTCTGTGGTTCAGGGCAATTAATCGCGTAATGACCGAATTTAGCGCAATTGTAACTTTTATTTCACTGAACGAACGTTGAATATTGTTATTTACTGACAATGGAACACTTTTCGGGTTTAGAGTTTGAGGTTTCACTGTGGATGACGCATTTCTCGATTTGGATGACCAGTTGGTATCATTATATACACTATAACTCATGATATCTTTTAATAAGTCTTGGCACCGATTGTATTCATTTGATATTTTACGCTTTAAATCGTTGTCGTTTAAACCGTTCACAATATGTCGCGCGATGCTAGCTTCAGTTATACCGCCTTTGTTGCCAAGTGCTAGCATTCTATAAAAATATTCGACCGGTGATTCTGTTTGAAATCGTTTCGTTCGCGATAGCTTGATATGCGTATCAGCTTCATTCAATGTACACGGAAAATCAGTTAAAAATTTATTTACAAACTGTGGCCAGTTTGCAAAAACACATTGTTGTGAATCAATCCACAATTTTGCGGATCCTCGAAGTTTTTGTTGCACCGCACAAATCAAAATTTGTTCTTGCCAGTTATATGCGTTCTTTAATATTTCGATACGTTTTATAAATTGAACTGAGTTTAGTGACGTTTCGCTTGTTGGGTTATATTCTGGCAACAACTCGACAATGTCTCTCTGTCTCTCATGCTATAATGAGAGGAATTACTAATTGGAACGTTATTTCCAATTGGTAAACGTATATCGGATATAATTGGAATATGTTGTGGTATGAAATTCACTCGCGTAGCCGGCGTTGTTGCATATTGGACATTTGTCGCGCTTGTATACATTGTTCATTCGGGTGATGACATAAACGTTGGTTGGAAATTCGACGCACACGGGGTATTTTGCGCATTACTTTGTAGCTCATGCACACTCACGAGTTTCTCAATCGTTTTTTCGAGAGCTGACAAACGCTGTATCATTGTTTCGTTATAAACACTTTCACTTTCATTTTCTTTATTTATATGATCATCCAATCTTTGCGCCAGTTGGACTTTGGTACCAGACGTAGGCAAACCTGCATTTCTACACTTGCTTCTTAACTCTTTTAACGTTGTCATTTCTTTGTTTTATTACTTAGTTCGTATTAGTCTAATTAGGATATTTCAGCGATTAGTCGTTTGAAAATGAATAGCATTCAGCAAAGTTGCTGCCACAAAGGCGAGTGTGGAAATCGAAAATGTGCAAATGAAGAAAGGAAAGAAGTAATGATGCGACACTACAAATTTGAATTTGAACCGTTGAGCAAAGCGACAAAGCGTATGTCACCAGCTCCGATGTTCACGGGAGTCTCCTAACAAATGTTAGGTTATATACGATGGCTACGTGTTAGCCAAATAGAATCGTTTTCACTTTTTCATTTAACACTTTTTAACGTTCGTAGATCTCACAGCAACCACATTGCATATCACGATTTCACAACGTGCACATGTATGTACTTAAGTATATATCAAACGTTACTAGACGTGTACGTTTAAGCGGGTTGGTACAATTCCACTTCTGAATATTGACACGTTAACATTTAGACATAATGATACTACTCCTCTTGAGAAATTACCAAATTACACATGAACAGTACAAACGTATCTTTATAGAAACAAAAATTAAGTTTATTTAAAAGAACTTATTAAGATTAATAATAGGAATACAAATGCGATTAATTTAATAATTCAGCAGTCACGTCTTCGGTGGTTGTTGATCTACGACTTCTTTCTTACTGCTCTCGCCGAGTCGTATTTTCGGTCGCCATTAAATCAGAGGCGCATTTTGTAGCAATTATGTTCAGAGACGCATTTTTGTGGCGTGACATTTGTATTTGAATAAAAAATAGCTTCTTTCAGAGTTGAAAATGGATTTATGAGTATGTTTCTTGCAGCTTGAAACTATGTTATCAAAAGCTTTTTCTCTATCAAAACTATGTCAGAAGAAGATATACATGTTCTGCTAAGAGGCCTTGACTTATTATATAAAAAATACCGAAGATCTTCCAGATGCTTGATCCAGTTTCAATGGGTTGGGATTATAGAAATCTTAGCAGTTATGACCAGATTATTTCCAACTTATGTATGTAAATCTTAAAAGATAACTTTTAGCAAGATTGAATTCCAACGACTTGGAATCCAAATCAGTAAAAAATCCAATTACCTCAAACTATAGATATTGAAGGTCAAAAAAGCATCCGCTGTTATATAGGAAGCGTCAACTCGGTATAATCATAAGCGTCTCAAATATAATATAAATTTTTCAGTTCAAATCCAAAAATCACGTCTCTGAACTCCGGTCTCCGAAAAATATTGAGTTAAGTATGTTTTTTTGATTTGATTCGGAACTGTGACGATACCATCCGATATTTTAAAATATTTTATTTTTATTTTAAAACCGAGTTGTGGTAAATGTTGAAGTGTCTGAGTTTAATAAACTTATTGAAAAAGTGGATATGATCGAGTAAGTGACGATCGCTTTGACTCATCTGACGTTGCACATATCAAAGAGGCAATGTAAAACAACAAAAGAACGAAGGTCTATCTGTGTCCAATATACCTTGATTGTAAAAGAGCGGCGATCTCCTGGGAGTATTTATCATTTCTTTGCCTCATGTATTTCTCCTATTTATTTCCCCACCAATTATCGTTCCGAATTCGGTTCAAAAACTTCTTGTCATCTTCAGTAATTATTAATTTATTATTCTCCAACTTTGGTCTCATTTATTTGGCTTAGAAGAAATGAAATCCGGTACTACTGACTTCATTCCGGCTTGGCTTATCATCAGTTATGTCAGCTTTTCTTAATTTCCAAAGTAATGCTCTGATCAAACACGGGAGCCGCGAACGGATAAGCTTATTAATGACAATTGGATAAGTCGTTGCCTTGACGGTGCTAAGTTTAGAAATTAAGCAACTGACTCCAGCGCGCACTACCGAAAACAATAACAAAAAGTGAGAACATGTGCGCCAGAAAATGAAATGTGGAGGGATAAAGGTAACCACAAGCGTGGTGCTTGAACTTTTCTTCGAATGTGCTGGGCAAAAAGTAGCCAGTGCCATATTGTACCGTTATGCCAACAAATGAAGGCCACAAAAGCAAAATTGTCTGTTTGCTTGGCAACAAAGAATGAACAAAGAAGATTTGCACGTGCTGCAAAATGTAAGAAATAATAACAATATGAACAGTTACAAAGCAAATTAGTGCCTTTGTCGCGAAACGTGCGCCTAGTAGCAACAATAATATTCATAATAATTAACGCTACCATCAGCAGCCATACAAAATGCGATCATTAGGCGGGCAAATGGACATGCTGATGACCGACAAAACCAAACAAACGACAACTGACGGCTGAGACAATTGACTGCAGAGTAAAGACTGTGGTTATAAGGTGAAAAGCTACATGCGGTAAGCAATGAGGTGACAAAAATATAAGGATAAAACTTTTTGCCTTGACAAATAACACATTATGTGAAGATATCTTGCAAGAAAAATTTTCCATATACATAAGTAACTTGTTTCGAATCGGTCAGATTGTAAGGCAGTTATATCCATTAGAGGTCCAACATCGACGGTTCTAACAAACTGGCAAATTATTGCGAGAAAAATGACGAGTTGAAAATTTCAGATCGACTTCTCAATATCTGATGGTGTACTAGTAGTCGTATATGCTGACAGACGGACATGTGTAAATCGACTCAGCACGTCACGCTGAATATTCATATATGTATGTATATCTAATGTTAGCAACACCCTTCGTGACGTTGGTACCTACTTCACACCTCGAGGACTGAATATAGTTGGCAAAATAGGCAGCAGCGATGAAAAGACAAGTCTTACAGAGTTTAATTTATGTAATCATGTAATGTAAAGCAGATGCTCGGTCCAATTTGATGCGGTGGTCTGTGGTTGTTAAACACGTTTGTTCCCGGTTATATTAGACCTCGAATAGGTGGAGTTCTCTGGAATTGCTCTAGCTGAAAGGTAGAAAGTGGCCTTTCCCACGCTTGTATCTCAACTGCAGTGAAGGTCTCAGACCATAATGGAGTGAATATATAAAAAAATAATGATAAACTCAAATCAATGAACAGATGAACTTTTTCATTTTCTTCTTTAATACACTTGGAAACAAGCGAGTAGCGCGACTGATCAACACACTATATTGCAATAAAATTTTTTTTTTTATTTTTTTATTTTATTTTTTTTTCTTTATTTTTTTATTTTTTTATTTTTTTTTTATATAGTATATTAGTGAGAGTGATTATAATTATCTGAATCTACCTGAATTGCATTATAAAATGAATGCATCAGGAGAGGATGAAGACAACGAATATGCAAAACATAAATGGCAAAGCATTTCAATCAAAAATGGAAAACGTTCAAACAATGAGTCTCCTAAAGTCCATCAAAAGAAGAAACAAATTCTCATACATCCAAATAGATTTGACCTCCTAAGTGATGATGAAAACACTTTTCCGATCGCTGAAGAGGATGTGACAGTGAATGAAACAGAAGTGCTGAATGCTCCAAAACCGCCGCCGTTGATTATACCAGGTGTTGTTAATATAAGTGAAATGATAAACTCTATTGCTAGCGTAATTGCCAAAAAAGATTTTAGATATAAATCGTTAAATGATGGCCAAATTAGAGTTATCATAAATGATATAGATTCTTACAGAAAAATTGTAAAATATTTAGACAGTGTCAAAGTGTGTTTTCACACGTATCAACCTAAACAGGATCGATTATACAGAGTAGTCATAAAAGGTATTCACTTTTCCACTGCTTTGGATGAAATAAAAAGTAATATTACTTCATTAGGTCATAAAGTAAGAAATGTAAGCAATATTAAAAGCAGGATACCTAAGCAACCGTTATCAATGTTCTTTGTTGATTTGGAGCCCAACGCCAACAATAAGGAAATTTACGAGCTTAAACATTTAAATAATGCTATCATTAAGGTAGAGGCTCCCCGTCAAACTAATGACATTATTCAATGCTATCGATGCCAGGAATTTGGGCATACCAAAACTTATTGTAAAAAACCGTATAAATGCGTTAAGTGTAATTTAATGCATCCTACTAGTCAATGTACTAAATCCAAAGACACATCACCTATATGTGTACATTGCTTACAAAACCATACAGCAAATTACAAAGGCTGCGCTGTATACCAACAACTCGTTCGAAATAAACCGCTTTCTGCAAGCATTAGAAAAGATATCAAACATATAGATCAACAAAACTTCCCTAGCTTAGGTAACGGGTTACCTAAATCAAATTACACTAACAATGTGACAAATAACAACACTGAGCAGACTTATGCTAATGTATTAAAAGGTAATGTTACAGATAAACAAAATGAGAAAAATGAACAAACTACGATGAAAAAAATTGAAGAGCTACTAGCAAAACAAATAGAATTAACAAACACTCTACTTAACATGATGTCTCTACTTATTAATAAGTTATGCAAATGATCTTAAGATTAGCAGTATGGAATGCCAATGGCTTATCCCGTCACGCTCAAGAAATTGAAATATTTTTAAATGAGAATTATATTGACATTATGCTAGTGTCAGAAACACATTTCACAAATAAAACGTTTTTACGAATTAAAAATTATGATATAGTCACTTCTAATCATCCCAGTAACAGGGCTCATGCTGGTTGTGCTGTTTTAATTAAAACTTCTATCAATTATGTTGCTCTTGAACCAATTCAAACACCTTCAATACAAGCTGCTGGAATAAAAGTTAAAACCAACAATAATGATGTATATATTTATGTTTTGTACTCACCACCAAGACACAATATATCAGCTTCTGAGTACGAAAGCTTCTTTAGTGGTCTCGGTCCAAGATTTTTTGTATTAGGAGATTACAATGCTAAGCATCCCTGGTGGGGCTCACGTATTCTAAACCCAAAGGGTAGAGAGCTTTACAAATGCATTATAAAGAATAATTTAAAAACTCTGTCAAGTGGTGAGCCAACCTATTGGCCAAGTAATCCATTGAAAATTCCTGACCTCTTAGATTTTGCTGTATATAAAGGTATCCCAACTCAGCTTTTAGATGCGGTTAGCTCAGAAGAATTAAGCTCTGATCACTCGCCAATTATTGTCAGCTACAACACATTAATCAATGTTAAACCACGAAAATATTCTGCTTTAAGCAACAAAAGTAATATTTGCATATTTCAAAACTGGTTAACTCAAAATATAGTACTTAACACCTCTATTAAAACTTCAGCTGAACTGGATGATACAGTTGAAGATTTTACAAACTTAATTCATGAAGCTGCTTTTGCTGCTACTCCCCAAAAGAGGAATGAATTCTCGCCTCACAACTCATTTCATGTGTCTACAGAAATTAGAGCATTAATACAGAATAAAAGACGTTTACGAAAAAAATGGCAAACCAGCAGAAATCCAACTGACAAAACTATTCTAAACAAAGCCACAAAGGAGCTGAAAGAAAAATTAGCTGATTTCAAAAATAAATCGATATCCGAATATATTGCGAGTTTAAATTATAGAAATAATGAAGACCATAGGATATGGAATGCTACAAAATACATAAAACGGCCTAAAAAAAGAAATGTACCTATCAAAGACAGTAACAACGTTTGGTGTAGAACAGATAAAAGTAAAGCAAATGCATTTAGTAAATACCTTGAAACAACTTTCTCTCCTTTTGATAACAGTGGGAGGAACAATGATGCTGTAATATTAGAATTCCTTGACATAGCATGTCAAATGTCTTTACCACTGAAGCATATTACACCCGCTGAAATACGTACTGAAATAGAGAAATTGTCTAACAAGAAAGCCCCAGGATATGACAAAATTGATGCCAAAGTAGCTAAATGCTTACCTAAAAAAGGAATTATGCTGCTAACACTTATATTTAATTCTATTTTAAGGCTTAACCATTTCCCTACCCAGTGGAAATGTGCTGAAATTGTGATGGTGCCTAAACCAGCTAAATCTGAGAACGAAATCACTTCATATAGACCAATCAGTTTGTTGTCTTTATTCTCCAAATTTTGAAAAAATATTTTTGCGCAGATTGTTGCCAATACTAAAAGAGAATAAGGTGATACCTGAACACCAATTTGGGTTTCGTCGATATCATGGTACTCCCGAACAATGCAATCGTGTAATTAATCACATTATTGATGCTTTAGAACGTAAAGAATATTGTTCAGCTGCGTTTTTAGACATACAACAAGCCTTTGATAAAGTTTGCATCATGGTCTACTATACAAATTAAAAAAAGTATTCTCCTCTCAAGTATATGTATCTAATTCTCAAGTCCTATTTAACAAGCAGGTCGTTTTATGTAAAGATAAATGACGATACGTCTGACATAAAATACATTAATGCAGGAGTACCACAGGGAAGCGTTCTTGGCCCTGTACTATACACCATCTTTACATCTGACATTCCAGAAACTGAAAATGTATTAATTGCTACTTATGCTGATGACACTGCTCTATTGTCGTCAAGCCAGTCGCCAATTGAAGGAACTAATTTAGAGCAAAGAGAATTGAACAAGATTCAGACTTGGTTAGATTGCTGGAAAATGAAAGCAAACGTGAGTAAATCCGTACACGTTTTATTTACATTAAGGCGAAGCGACTGCCCTCCTTTGCTTTTAAATGGTAATACTTGGACTTGGCACTTGGACAAACGATTAACTTGGAAACAGCACATACAAGCCAAAAATAAACAATTAAAAATAAAAACCAAACAACTTTATTGGCTGCTTGGGCATACATCGCAGTTATATCTTGAAAATAAATTACTATTATATAAATCTATACTAAAACCTATATGGACATACGGTGTGCAACTTTGGGGCACTGCTCAAATATTGAAATTATACAAAGATACCAATCGAAAACTCTAAGATTAATTACAAACGCGCCTTGGTTCATAACAAATAAAGCCATTCATTCAGATCTGAATGTACCTTTTGTTAAAGATGAAATTAAAAGATTTAGTTCAGCATATTTGCACAGGATAAGTTATCATGACAATCCTTTGGCAGTCATGTTATTAGATGATAGTAATGAAACTATTAGACTTAAAAGACAACATGTTCTAGATCTTCCAGGAATTAAGTAAATGTTTAATTATATATGTTACTACGAAATTAAATGTATAATAAAAATTTTTTATATAAACATTTGTATTTAGAACATATTGTTATATTGTATATTATTTTTGATCTCATGGGAGACCAAAAATATAATTCAAATAATGGTTTTGTTATCAAATTTGCTTATTATTTACTGAAATAGATTGCAAATAAAATGTATTTAACAAAAAAAAAAATTCTTCTTTAGTGACGTACACAACGCTTTCGCGGTTATAGCCGATTTGACAACAACGCGCCAGTCGTCTCTTTTCTTCGCTATTTGATGACAGTTGGAGATACAGAGTGTAGCCAAGTTCTTCGTCACCTGATCTCTCCAACGGAGTGGAGGTCTTCTTTTTCCTCTGCTTCCACCGGCGGTTACTCCATCGAATACTTTCAATGCTGGATTGCTCTCATCCATCCCGACGATATGACCTAGCGAATGTAGCCGTTGTCCCTTGATTCCCTAAACTTTTTCAAAGTAGCCGTACATCTCGAATAGCTCATCGTTCCATCGAATGCCTTATTCGCCGTTGTTAATGTGCAAAAGACCATACATTTTTGAACTGTTCTCTCGAATGGTCATTGTCCATGCATCCGCAGGAGATTTGCATGAGAGATTTGTGGAGTTTGGTCTTTTTCGAGAGATGGTGCTTTACTTTTCAATTGACTACTCAGTCCAAAGTAGCTCCTGTTGGCAAGAGTGACTCCGCATTTGATTTCATGGCTTCCTCTTAGCCTGTATTAGACTAGCAACTGGAAAAAAAAAAAATTTTGAAGAAGTGCAATCAAAAAGACTGAATGAAATAATAGATATGATAAATCAACTCTCATTTGCCGAACTTCACCTGTAAACATACGAATGCCTACTATATTGGACCGTCTCAGCTATTCAACTCAAGTACAATGGAATTTGATGGTGTGATGCTTAATGTTGAAAGTATATTTTGATTCACTCAATTAATTTCCCTAAGTAACTGTGGGTCGGGATATTCTCTATAAGATACCACAAATCTTTATCGCAGTTTGAAATGATAACACCCTGATAGAGGAAAGCAGTATCAATTCGCGACTAACAATTCCTTACATTATATTTTGTGGTAATACCCACTATATACATATATATATATATATATATATATAATATATCAGCACAGGAATCAGCCATCAAAAGGAAGCCGCATATTTGCATGATAAAAGTAAGCGAACTTCTTTTGCCGTAATATTGCGCCCCTCCCTCTGTACTTTTTCATTACGCTCCACTGTTTTTCTCCGCACTTCCTTTCATTTTTTAATTATTCGCATGGGTATTTAACAAAAGCAGCCGTAGCAAAAGCAGCAACACCAAATGAAATGAAACATCTGCAGCCGAAGTGTTGGCGCGCGATGAAATGCCGCGACTCTCAATACACAGACGCACAAACATATGGCGAGTAGTAACGGACAGATGTGACTTGACTGTTTGCGGCAGTAGCAATAATGGAACGCATACACGCACCAATTATTGTACCAATTTCATCGAATTGTACAACTGATTGTTACGTATATGGGGCAGTTGTATGAGTTGTACCAACTGATTGGATGAAAATCAAAATTTTTTCATATTTTGTCAAGTTGGTTGTGTTAGTTGGATCGTATTTGGGTTGGTCGTGCGATTTCAAACGATTTCGCCATTTTATTTCAACTGTCGAAGAGAGCGCGTCATATATAATCAGTAAAGCAACAACTTCCGAACTAATGTTTAAGCAACGAAGTGAATATTCAAAATGAAGTTGGTCTCAAAATTGTATTAAAAGTTGTGTCGTATGTAGCGACAAGGGCAATTTCTAGCCCAACTCAATCAACCAACTTAGTTGTTGTGTGTATGTGTAGTAATTTAAGACGTAACGGACCTATCCCTGTTGATGTTAATCTCCAAAAAGAAATCGTTATAAAGTTAAAGCAAGTGCTAAGATTATCGTAAATACATACATTTTTAAAACCTTAACGTAAGCGACACCTAGCGTTTTTATCTTAAGTGCCTTGCGCACAATTTCATGTCGTGCAAGCGACAATACTTGTTATCGCAACCGACATGAGTGCTTGACCTAACGGTGTTTACTAATCGTATATGCAAACCATTCTTGTACCTGTCGTCACATGTTTATTTCCATGAAAGGTTTGATGAAATAAACATCGTTTTCATTGGATTATTGTTTAAAAATAGTCTCCAGCAGCTAAGATATGTATTATATTTTAATTTTGGTTATTGAAATTTTATTGCATATAATAATCTCTCATTTACATTATTTATGTGATATTTGTTTTTGTATGTTATTGTTTTTTATACTCCCGAATAAAGGTAACTATGCAGTTAATATCACCACTCCTCTTAACAGAAGAGAGTAATCCTGAAAGTGTTTTTCCCGAGAACATACAGCAAAATACGTTAGTAATAAATAAATTCTTACTAACAGACAGCATCAACGATATTGACATTGATCCAATATTAACTGATACGACATCAGCATCTTTGATCGATTTGTTTTGTAATACCGATTTAAATTTTGAACAAAACACCAACCAACATGTACCATTACCTCTAAACAAACTTGTTGATTACAGTGATTCTAATGCTGATAATTCTTATACTTTAATGGATTCAGATAACCAAAACAAAGTGTCATATGTAGACATAACATCTTCCAGTGATTCAGATGAAATTGAGTCAGCTCAAAAAATGGAAGAAAAAACGAGTGTTGGTAAAAGAGGATACAGGAAAATAAAACCTTTACCGAAACGCCTTTTATCTAAAAAAAATCATAATGCTGCTGTGGAGAAATCTGTGCAACCTTATCCTTGTATGAATAAAAGATGTGGTAACTCATCTGCAAATAAATTTACTGAAGATGATCGGATTAATATTTTATAAAATTATTGGGGATTAGGTTGTGATAAAAGGCAAAAAGATTTCCTGCTATCATATGTGAAAGAAAGACCGATTGGTAGAAAAAGGGCTGGTAGTAATGTTCGCAAAAGATCATACGAATATTTTATAAGCTTCAATGGACAGAATATTAAAGTATACCAACAATTTTTGCTGAAGACCCTAAATATATCTCAAATGTCTTTAAGATATACCATCGAAAATGTCAATAATACTCTGAATACCACTCGCGCAGGCAGAAAAAATCTTCGTCCTCCTAATAAATCTGATGAAGTAAAAGTGGCACAGTTAAAATTGTTCATTGAGATGTTGCCTGCTGTTCCATCCCACTATTGCCGCAATAAAAGCACTAAAGTATGTATACCTGAAGAATTTCAAAACATATCGTTTTTGTATACACTGTATGTTGATCACTTGAAAGAAAAGAATCTTGAATCATCGGTATTATCAAAAAGAGTATTTCGTAATATTTTCAAAACAAATTTTAATATTGGATTCCACTTGCCTAAGGAAGATAAATGTGCTTTCTGTGAGAAGTGCAAAAATTTATCACCTGAGGACAGAAATATTTTTGAAGAAACCACTGAATATAAAAATCACGTTATGAATAAAGAAAAATGTAAGCAATTGTTTTTAGAAGACCAAAAAATTAGCAAATTAGATAACTCAAACTCCTTATGCGTGACTTTGATTTAGAAAAAGTCCTCAATACTCCACATGGCAAAAGTGTGACTTTATATTACTCGAGAAAATATGCATTCAATAATGAAAGTATATATGAAAGCGGCACAAGGGATGGATATTAATACGTTTGGGGCGAATCCCAAGGGAAAAGGGGATGTAATGAAATAATTACAGTTCTTTTTAGCGTTGTTAATTTATATTCTGATAGCTGTGATGGCAAAATCGAAACCATGCGATGATATCAATGTTAATTCATTTCTTGAAAACCGCAATAAAAAGTACACAAGTAAAGATAACTTATCTTTTACCTGGGCACACCATGATGCCTGTGGACTCTATTCACAGCACTGTTGAAAGTTTTGTTCGTAATAAAACAGTATGGGCTCCTTCTGAGTGGCCAACTATTATTACTAATGCTAGATATAATCCTAAGAGCTACATTGTAAATGTTTTAAAGTATGAAGACTTCATGGATTGGAAGTCCTTTTCACATGCTTTATTACCAGTTGTTGGATCGTATATCTTTCCATGATGAAATGACAAACCTTACTGAAGAGAAATGTCAAAAGAGCGGGAAAAAATATGGCGTCGTTTGCTGTCCCTATTGGTCTACTTTTGTAGCGTTCCTATTGAAAACCCCGTTAGTTTGTTTATGAGATCCAAGGTAATTAAAATCATTTTCAGTTCTCGTTAGATATCATTGAAATATTGTTTAATACATTGAGTTTTTATTTTTATTGTGTTCAGGTATCATTGCAAATAACATACGTTATCGTAATGTTTATATATAAATTTCAAGTTCGATTAAAAAGTAAAATAAAAGTATTATTCTTTATACTTTTATATTAGTATGGGAAAAGAAACTACGTTTATAGATGATATGAGGGTGATTAATTCAAGAGTTGAGCTGTTAAGATTTTCAATGGAATCCTTAAGGGGTTAGGGGTAGTCAGAGGTACGAAAAAATGAGAATTTTCAGTATTTTTTTCGCATTAAATCGTGGTATTTTACAAAAGTAGTAGTTATTATAGAATATGTTGACTTGAAGTCATGAAAATTTCAAAAAAAATGTTGGTCTAAATTTTTGGGAAAAAATCAACAATTAATTGGTCTTAAAAAATAGAAACTTTTCAAAAAAAAAATCCTTCGATTAGGCCCGAGTTTATTATGTAATTTAAAATCTGTATAAATTTCATTAAAATCTACTAGGCGGTTTTCGAGTTACAGTTGTCAGCAGTTCAAAAAACATATTTTTGAGAAAAACGCGTTTAAAGTTTCACACTAGCGCTTTGAAATGCCCGAGATCTCTTTGTTATTTGTCGAATAACTCAAAAACTAATTATCGGATCAACGAATTTTTAGAGAATATTTCTAAGATATTACACTTAACGGAAATGCAAAAAAATAATTTCTTGAAAATTCTGACTACCCCTAAGGGGTAAGTAAGTGGAGGCGTATTCAAATAACTCCTTACAAATGGTTTTCTTTGTAAGATATAATGAACTTTTTTCTAATATTTATATCTTAAGAAATTTGCACACACATCGTTGGCATCCATGAAGTGTTGAAAAAAAAACAAAAAACTGCAATTCATTTCAAAAGCGTGTTACTATGTCAGTAAGAGTTGTAAATTTGTTCCCAGCCAATAAATCTTATTAGGGAATTTCTTCTTCTGGTCTGCGAAGTAAAGAAACTTGTTGAGACACCACAGTCGTGTACTTATGTATTTATATTTTGCAATGATTACCGTATTTCACAATTACAAATCATTTCCAGCATCTTAGAAAGGTATGAGTAGCAAAAAACCGTACATTTTTAATGAAGTTTTGAGTATAAATTTGTAAAGTTTCATGAGTCTCACATGTCAAAGCGATTTCTTTTACAACTTTAATAAATTTGTAATATTTCTGTGTAAAATACGCTCTGTTTACTTTATTGCAGCAATATATGAATGAACATGTCAAAAGGGTGGCCACCTTTAATGAACAACAAACACATACATGCATACGTAATTACACGAAATCATTCTCCATGGCAATATATGGTATTATATTAAGCGCGGATTAGTGGTCTCACTGCATTTTGGGCTTTTGAGCGTCATGGGCAAGAAGCGTAAAGTGTCATGAAGTCTTGGTCACTTCTGTCGAGGCAATTATGAAACCTAAAACGCATACAGTTGCTTATTTATTTATTTACGACGAAATTGCCGAAGCATGAACGTAATCAAGATTCGGATTTTTTTACTGCTTCTGTGACTTTCGGTTTTTATTTCTGAGTACATGCGCATGCGCATCGAAATCTTTTGTTGCAATTATTGTGGGTAAAAAATTTAATTAAACGTACTCAAATATTTTGCAATATTGTAATTGAAATATGTATGTGAGAATTTAGCTGAAGCTACTTAAGGCCTTAGATATGCTGTTGATTACCTTAGTTATCTATGACACTGCCTGAAAAAGCCTTAAGTATGTAGCACATGGCCCCAATTGGAGGACTATTTAGAGAAATTTTTATTAAATTTTAATAAAAAGTGAAATGAAACACATTTGTTTGACATTTATTTTCAATGTACTTATGGCAAATTATGATATAAAGACTTACTCCAAAGCAAGGCATACAAATCTTGGAAGTTTATTTCAAAAACCCACCCTTTTGGCGCCATATTTGGAGTGCGAACAAATAGTAAATATCTGGTAGGTTTTGATTACGATAGGCAATATTGATCCATGCTAGCTAATGGTGAAACCAACAACAAAAGCCAAATCTGAAATATGGAGCCAACGTTGCTGGAATTGGCGATTGCTACATAGAAATGATTCGCAACTTCTTGACTATCAAAATATCAATCATCTAAGTACCTAGATATGGGAGAATCTGGAAGACCAGACAGAAACTATTATTTTAGAAGGAGAATTCTTATGCGCTGTCTCATTCAGAAGACGCTTTTGTCAAGTACTGAAACCAGCTTGGTGAAAAACTGCAAGAAGTTGACTAGTTTGTATTGTTATCCGCAGACGGCTCTTATCTAAAATAATTGGTACAAAACTCAATGCTAATTAAAGAGATGGCTCCAAACCGATGGAATGTGCATTTTTTCTAATTGTGACAAACCAAGCACCGAGAACTTGTGAAGAATGTTAAGAATCCACCATCAACCTTAATTAAAAAAATTTATTCATCAAATAAACCAAAGTACATACTCACAAGTCAGTCACATATATTTGTGTCGAAATATTTTACATACCTGTAATGAAATAAGAAATAAATGCAATCAGTTGTGTGCTACAAACAATTGAAAAAATTCAAAACTTAGACATTTCATTATTCGACTTTATATCGATTGTTTTACATCTGCGAGAAATATGGTGGCAATGTCAATAGCTTTGTACCCATTCGAGTAACAATCTCTGTAAACATTTTCGATGATAATTTTTTCGGCAAAATGTATTTAAACAAATCTAAGGTGAACTTAAACTAAGATAAGTGCGTTGACTTCTACTAAAAATATGAGTATATTCTACATTTCCATTTCTTCTCATGCTAAACATTACGTACCTTAAGTATTTTTCCGTTAAAAAAAAGGTTTAGTGTGGTTTAAGTTGGTCGGAATAACATAATAATTGTCACAGTGCTATTTTTCAAAAAAGGCACTTAGAACAATATATATATTCATATTCACAGATATCCAAACGTCCTTGAAATCACTATAGTCTCCTAGAGTTTCAGCAAGGATATTGAAAGAATGTCTTGATCTATTAGTATAACTAACATTTTATTTCACGATAAATCTGCAGTGGGTTCCAGGACACAGTGGTATTGCAGGTATTTGTGACTCAGACAAACTAGCTACATAGCTCGGGGACCAACTTACAATCTATTTTTTATATTTATGCCTCTGGCTACTAGTAAATAATTAATCACCATATTGTAGTAATACTATAGTTGAGTCTCAGTAGAAACAATCCGCGGCTTGTTCAATAAGTGTCAAAACGTGGTATAAATGGAATGTTGGACGAATATACCGACTTTTAAGGGTGTTAACAGGTCACTGCCTTATTGGTAGACACATCAGCAGACTGCCATTACTACCATTCAACGATTACTCGTACCATTGAAGCTGTCAAGAGATAGACGAAGAGGTACATCAGAACAGCTTTCACGATGATGCCTCGGAGGCTTTAAAAGTTTAAACTTCTGTTATAGAGAAAACATGTTAGCGTGGGACATTTAAACCTAGTTTGTTCTTAATTTTTCCAAAAACACATTGGTTTTTTGGTCGGTGTTATGATATGTGGCAATAATGTGAGATAACTGCTATTTTTACAATAGTCCTGTTAATAACTGTTATTTTTAGTCAATATATAGTTCTGATATTTTCCACTTCCCAATATATGTTTACGTTTATTCGTCCATAGATTGTAGAAGAATTACGCATTCTTCACAGCCGTAAGTATACTTGCTTCAGTGTTTTTGGCCCAGAAGACCATCAAAGTTAATATGTATATATTATATTTACTTTTGACAAGACAGATACGAGCTCTTAAAATTTGTATTGCCAATTAAAGAATTTATTTAAGATATTAACTTGTAATTGCTCGTGCGAGAAAGGCTTTAAGTTAATTTATTTTAGTCTCTAATAGCTTGCAAACATCTTCAAGACGCTGATGTCATTTCAACAAGCAATAGACGACGACGTTGCCACCGAGCGCCGTTTTGCCTCAACTCCCTTTAACATCTTTAACTTTGCGTCTTTGTCTATGACGCAGCCATTCCGATCTTGCTATCTCTTTCGTTTGCCGTTTTAATTAGCTTTCATTATTCACAATTGGCAATTCGCAATCGGCAGTTAGTGACTAACTAATGGCTCCGCACAAAGCACAAGAAATCACAAATCATTTATATTATTTGGCAGCTATTGCCCCATACGCTTATGTACTGCTTCCATATAATAGCATGGAAACACTTCGGTATGTAATAGACACGAGCAGACCCAGACAATGCAAATATTTTTACAACAACCATGCAAAATATTTTCGAAGTCAATATTCATAATATTAACTATTATATCGTTGCTCGTCGCAACTTCACTGCTTCCCCCCTCCCCTTCATCGTCGTCATTTATTTTGCTATGTTTTCATTTTTCTCTCCGGGCATTTCCATTGATTGCTTTGCTAGTTCGTTTGTTAATTGTTTGAATTGTCGTTTTGTTATTGTTATTGCATATTGTTCGAATTGTTTGACAGCTGCGATAACAGTAATTTATGCACCCATCCACATGTCTGCCATGCACACAATACAAATTTCGCTTGCAAGCGTGTGGTGGCCCAAACCGCAGCGACAAGCTGTCAACTGTCACTTACATTTCGGCCACGTTCTGTGCACTCCAACTAATGGTTCAACTAATTGTCCAACTCACTTGTCTAACTGTTGTTAACTATGAGCAACAACAAAGGAATACTCATATGAAAATTAGTGAAGAAGTCAATTATTTTTTGACAGGAAATTTTTGCTTATGCCTTTTGTTTGCGGTTTTGGGATTTGGGGAGTTGGATCCCAGCAAGAGCAAACTTTAGATGTTTAATTTTTGATCTTTTTTGCAATATTATGTGACAAAAAGTAGTAGAAATCCTCAGTTCCACCTCTTCTCGGTTTGTGCTTCCTGTTTGCATTTTCAAAATTCGCTTCTGCCTTGATTTTTTTCGATTTTCCATTCGAATGGAACATAAACTTTGCTTTAGACATATTCTCTAGTAGTTGATATATAAGTTTCTTGATAAAAATTCAACTAAAATTTGATCCAGACTTTCATAACACCAGATTCGACTAAGAGGAAAGCAAAAAATATTGCTAAACGGAAGTCATCGGATAATCGACACACACACTTGTGACTACGTTACCGCCAAAAGAAAGAAGTAAAACCGAAGGTATTACAAAGTATTTGTCACAAGAACTCTAAGAATACTTTAAGTGAATCAACTGAGACAAATTGACGGTTACCACGTCAACTAGTAAAGTTATATATTATACAAAAAAGTACCCGAAAATTGAAAATAAAACGAAATATATTTAATAATTCATTCATATTCAAAGTACTAATCCCCACCAGTTCCTTTAGCGAATTTTGTTTTATCTCTTCGATCAACTGAAACAGGGTTCCACGGAGCGGCAATTTCAGTTTGATGAAGAAGATCACACGGAGACAAATCAGATGAATACGGTGGTTGATCGATGGTATTCGTTGCGTTTTTGACTTCGATTTCGGTGCATTATCATCGTGTAAAATCAATGAATACTTCTTCCACAATTCCGCCGTTTTCGACGATGTTCAACGCCTCAATACAGGCAAATAGAACTCTTTATTGACCGTCTGTCACTCCGGAACAAATTCATGATGCACCAAATCAAGAATATCGGAAAAAAATAATGAGCATCACCTTGATGTTTGAGCGGCTTGAGGATGATCTCTTTGATTTCGGCTCGTTTTTTCCCTCTATTCCGATGATTGTTTACTTGTTTGCACGTCGAACTCATAAACCCATGTCTCGGAAGTCATAATGCTGTCCATGAATGTTGGATCGGATTTCGGTCAAGCATGTCCAAAGAGACCTATTTAGGTACTCTTTTTGAAAAAAATTCAGCTTTATCGGGACGAGTCGAGCAGAAAGGTGTTTGTTACCACATACGGACTCATGAGAAATATCGAGATCTTTTACCATCTCTCTAACATTTGCGAAAATGATTTTCAAGCACTATATCCTTAACTTTTTTAATATTTCCATCAGTTGAAGAGGTGGAAAGTTGTCCAAAACGAGGCATGCCTTGAACGATCTCTCGACCGTCTTTGAAGGTTTGCATGACTCGTAGGCTTGTGTTTCTGATAAAACTTAAAAACTGAATCACCGTAAGCCTTTTCCAACATTCGCAACGGTTCCGCAAACGACATTTGGCTAGAAATGCAAAATTGGAACAAATTCGTTGTTGATACCTTTACCCAGTGTAAAAATCGCAAGGCACCACTGAGGTATACGGACCTAAGCGACTGCTGTAGACAACTTGATTGACAGATCGCGCTCATATTTGCCATAGTATTATTTATTTATTTATTTATAATAATTCATATAACAAAAAAGAGTTTTATTATATAAATACATAAACGCAGCACTGGCTACGAGGCCTTCAGCCGTTTGCCATAGTAATTAAAGGTAGTTCTACCAAATTAGTAAAATATGTTTATTGAAATATAGTTCACCTGGGGAAGTAAATTACAATTTCCGGTTGCTTTTTTGTCACATTGTATATAGAAAATGTTCTGAAAAATATTTGTTGGTTTATTTTACAGCGTTGCCAATTCTATATGTATTGTTTTTAAATATTCCAAAAATTTTAATCAGTCTATTTTTGATACAAAAGAATTAGAATCTGCTATCTTTATCGATTTACCAGTGAGAATTTCATGATATTTCATTGATTGGAAGTGAAGTTATTACGTTTTAAGTGTCAGTATGTTTGTGTTATCGGTGCGAAAATGAGCTTCGAACAAAGGGCCAACATTAAATTTTGTTTTAAAATTGGTAAAACTTCTACCGAAACATTTCAATTGATGAAACAAGTTTTTGGCTATGATTGCCTATCCCGTAGCAGAGTGCACGAGGGCCAATCAAAAGGTGTGTGCACGGTTTGTTCCGCACAAATTGACTGACGACCAAAAATTGCTCTCATTGATCGACGCTTGCGACCGATTATTTGACCAACAATCACATTTTAACCATTAACCACCCACCGTATTCACCTGATATGGCACCTAGCGACTTCTTCCTTTTCGAAAAAATTCATTTGCCCATGAAGGGAAAGCATTATGCAGACGTTGAGGCCATTCAAAAGGCTTGCTTGAAGCAGAAGGAGTCTATTTTGGATAAAATAAATTGATTTTGCCGAAAAAACCATTTGTTCTGTGTTTTTTTTTTTTAAGTCCTGTTTACTTTGGAACGCACCGTGTATATAAATATTCGATAAATAAAAGCATAACTTAATATTATTTTGAGTATTAAAACAAAGCTGATTGGTGAATTCCACTCAGAAACGTTATAGTTAATAAAGGTTCTTTCAAAATATTACTTTGAAAATTTGTTAGAAATATTTTACTTCATTGCTTTATTGAAACACCCTATATTAAGCCATTAATCATAACTTTCAAAAGTAGCAGCTTACTTATAAGTTCGAGTGCCTTTTCTAACACATAAGCAAATTTTTTTAGTACGAAAATATGCGCGTAGTCGCATGAGTGGGCGCACACAGTTCGTTGCCTAGGAAAAACAACGCCTAAAACACTAACAACTAACAACAAGCGGGCAATAACAAACCACAAATTAATATACAAAGCAATTTAAGTAGCGGCAACCTCATTATTTCCATCTTCCGTTTTGACATTTGGAGCTATTTTCTATATGGAAATGCATAAGTGTGTGCGTGTATGTGTATATATTTATGCATATGTACATATGTACATAGATGCGTGCAGGTTTCTATTAACTTAGATAAAGTGAAGTAGTGTACTTTTTGTTGTTATTGTTGTGTTGGTTTTTTGCTTTGGCATTTGCGAAAGTTGCTCATACGCCATATACGCGCTTGCTACTGTATCTATGTGTGTGTGTATGCATGGCTCTACATGCGAACGCTCTAGCAGGTCTCATGTATAGCACGAGTGCTTTTCGCACACACATACAAACATATATAGTACATCCACGACTGTGCTGTTAGACTAATTGTTACTTCAGAAAATCTTTTTTCGAAAACGTTTTCAAATGTTTCCTTTTTCCCGCAAGCGTTTGATTAGATATTTTTTGCTGTAGTTTCTGCTTCGTTCATATTTAATGCTGTCGCCAAGTTTTTTCGGCTTATACGAAATATATACATAAATATTTACATATATGAGTGTAGATAAGTATATACTACTATATATATGTATGTACATAGTTACCGCTTATCACTTTTTGCTGCAAGTCAACTTTATTGCGCTGTTATTTTTATACTTCTAATATTTAGTGTTTTTTTTCGTTTTTTGCTTCTCCCGCTGCAATATAAGTGTGTGTGTATGTGTGTGTGTGGTCAATAATTTCGCCTTTTATGCTTCTAATAAGTTTTGTTCGTAAGTGTGATTAAAAGCAAAGTGTATATGTGAGCTTGTGTGTGTGCATATGCGCCTCTATTGTTATTATCATTATGCTACACATTGGCATTGTTGTTGTTGTCGCTGTTTTGGCATTTATATGGACGCCTGTCAATGGGTCGCTATGACATCAAATCAGTTTTGGAAAGTGAAAATGCTTTCACCTTCAATGGCAAAAAATAGCAAACAAAAAATACTTTCATATCGCCAACTATTCACACACGCACACTTACACACGTGCACATGTGTTCTTCTAGCGGTGATGGGCCCTATTAAATATGTTATTAAAATACCGTAAATTGTATAATTAGAGTTGCCACCGAGCCACAAGCAGAGATGGCGCTTCGTAAGCTGCAGCATAAACTACTTTGTTGTTGTTATTTTTTTATTGTTGTGGTTTTTTTATAAAAGAAAAAATTTCCACATGCTAGTGTAGCGCATTTATTTGCAATTTTACTCCGAGTTGCATTAATTTAACGGTGTTGAACTGCAGCAATAACAACAGCAGCAGCAACAACAAACGAGGATAACAAAGCGCTTACGACACTTCACACGAGTTTGCATAAAGGCCCAGCAACACCTCTGCATGCTAGGCAAAAACTTTTCCCGACACAAGTCACACTCACACTCATGCGCCCAACCGCACACTTACTTGAATGCAAGCAGCGGCTAATTCTCATGACATTTCAAGCCCACTCTTCCCTCCTTTGCACACCTCTGCATATTGTGTCTACTTCTCGCTTATTTTCTCCTTTTTTGCATAACTTTTTCTTTATTTGCATTTAATTTTTATTTTTGCTGTCAAGCGCAATTAAGTGCAAGTACAGGCGGGGAAATTAGCGCTGGAGACTCTACTTCTTCTTTATGCAAAAATTCAGCTTGAAATTGCCAAGTTTTTGTTTTCTGAGCTTTTTAGTCTGGTTTAAAGGAAATGTGTGCTTGAAGTGGGCAAAAACCGATGCTGTAATTAGCGGCCGATTTCTTCTTTAAGCGCACAGGAAATGCTTCTCTAGCGCACTTTCTTATACTTTCTTACATACATATATGCCAGGAAGCTTTTTTACTCCGCTTCAATTTTCACTTTAGCAAGCGCTTGAACTTTCGTGTTGAAACAACACTGTCAATGTGTGATTGTTTCAACGTTACTGGTGTCGGCATTTGAACAACCAGAGGGCTACAACAATTCCAATTTAAGTCGCCAGGTGAGGTTTCTATAGCAGTGCAGTTAAGGCTAAGTAGAGAGAATATGTTATTAAAAGTGGATTAATTACAAAAAAAATTTCAAGATCGGCTTAGAATATACGGCATGATAAAAAAAGCAACCGGAAAATTTAATTAAATTCTCCGGATAAACGATAATTAAAAAAAATGTATTTTGCTAAGTTACCAACTGTTCTTAATTACTTCCCCCTGCGGGTACGGGAGGACCCCTCCGGGTTCGACAACAATTCCAATTTAAGTCGCCAGGTGAGATTTCTATAGCAGTGCAGTTAAGGCAAATTTAAAATTTAATTAAATTCTCCGGATAAACGATGATTAAAAAAATGTATTTTGCTAAGTTACCAACAGTTGTTCTTAATTACTATGCGAAATATGAGCGCGATTTACCAGTCGGTACACCTCAGTAGTTCGTTAGGATTTTTACAATGGATAAAATTATCGAACAGAGAATTTCTCTCATATTTTGTTGTTCTAAACCAACTTCGTGTGCGGAATCATTGCGAATGTTGAAAAATGCTTACGGTGGTTCCGTTTTATCAAAATCACAAGCCTACGAGTGGTACAAAGCCTTTAAAGACCGTCGATAGATCGTTGAAGACACTACTCGCTCTGGACCACTTTCGACCTCTTCAACTGATGAACATAGGTATTAAAAGGATTCGAATGATTTTGGTGGATATTTTGGGTTTGAAATGCATTCTTGCTTGACTCGTTCCTATAAAGCTAAATTTCTTTCAAAAAGAGTACCGTAACAGTAGTACTCTTTCGACATGCTTGGTCGTGTGAATTCCGATTCCACTTTCATTGAGAGCATAATAACTGAGAACATTTATCAAAAATGGCCGGAATTGTGAAAGGACAATTCTTGGATTTTATACGATGAAAACGCACCATCGCATCGAGCCACGATTGTGACCAATTTAAATCAATCAATTACTGTATTCACCAGACGTGGCTCCATATGATTTTTTCTTGTTCCCTAAACTGAAATTGCCACTCCATGGAGCCCGTTTTTAGTCGATCGAAGAAATCAAATAAAATTCGCTGAAAGAGCTGAAGGCCATCCCAAAAAATTCTTATGTAAAGTGTTTCAAGGACTGGAAAAATATTGGCATAAATGTATTACACCTGGTGGTGGTGGGAAATAAATTTTGATGAATAATTAAATATTTTGCGTTTTATTTACAATTTCTGGGTACTCACAATCCAAGAAGTCATTGCTGACCATATTTTCGTTCATAGACAAATTTGGTTAATTTTCATACTAATTAACCTCTGGGAAATTTGGCACAATTCATATTTTATGCTCAATATAATTGTGCTATTCAAAATACTTTAGATCGTAGAAAGAGATTTAAACTGTGTGCAACATATTGATGGTGCCTCATAACAACGAGGATTAATAATACAAGAGGAAGCAGTGCTGAACCAAATTTTAAATATAAAGAACGAATAGCACACTTTAGCTTTAGCGTAGACAACTGACATGTTTGTGGCCACTGTTGATTTACTGATGCTTTGGTGCAAGTTTTTCACAGTTAATTTTTGCGGTAGAAAATATGTTTAAATTATTTTGTGATGAAAGGTCTTTTAAGTAGCTTTTGGTCTGGTTTTAAACTAACCAGTTCGGAACTAGTTTTCAATTCAATTAGTTATGAAGTGGTTTGAAAGTAATTAATTTCAAAAGAAACTTAACATGATAATATTTTTATATTTAAAAAAAGCATTCACCAAGCGTTACTTTATAACAACAACCACATGAAATTTTTTGGCGGTTATTTGTTGAGGTTTCTTAGAGCAAAAATAACAGCCCTACATGATATGAGTAACGGCCAAAATAATTTGTTGTAATCTGTTCAAATAACTGCCTGGCTTCTGCTCGCTGAAGGAGCAAACATTTACGCTCTTTACACTCAAAGAGGTGCTTGAGTGATTGATTGAGTTTGCAAATAAGTACACAGAGAGCACATACACATTTATATATTATACTTAGTACATTTACGGGTTTTTATTCGGCAAGCGTGGGCCGTTTCGCAAATTCAATTAACGCACACCAAGTAAATCAAGAATCACAAACACTCATACATACACATGCTTACAAATGCAATGCAAGCGTTTCAGCGGCGTGAAATAAAGCGTTAAAGCATTTGGGCGGCCATCAAGCAAAGCTATAAACACACAAACACACGTAAACACTTGACGCTTACGTTTATTCTAAAAGCCAATTCGTTGCTGAGGTTGGCGGTTGTGATGACTGCTGGTCGGCAGGTAAAAACAACAACACTAACTTATGCTGTATTTGCTGTAAAAGTCAGTTAAATGACCTGATCGAATGAGATCATTTCGGTTGTGGCGTGAGTCAACTTGAACCTAAACACAATCACTGCGGATTTATAATAACAACAACCACAAATAAAATAACACTATGCACTTAACCGGATTTTGCAATAAGAAGGCCTACAAGTGGTCGTGCGCTATCGAATTGTTGCTTGTTTCTTTTCGTTTATTTTCGTGAAAATTTATTGACATTGCTGAAAAAGATAGCTGAATTTACAAAAAAAGTAAAAATAATCAGCACTCTCATAGTTAAAAATAAATCATCAATTCACACCTTGTAGAAAGTGGCGCACCCGAATCTCTTCGCTGTTTATGTCATGGCTACAATACTCGTAATAGGCGGATTTGTTGTTGGATTGCCAGTGAGTATTGCATTGCACTGATGATTGTATAGAAATAATATGGCGGTATACTGCATAGTTGTATGTTCAACAACGGTACAACGCTTGTGTAGTGTTGATCTTTTGAGATTTTTGTTTTGGGAAGAGATGACACACTGGATGAACTGGAAATCAAACACCGCATTTTTTACCTTGTCATTTTAATAAATGTTTTTCGGTTGCAAATTTGTATAATGCTTACCATCAACTTGATATTGCTCATTTCGATCAGATAAATAATAGGTGGGTAAAAAATAGAACATGGATGTTCCCCCACCAGAAATAGTTCTGAATATCAAGTTTTGTCTCTACATACTTTTGATAGCTTAGCTTATGTGAGTACTACTATGAGCAAAAATTAGTAAGACTTTGTTCGTAATTTTAATATTCTTAATTTATTCAAAATATATATCGTCCCCCTCAAGATAATCCCCATTGGTCCCCATAAATTGTATGTTTTTTACCAGCATATATTACAAAGCGTTGCCGTGTGCAGAGAGAGTAAATAACAGTCACTCTCACTCAGAAATGACTACTGGTTTGAGCTCTAGTTGACTTTATATAGAATATATCGTTTAAAACTCACTCTACAAAAGTGCCAGTGTAACAGAGTCGAAACTCACACCGACGAGGTAGTACAGGGCTCTAAACCAGATTTTTTCATGAAATTCGCATTTTTGTATATATCTCGTAAATGAAAAGAGGTATAGACAACTAAAACCTTTGTATGGCTATCAAAACGAATGTTCAAGGTCACAAACTTGTAGCCGTTGTGCCAGAAAACATCGATGCCGTACGTGAACTGATAATGCAAGACCGTCATGTAACATACCTTCACATAGAGGCATGCCTATGCATTTCTCCCACCAGCATACATTCGATATTGCATGAACACCTGGCCGTAAAAAAGGTTTGTTCTCGTTGGAACCCGCACAATTTGACAATCGTTCAAAAAAATGCTCGTGTGGATTGGTGTAAAGAAATGCTGAAAAAATACGATCGCGGTGATTCAAAAGACGAATCATGGATCTATGCGTATGAGCCAGAAACAAAACAGCAATCGAGCGTGTGGGTCTTCCAAGACGAGCAAAATCCAACGAAAGTTGTTCGTGGAAGAAGTACTTCGCAGCAAATGGTCGCCTGTTTCTTCGGCAAAACTGGTCATGTGGCGACTGTTCCGCTTGAGCAACGTAGGACGGTCAATTCTGAGTGGTACTCCACCATTTGTTTGCCTGAAGTCTTCGGAGAAATTCGAAAAACGAACAAGAGAAGACGAATCATTGTGCACCATGACAATGCAAGCTCTCACACATCGGCTCAAACCAGCGCCTTTTTGACCGGTCAAAACGTCGAATTGATGGGTCATCCGCCGTACAGCCCTGACTTGGCACCCAATGACTTCTTTCTATTCCACACACCAAGAAAATAATGCGTGGTCAACGATTTTCGTCGCCAGAAGATGCTGTTGAAGCATTCAAAAACCATGTTTTGGAGGTGTCTCAATCGGAGTGGAAAAAGTGCTTCGAAAATTGGTTTGAGCGCATGCAAAAGTGCATAAATATTGATGGAGAATATTTTGAAAAACAATAAAACCATTTTAACCATTTTTTTCTTAATCTCTATTTTGAAATCTGACGACAAATATTTCGAATTTTGAGGCTAACTTCGAAAAACGGAGAAATTAGTTCTTTACTCATGACTCGATCTCTCGAAAAGAATCGTGTTATTAAATGTAAAGAGGGGCATATCGATTTAGGCGTTTCTAAAGCTTAATAGGTACATATATCCATTATGAAGTAAATTCATTATGTTTGTAAACCATCAACTAATTGTGTAACAAATAATTGATTGTTTCCGCAGATTAAGGTAATTCACTTAAATAGTTGTAGACCGGACCTAAGTATTCGGAGATTTTTACGATAAGTGCAATTATTCAACAAAGAATTTCCATAAAATTTTGTGAGCGAAATTAAATCTATTAGACAGAATGTTAGAAAAGGCCTTCGGTGATAATTGTTTGTCGCCGCGGGCCAATTTTCGATTGGTACAAATTATTCAAAGAGAACGGATGATCAACATGTCAATAAAATAAAGCAATTGATGCTTGAGAATCGGCGATGAGCAGTCAGATAACTTTCTGGGATCGTTGGAATAACGGAAGATCGCTTTGCGTCTGTGAAACAATGCTTTCCGAATACCAGGATGCTATGAAACGTATTATTACTGGTCACGAGTCTTGGATCTATGCTCACGACCCGAAACCAGACGATCAATCGGCCGAATAAAAACCACGTTAAATCAGCTCACAAATCAAGGTTATGTTGACAGTTTTCTTCGATTATCGAGGTGTTGTGCATTCCGAATTATGTTGGGACTAGGACAAGCTTTCGCCCAATTTTATCCATTTTATGCACAAAGATACTCCGTTATAAGAAATACGCTCTCAATACTTTATTAAGATTACTATGGGAGTATCTTTGTGCATAAAATGGATAAAATTGTCCGATATATTCCGTATAAAGTCACCCGAAATATCGATAATCGTTTTATTGTTATTTTTTCTCGTATTGAACTGATTCATCCCATTTGTGCCAAACAAACATACTACTAAAGATACAGCTCAAACGGACGGACAAACAGTAACCCGGATTTCAACTCGATTCGTCATCCTGATAATTTATACATATATAAATAACTCCATATTTATGCTCTGTAGTAACATGTTGCAAGAATTTTTTATACTCGGAATTATAGACCGATAACTTTTGGTTTTTACACCAAGATAATGCATCGTCGCATACTGAATTGGTTCTTCGTGAGTTTTTCGCCAAATTTTGAATCAATATCGTTCCACAACCGCTCCGGGGAAACCGTTTTAAGTCAATTGAAGACATTAAATGTAAATCATTACGAGCATTAAAGGATATTCCGGAATTCGATTTTGGCAATTGTTTCGAGGATTGGAAAAAACATTGTTACAAGCGTATTGGGGTCAAGGGGGATTACTTTGAGAGGGACGAAACAGATTTTGAGGAATACATTAAGAATTTTAAAATTATGAACAAAATTGGTTTGAAACTATCGCAAAACTTTTGATTTACTAATTTCAGTTCCATCTAATCCAAATTGAGTACCATGTCGTATGAGCAACCCAGAATGTACCATGTGTATAGAAATCAGTTGGATGAATGCTCAGTACATTTGATGTATAATCTTAACTGAGTATAGCTTCAAAAGAAATGTTTTTATTTAAAAAGTCTTTATATAGTAGAGCGGAAATTTGCGATAGGTATAGTATCTTTGTCAAATTTATATGTTTACTTGCTTAATGCAAAATATAAAAAAATCCTAGGTTATATACAAGGGGAAAGAAGGATAATTCAGGCACGGTTTAAATTGAAAATTTATTACTATTATTATTACTTTATTAAGAAAAATATACACAATATAAACCTAATGGTAAGAAAGGAGTACAAGCTACTGTAGACATCGCCTCCGATATAATAGTATAAAGTTGCAAAGTTTATATTTTGTTATAAAAATTACGTTCTTTTAGAAAATTGCATATATGTATTAACAATGTTTGCGAAAGATGGTGTACTTAACAATGTTTAGTATTTACTAGAATTGAAGTGTTTTTGCCTAATACTTTCTACTGCTGCACAGATAATGAATATGTGTTCCATGGATAATGTGCTGGGGCAGAATGGGCATGATGGTACATACATATGTATAGGATTGCCGCCAGGAAGATGTTGGTGAGTGATTTGCATGTGTCCGATGCTTTGAAAATTTAAGAGTGTTGGATCATTTTTAGTGCAAAAACTCAAACATCTGGGGGAGGCAGCCAATTATCTTGGGAAATAACGTACACCCTAATGTACCTATATATGTATGTACCTTTCATTATTTGCTATTTTTAAGTGTTGAATCTTTCACAAAATTTATTTTTAACGGAAATGTCTGCATAAAAGGCATTTGTAAATATGCACTTTTACTTTTCTCATAAATAATGATATTTGTTCACAACTCCGTACAGAAATTGGCCAATTAGCCAGCATATTGTTACAAATACACAATAATTGGACGGAAACGCAGAAGCTTCTTCAACAATTCGTCTCACCACACGAGCGTATAAGTGTATAGGTGTATGTCTCTTCTCTTTTTTGTTCCCATGACTTTCGCTTTTTAAGTTGGCTCATTGTTTACTTTAAATATGTATAAAAAATTAACTGAAAAACACTTTTGTTTGTAATTTAATTTATTGCTCAAAAACTAAAATTAAATTTATGACTTTTAAAAGGCATTTCGCATAAACATTCCGTAAAACAGCTAATTTGCATTTTAGCCAACTTAATAAAGCTTCAGCGAATCGAATAAGAAACATTTGCTTTTTAATTTTCAATAAAATAAAATTTGCAAACAAAACGCTTTTATTATACAGCTAGTTAAAAAGCTCAAAAATTTCAAGGTTTGCCATCGACAAGCGCAAAAATAAAAGCGGCAATGTGAGTATAAATAGGAAAAAGACACAAACACACGCACATGCAAATGGAAACAATAATAATAACGAAATTAGCTGTGGCCCCCGCAAGCGTCCGAAAGACCGCATTCGTCCCAGCAGTGGTGGCCACCAGTGACACTGGCCATCATATGATGCACGTCCAACACGCTTCGACGCGCCGCTAACGCTAATTCGCTGTGCTCGCCAACTCACCCGCTGGCTCGCCGTCGCTTTAGCTACACGCTCGCCACTCGGCGCTGCGCTTGCGCACGAACGTGCGGTGAATCATAAACTGGGTTGACCAGCTATATACATATAAATTGTATTATATATATACACTATATACATATATGTTACTATATAGACACCGGTATACTCATATAGATAGTCGAGCCGGAAGGCCAACTGTGGTGCGCAATCGCAAACGAATTGACGAATTAACACGCTGGCGTGTGGTGCGGTGCGGTTGGCGCAGCCGCATTAAAGGTCGCCTAGAGTGGTGTTGCGAGAGGCGGTATTCTAGCGGATATGCTCGCGCTGTGCTTGACCGTAGCTTTAATGGTTTAAGTCAACAATTTAATTGGCTGTTGACGACGGGCCGGTGAGCTTTACTTAATGTCAGTGCTAATATATTTTCTATAGACACAAACATATGCATATTTGTTGTATTTATGTACATAAGTGACCTTTTTGGTGGGAACGCATAAGAAGCTTATGTGGTGTCAGATCATTCGAGTTGATGACTGAAATCTTACACCTTAGATTTTCAACGAAATTAATAAGAGACGGATTAGTTCTGATAGCTTATGATAGCTTATAATCGGATATAAGAGAGTTTTTTATTGACTTAAAGCATATTTCTTATCTAACAAGTGCGGTCTATTAAATATTAAATGGTTACAAAATGATTCGAAAACTTAGAAATTGCCGAATCCAACAAACGACTGAGATAGAGGTAGAAAGAGAGAGAGAGAGAGAGAGATTAATTATTCAGATGTTCTCTTGTATTGGATTCGACTATGTTTCTTTGTTGTTGCTATTATATTATAACTTACAAAATCATTATAATGGTTTGTCAAAAAAGTCTTGCGGTATTTTTATTGAATTATTGAATTTTTTTTTTTTTATTGAAATTGAAATGAACTTTTGATGACTCATGCCCAGCTCTTGACCGATGCTACAGCTGCTACTATGCCGGTCTCTTTCGACCAATTCAGCGATTTTATCGCAATTTTCGACGACAGGCCTTCCGGAGCGTGGCGCATCTTCGACCACCTCTACACCAGAACGAAAACGTTGAAACCAGCATTGTGCGGTGGAAATGGAAACTGTATGAGGTCCATAAACTGAACAAATTTTATTGGCGGCTTGAGATGCATTTTTGCCTTTATCGTAGTAGTACTGTAAAATATGTATGCCGTATTTTCTCTTTATTTTGTTCCATGTTTGCGACGCTATAACTCATGAACGACTTAAAGAAACGACAATCAATCAAACACGTGTTAGCGCGTGAAATGAGCTTTCCAAAAAGGTATAGCATGACCCGATGCGACGAATAAAACTGAAACTACGCGCTTTCAGCGCCAACTAGCGAAAATACCGCAAGACTTTTTTGACAACCTATTATAAGCGAGAAGCCCTGAAAATAAGCGAGTAAAGAATTGGTAAAACGTACAGCTTAACTTGAAAGGGTTCTTTGATCTGTTAAACAATAAAATCAAAGTATAGCTTTTCCTATAGAGTTTCCAACTAGTATTTAGGGAGCCAGAAACTGTCGAACTTTTCATCAGCAAATTTAGGCAACGGGATCATTTGAAATGTATAATCAAATTCTAAACAGTTTTTGTATAACTTAAGGGATCGTTTCAGTGTTAAATTTTCGAAAAATCATTTTTTTTGTTGCATTATCGGATAGTATACACTGTAAAAAACTTTATTTCAAATTTTGAAATCGAAATTGAAATTATTACAATCGCTACAGCAGTTCTTGTAGAAAGGGAACAGAGTGGGGAACATAGCGACTCCAATCTTTAAACACGTTTTTCTCAGAATGGTGTTTTTCAAAACGGTTTTCACTCTCAAAGGAAGAGTTTTAAAGATATCTAGTTCCAATTTGAAGAGAACATTTTTAACGACATTCGCTTTCGGGCTTTGGAAGTTTTTTTTTTTTTGAAATCTTCCTAGTTTTTTCGACGGAAAACTGTCGAAAAAAAGGACAAGATTTGATATTTTTGTTCAAAACGGCGCCATTTCGTCAAATTTAAAAAAAAAACGACAAAAGAGGCTTTCATAGCGCGATAACGACTTTCCCACAGATTAACAATCTTTTTGAAATTTCCGTTTTATACCAAAATTGCGGCCGCAATCGTGGCCATCGTACAGGACCTTTTTTTATGTGTCATTTCAACAACTTACTTAACTATTATACACCCCATAAATAAACATAAAAAAATCAATTTGTATTCGTCATGCATGTATTTCTTTATAAAAAAAACATCTGACCGATTAGTAAATTTAAACAATAAAAAAGTGGTGAAAATCAGTAATTTTCAAAAGGTCGCACTGAGACGATCCCTTAATGCTTCCTTAAATAATCGTGTTAATAATTCTTTTTTTAGCATAAAATATATGTGGCAAGCCTTGGCCGGGGGTAAATTTATGTATCTGTTCCAATCGGTTCCAGTTTTTATATATGGGTATATGAGTATGAAGCACCTATGTTCTGTATTTATCAGAACTTGGTTCTTGGTTCGGAATAGTACTATTCAGCACCAGGGTACTATCTTCACGAATTAGGAAAACTCGATAAGGTTATATTTATAATGTTGTAGAGTCGTTACAGAAGTGTCGTTTTGACAATTGCTTGGTCATTCTCTCAATTAAAAATATGGGTGTAGGACTCGATACCAGAATACACCTGTGGCTAAGAGACCATTCGATATGTGGTCATTCCTGAGCGGCATATAGCTCTGAGGTCGGTCCTTACCTAGAACTTAGTATATCAAAAGCTTAAAGAATTCAGTTAAATTTTAAGGGCTTGACAACTTTGGCTTACGAGAATTGTTAGAAAAGATTTATAAATATTTCTGCACTCTATTTTCATTTCAGCACGGCGGAGGCTAAAATTAGCTAACTTCATGCCATCAAACTTCGTAAGGTATTCTCGTGTTAACATATGTATGTATGTATAATCAAATATTAATTGAGCGCCTGTTTAAAAGCCAAAATAGAAACTTGTGCGTCATAATGCCTCGAACTTCACAGTTAATTACGCAATAGACATTTTAAGTGGACCAATCATTATTTACAAATTGGTATTCGCACTATTTTTGGCAAACTTGTTCTACCTGTTAGCTTCCTGTACTTACAAACAAAGAAACATGCGCGGGTTTTTACAAAGGGTGGTTGTCAAAAAGGCGCATTTATTAATCGGATTCAAGTAAAGGCAGGTTTATTTCTTTGTCAAAGGAACTAGTCGTTTTATGTTAAAAAAACATGTGAAAATTTATTTAAATTATTTAAATTGAAATTCTGACGAAGCAGAATTTGTGCTAATAAAGAAACTTTGCGCTTTAAGAGATCAAAATTTACGCACTTTAGCTTCCAGAAGCTTTTAGTTGTACGTGATTCTCTGGCAGACGAGAGGGCAAGTGAGAGTAAATTACAGTCGCTCTCATTCCGATATGGCAAGTAAGTAAAGTTTTTCAGTTTGAAACTTTTGAGGACTAGGTAGACAGTAGAAGAATAAACACATATTTCAACTGTTACCGTTAGACCGCAATGTTTTGACAAACCATAAGGAAATTATCCTAGGAAGGCGACTTTTTGAGTTTAAAGTTTGGTATTTACTTATGCCGTTATACTATTTGAAGTACTTAGTACCATAACGGATATGTATATGTTAACCGAAGTGAATGTTGAAGATCTCCAAATCTAAGTCGAAGTTAAATAATCGAAATAGATTATCGATAATGATTTCCAAAGTGTTTTAGTATCATAATGCTAATGAGACTTTTCTGTTTGATAATCTTCTAGAATTTCCATAAGAAACCACTCTATGAACCACCCTGTGGTATAAAACCAACAATAATATAGTGACCATTAACAGCAATTGAAATAATAATTAAATGACACAAAGCATTGTGAATTTATGTCTAGAAACGCTTGAAGAGTTCAAAACACCGAGAATAAAGCATCAAAATAGTGTGTTGGCGTGCAAAATCGATGGGTCGCCTACCAGAAACGCCCACCGCCATCGACAAGCCATATTTGAAGCGGAAAGCTGTGAGAGCGGCATGTAGTGGACATAATTTGAAATTTCGTGCTGGGAAAATGTTTTTAGGTAAAATGTATTGCGCAAAGTTTAACAACGTGTAATTGGTGTGAACCATTCACCGACCTGAATGAAGTCACCATGCGCCAAGCAGATGTACCACGGCGCTTAGTGCTTCCGATGGTTGTGCAAAACTATCAAAAAGTTATAGAAAAGTTCCCAGAAAATGGTAGCAAATGAAATGATATAGAAGAATGAACAGAAAATAGCAACAACAATGACTTGTAAAATTTTATTTGCATACAACAATTTATTTAAATGCTTTTGTGGTTTTGATGGAGTTAACCAAATTGAATACGTGTTGTTTTTGTTTGCTTGTACAAGTGTGTTTATATGATTGTTTGTATGTATGAGCGTAGATTTGCACAGCTGTTTGTTGGTGTTGGCCAATTTGGAAGTGCTGCTGGAAACCAGTTCTGTACTTTTTACCTTTACAACAACTACGCAGAAATATAAAAACATACATAGACTGAGAAATATAATGTTTCAAGCGAAGAGAAACGCAATAAAAAACAACAAAACAAAACACGAAAACAATATACATATAAATTAAAAGAAAAAAAACAACAAAATATAGAAAAAAACATTAAAAACTGAAAGGCAAAACAAATTGTTCCGAAACGAGTGCACAAAGAGGGATGAGATAAAAAAGAATAATAATCATAAAATACCAACTAGCCAACTAGAGTCTGTCTGAGTCATCGGTTGATCTCAGAAAAGTAAAAAACAACAAGAAAAAGGTAGGTACCTACTTACACGCTCGGTACAAAGTGGGCACCTCCATATGAAAGTTAAACTGCATACTTGGGCTGATGGGCCGAGAAGGAGTGTGAGGTGAGCGGGCAACAAGCGGCTAGCGCTTTTATATATAACATAATATATATACATATGTATATAGTAAAGCTTACATATCAGAGTATGTGACAGCGTATGCTAACAACAACAATTACAACGCACAAAATAATTATGGCAAATGTGATGCGACACCAAAGCGGCACAGGTACGATTATGACCAATGCACGCACACACTCCCATACAAATTCATACACACATACGAACATGTAACGGTACATTTGAATTATACACTCTTCCAACCGCCCACTCACCTCCTGCGCTCAGTGGCTCTATAGTAGTATGTATGTGCATGTATTTGTGCGTGTGTGTGTAGGTATATAGTACGCACATTCAACACGCGCTCATCATTTTTGTATTTTTTGTTGTTTTATAAAAGCTAAAAGAAATATGAAAAAGCAATGATGAAACGAAAGCAACAACCACGTTATAGTTGTGCTCCAGAATCGGCCGCAATGCTGGTTATTTGAATATGTGTTTGTGTTGGTATTTGTATGTATGTGTGTGCGCTGGCGTGTGCGTGTTGGCATGCAAATGCGAATTTGTTGCCATTTCAACTTCAATTATAAAGATGGACTAATGGCAGCGCATTAATTCATATATATGTGCATACATATACAAATGTGTATATATATACATATATGTATCTATATACATATTAGAAAATGTATTTGCAAACATAAACATCTGTTTTCAAAAAGGCGGCGGGCAATGGGGTCTAAAGCGTTAGCCAAGCACACTTTTATAGAAATTCCTTTAAATACCTAAATCTGCTATTATGGAACTGATTGGATTGCCGTTGTAATCGATTTTTTTTCATTTTTTAAGGGGGTATTCTGGTATAGAAATTTAAAAAAATCGAAATATTTTTTAAATATTTTCAAAGTTTAACTATTCAAGAATATGTGTACAAAAGGATTTTTCAAAATTCAAATTATTTTCGGAGATATAGGCATTTTTCTGACCCGGCATCCAAACTGGTTCGGCCGGAACTAATCGAGCAAAAGACTTTACGCGAAACTTTAAACGCGTTTTTCTCCAAACTGACTTTTTCGGAACGATACCCACGATTTCTCAGGTTCTACTGGACTGATTTACTTGAAATTTTCATAGAGTCTTCTTTATAGGCTTGTCTATGGTTGGAACTAGCCCCATCCCCAAATTTTTATTTTTATTATATTTAAAAAATTCGAAATAATCAGAAAAAGTGATTCAAAAAAACTTTTTTTTTAAGGCAGTCGCCATTTTGTGAAAAATAATTTTTCCCACTTTTCCGTAGTTCCGGCCATTGCGACATTATTCTAGATTAATAATCTTTTTTTTTTTTGGTTTCAGATAACTAGGAGGGTTGAAATCATGGGTATGGTCACGTGGAAATTTTTAGAGACCCCCCACTTCGTCAGCTCATAATTTTTGAAATTTTTTACTTTTTTTAGTTTTTAATTTTTTTCTGTACTCTTCTAAAATTAACAAATAACTAATAAAAAATGAATAGTAAAAATATTAGTTGCTTTTTTTTACGACACTTTAAAAATTACCTGAAATTCATGCCCCCTTAACGAAGCATGAAAAAGTATGAATTTTTCTGCGGAGAATCTCCCCGCTCATTTGGCAGTTGGCTGGTCTCCTATACCCCAAATTTGTATGCGACTTAAAACAACAAAATGCGTTTCTGGTTATACTAAACGATGGGAATGTTTAATGGGGCTACTATAACTTCAATAACGATCTAAAATGTTTTTCTTACAAATGCGAAGATACAAACTTGCCATCTTGTTTCAAAGGTTCATTTTAAATACATATGAAAGGCTTCAGAGATCACTCTGTACTAATTATCATCATACCCATCCGCTTCAAAACTTGATTTTTCTACGCCCCTCCAAAACAATATATTTGCCAACGCCAGTGTACGCATTTATATACATTTGTCTAATTATGGTATACTTATAGCATTGTGTAGGTGCCTGTGGTAACCTGAATATAAAAATCATTAACGTTTATGTCACCACTAAATGTATAGCGGGTATATATTTTTCTTTTATGTTTGTTTCTGTTTTTGTTTTACTAAAACCCGTGTATGCAAAGCGTTGTCCATTGCGAAATCACTTTTCATTTGCTTACTTTAGTTTAGTATAAGCATTAGTGTGTGGGGTATTAAAAACAATTACAAGGCATTAGAATGTGCAAATACTTAATGAGTAACGGGCTTAGGAATGACGTACTAAAAAATTGAGGTCAAAGCTCCTTTTTATGACAAAACGAGGATGTAAATCGATGCTATAGTATGTAGTCGGTCATAGGTCATATGCATATAGAGTGTATCATATATCTTTAGTTACTTCGAGGACGGATGTTAAGTCTGAAAGCGGATATTTCTTTCGGTTGAGACAATGAGGTCTGTAAAGCTAAAAATATACATTATTTACTAGCGAGCTTTATACTGATTAAGATCCAATTTTTTCATTTCTTTTTAGGTCGCATAATATCTTATAATCATTGATGGCTGTTGAGGCTTTGCTGAGGTGACTCAGAAGATTGCCAGATTTTTTTTTTTACTTATTGGAAGAAAAAATTGTTAAAGTTACTAATGTTATAACAACTCTAGACAAGCCTTAAACTCAGCAGTATAAAACCGGAACGTACCCGGACCACCTCTAGCCTTTTCAAAATGTATAAAAAAAATGTTTAAAGGTGATCAAACCATATCATCCTTTGTAAAATAAACGGATTGCTCTCCAAAAGCTTCTTAAATGCGGTGCACAGACTCTCAGCAATAAGAGTAACAAGTGCTTTTCGAACTATGTATATCCAGCGGAGCAGCTGAAGTACTGGCTAGGATGCCGCCCATAGACATCCAGGGAGACGAATTCACGAGATTATATGAGCTATCAGCCCCAATTACAGAAACCAAAAAAAGAGAGGAGAGAAAGAAGAGAATAATTTTATGGCAGCAACGTAGGCAGACCTCAATCAAAGAATGGTGGACCTACAGACTTATACCTGGCATCCATATGTGGATGACTAGACAACGTGGGGTCCCGGATTTCCACCTTCAAAGGATATCTGTTCAAATTTCAAATGATTGTTCAAGTCCATAGAAGACTTTGAACAAGTGTTTTTTCCATTGTCCTCGGTTTCTAAACATAAAGGAAAAGTTAGAAACTGCACTAGATGGTAGTTTAACGGTGGAAAACTTGACTACACTTATGTGTCAGTCCTCTGATAAGTGGAAAGCTGTTATAAAAGCGGCAACTTCTATCACGACTAAACATCCATCATCACAGTTACATCAGAATAGGCGTCAGTCCGTACGTGCTATAGAGGAGGCGTAAAATGTCTTGTCACTTCTACGAAGTAATATCTTCTCTGGTGGTTCCGTGGGAGAGTCTTAAGCTGGGAGTAGGTTAGGTTTAGCGGATTAAAGTTCCGCACTCCGCGCTTCGATGCTTCCTCTACTATGAAAAAGCTTCCGTGGTATATGCAATTTCTTAGTAGAAAATATTAAAGGCAGCTTAAATTAATTCGAATCACTTGCAGTATGAAACTGTAGGTGGCTAATATAGTACAAGGTTATCCTGCTGACATTAAAAATTATATATACACCTACGTTTATATTTACACTCTTGTTCTTAGATATAGGGTATTTGAGGTGTGTTACAGTCCTTTAGAGCTGTTAATATTTCAGCATATATTCCAAGAAATGTGCGAAACGGATGATATTATATTTGATATGATATTGTATGGGCCTAACTGACTTTTAATTCCCAAAAAAGCTTTGTACATCGGAACTCAATCTAAGCTATCTTGAGTTATATTTTATATCCAGCCTGAATTGGCCTTTCCAGTGAAGGTTTTAAGCCAAAAATTGTATTTTGAAACCCACATCATGAGACTCAACATAATTTCGACCATCTACTATTAAGTTGTTCTACTTTTCATTGCTTTAGTGCTTCCTTAGCTCGTAAAAATTATATATTTGTGCTGCCTTTGGAACAGTTGCGAAGAGTTTCATAACAAACTTCTAGTCAATAAAAAATATGCTCGACTCCAACGTGTGAACCCAGCTAGACTCACTGCGGTAACCAAAGTGTTAATAAAGTTGTGAAAGCATAACATTTGATGGCTCAAACACACCCAAACACCAAAAATAGCTGCTTGTGAAGCGCACAAGTTCCGCTTTCGACTTTTTGCGCAATCGCCAAAATACGTGTGACCAACTCGCAGCGAATAAAAAAACTTTGTATTTCTTAATTTCCTAAGCTAGTCAAGCAGAATCAACCCAAACGGGAATTACCACCAAAACACGTTCTTAAATATTTGGCAAAGCTCGAAATGCAAACGACGCCATTCTATTTGGGATTCGATATAACGATTTTATAGCGAACTTTTTGTCGTGTCTGCCACGACCATTCAGGCGGCAAGAGTCGTCAGCGTGAAAGGCTTAGCAAGTTCAGCATAGAAAGACACGCACAAACATACATACAGACAAATATTCTGCGGCCTTTTACTTGGCGTTTTCTACACGTTCTGCGCCTTTAGCCTTTGGCCTAACAACTGTTGTTGGCCAGTCTCGTCCAGCGTTTTATTACTTTTTATTTTTCTTCTAATTCTTTTTTCTTTCTTTAATTTGCATTTGCAATTTAAAACCAGTTGTGAGGTCTTTCTATGACTTTACAGACGGACGGACGGCAGCTAGGCAGCTCGGCGGTAAAGCGCATGTGCAGAGTTTTGTGCGTGGCTGTGTGCGTCTCTGTGTGTTGCAAAACTAGCAGGCATATAAAAATCAGTAATAATTTCCGCAATGCTGGCGATGGTGTAGCGAATTAAGAACAACACGTTTGGCGCAATCCGCGCCGCCATAAAGCAGCTTAGGCGCGTTGATAGCAAGACCGCGACGCCGCGCAGCTGGAAGTTAGCAGAAGTCGTCAAAAGTCCAAAGAACTCATTCAACAGTCATAAGCCGCGACTACCGTTCCCATTCACGCAGCAGCGACAAGCACTTGCATTTCGTTGCTTGTATGTATGTATGGGTGTATTTCACTTTATGGCGGCTGATATTGGCCAATTGTGCGGCAATAATAATAAAATAGAAGCCGAGGTTTGGACTGCAAGTAGACCATGGGTGTCTTTTAACGCTCACAACTAACTGTTAACAGTAACTAAGTACATATGTATTATATGATGTATAACAATATGACTGTTCGCCTAACTGTGCGCCAACAAAGTCGTTTAACAGTCGATGCTATAAATACTCTACACGCATACTAAACACACACACATATATATTATAAGAATAAACTTGGAAGCATTCAAATTAATATCATTTGCAACTATTACATACTTCTATACTCGAGCGTTTATAGCTGTCACCGTTCTCTTGACGCTCACTGTCACACACGCCTTCTTAGCCAATTAAAACCCGCTTAATGGCACAGTACCGTGTTGTAAATAGTTTGAATTGCCGCAATAATCACCACCAAGTCATTGTGTTGGATCATTCTTCACACATTTCCTTCGTCATTTCAATGCCTGACAAAAGCGTGTTGTTAAAAAAAAGGTGTTTTGAAAAGAAACTTGTAATGGCTATCTCATTGTGTGCTATCAATACACTAAAGTACAGTGTTATCCAATTGTCACTGTTTCCGGTATTCTGTGGATGCGACAAGTAAGGCAATACATACTTTCAAAGAATGCAATATGTTAGAGTGTTTCAAGAAATCATTGGCTTTAAGTTTTTCTCACAGAAAAGAGGCATTTTCAGCAAGTATAGCTTTTAAATGGTTAAGCTTTTACTTCAGAGGTCATACAGTATTTTCAAAGGTTCGTTGGTGGGAGAATTCCCGGTTACATCTTGATCTTGATGTGTCGTTTGCTGCACTGCCCTACACTTATAAATATTCTCATACAAATAAAGGATCTTAAAAGAACTTGAAACTTATTTCAAAATGGCAGACATATTCTTAAGAAACACTTTTTGAACTGAACCTCTTAAATCTTAAATTGTCAGCTGGGTGGTGGTCAATACTCAGAAATATTGTGTACCATAAACAACACTTAAAGGGTGTTGCAGCAACCATGAATATGTTGGCTTCTTGTGTCACGAAGAAGTGATTTCAGTGGCACGCCAGCGTAACTTTTTTAAGGGGTTACAAAACTCAAGAATTTTAAAATCTGTGTCGAAAATTTTGCAAATACTTTTTGTTTTATTAAATGCTTTCTTACTTAAGTGTCTTATTAGTGGAGTTTATAAAGTGCCTGTACTTAGATCCAGAAATGGAATTAGAGAAAAAGCGTGAATGTTATATAAATCTTCGTTTCGTTTTGTTATTTACACAAATTCCAGTAAAAAGAAGCTAAAGTCTAAATACCAATCTAGATATGTTAATCTAGCGTGCGGTTGCTGCTGTTATAATTGACAAATATATTCCTGGAAAATTTTGAGAAATGCTGACGACTTTCCTTTGCCGCATAAAATCCAGATGTTCGGGTTACAAGGACCCGACAGTGGAAACTGTTGACTATTTTGTGTAACAGTTTGACAGAAATTTATTATTTTCACTTTAAAACTTTAGTAACTAGCTTAAGGAATAGCTTTGGATGAGATAACAACGTTTTTGGATGATCCTTCGAAGTTGCCAAAAGCACTTCAGCAAATAACAACTTTTCAACCTCTATTCGTTATCTTTTTTTTAGCCTTTGAAAGGCATTTGGACTAAAAATAATGTATGATGGTGTGTTATTCCTAACATTTTCAATACTCAATGTTGTATTTTTTATTTGCACCAAAAGCTTCAAATTTCCCCCAAAAGAACTTTGAGTTTATTAACATATTTTTTTACAACCTTCCTATCAAAGCTAAAGCAGACTTAAAATGTTGTACTTAAAAATATTAGCACAAAATGGCTAAAAGAGATTTTAGCAAAATTCTCACGTCTTCTGCTTTATTTCTTGTAAGTCTGAATTTTGAAATTTATTGAACCATTTGGGCACAGAACATTTTCAATAACCACGTACACACGTCACTTGAGACAACCACAGTTATTTGGCATATGAAACTAATATGTACGTGCACAAAGTGCGATAGCCCAGACCCCATTGCGGCTGCTGAATATGTATATATGTATGTATATATTTTAGTGTCAAAAATACTATATATAAAAATAAAATTATTTTAGATGGATTAAGACTTTTCCAAAGACATGTATTTGATATTTTACCATTTTTTTGTGTTTTCGTCAATCTTATTTCCGACTTGACGGAAGATTGATAGTTAAGTTCGAAATCGTTAGTCATAAGCCAAAAATTAATAGTATTAAAGCAAAAGTAAAAGCAACAAAATCAATGGCATTTATACATAAATATTATTTACATTTGCATGCAAAAGAGCGTAAGTCGTTTTTGAATTTTTCATAAAACATCAACAAAAACATTTTCATAAAGAGCATTAATTTGCATTTGGATGACCGAAAATCGCAATACTACCAAAAGTGGTTGAAACATAGCTACCAAAATATTAAAAAAAACACTGGCAACAATGGTCATTAGAGGTCACTCATAAGCGCTTGATGAGTGACTAAATAGCTGGAAGGTATTCGAAAGAGGGGAAAGCCAATGGACTCAAACATAAAAAATATAGAAGTGAATGTGAATACAAATAAATTTAGGCTTCCAACTATGCAAATATACATAGATGACAATATAAATATTTATATAAACATTTGCATGTATATATTTATCTTCCAAGAAATGCCTAAACTCGCTCATAGCCCTTGGTAGTAATATGTCTGCAAGTGTGTCAAAAAATATATTTTTCGAATACCATGAGACAGAAAAGTAACTCAAGGTGAAAATTAGTAAAAGGGCTCACAGCCCTACATTGTTGTTATTGCGAAACGCTCCCAAAAAGTTTACATATTTCCTCACTTATTTTTGCTAAAATATGGACATTCTGCCTAATATGTACAAAATTTCACGCGAAAAGCGACAACGGTAAACGACAACTGTCAAAGCAAATGAAGAAAGAAATATTTGAATAGCACTGTGTGTTTCAGACAAATGCTGGGTTTGGTGAATAATGTTGTGGCAGACAAATAGGGCTTAATGTCCATTAGGCTGATGAGAAATTTAAAAAAGAATACCAACAAAAAATAGAGCAAGCAAAGAAATAATGAGAAGTGACCTAAGCCAAGCCAATGACTGACATCCCGTGTGTTTTGTGTTGTGCTTTGCGAAGATGAGTACATATGAGGGAAAACTCTGTATGTACATATGTATATATCATTCTATATATGTACGTACATATGTATGTGTATAATATTTGTATTTATATACCGTGAACAGGAAATATTAAGTTTGTCACGAAGTTTGTAACACCCAGAAGGAAGCGTCGGAGACCCTATAAAGTATATATATAAATGATCAGTATGTCGAGCTGAGTCGATTTAGCCATGTCCGTCTGTCTGTATATATACGAACTAGTCCCTCAGTTTTTAAGATATCGTTTTGAAATTTTGCAAACGTCAATTTCTCTTCAAGAAGCTGCTCATTTGTCGGAACGGCCGAAATCGGACCACTATAACATATAGCTGCCATACAAACTGAACGATCGGAATCGAGTTTTTGTATGGAAAACTTTCACATTTGACAAGATGTATTCACGAAATTTGGTACAGATTATTTTCTAAAGCAACAATGTAATCTCTGAAGAAATTGTTCAGATCGGCTTACTATATCATATAGCTGTCATACAAACTGAACACATAGTTACTAAAAGAAATGCACCTGTGAAGGGTATATTAGCTTCGGAGCTGCCGAAGTTAACGTTTTTCTTGTTTTTTGTTTACTTTTATATGTAGTTAGGAGTGGCTCGTGAAATTTTAATGAATAAGACTTACATATGTATATTCAAAATTATTTACATTTCAAATAAATTAGCTAATTAAAAAAAAATCATACAGTATGACAATGTATATGTATGTTATATGGTAACATATTTCTACTTTCCTTGTTAATATTTCCAGCATTAAATGTGTGAACTAAATTTTGTTCTGATATAAAAATGTTGGTTTTTAATGAACATTCTGAATAAACTCTTCAGGAATAAAGGCTTCGAGAACCTCCTTCCGGTTAAATATGTTCTCCGGAAGATACCACTGGTCAGGAAGAAAAAAATATACGTTATGAGAAAATGATCCTGATATTGAACCACAATAAGAAAGTTGCATTCACAAATCTCAAATAAGTTACACAAACATCGTGACGAAAAATTCTTCAAACAGGCGACACCGAATACTGTGAACGATTGAGGAAAGAGTGATATCACTCATAGGACGAGATCTAAAGTGACGTACATATCTAGTTTGATCATCTTTAATCCAGCGATTAAGTTTTCTTTCTCAGTACTCTCCTACTGTGAGTGAAGCCGTTTTTGTGGCCAGCTTACTAAAAGTGAATTAGAGACGTTAACGGAAAGTTTAAAATCTGGTCAAAATTCCTAGTGATCAATTGAAAGGTGAATTTTTAATTTATACTTCGCGTGTTTTTCGAATCGGTAATTTTTTTCTCTGTAAGTTGGCAGTACTGTTAGTGACATCTATGCTAAATTCCACGTCAAAATATTCATTAGGATTTGAGGTACACGTCGTTTTGTAAGGCTCTAAAAGTGAATTCTTCGTTTTTACTATGTAAGTCTGAATTTATTGAACAAAGAAGTGCGATAATGCGCCATCTCATACGGCATTGGTTATTCGTGATCATTTCGCCACATTTTCAACTAATATCGCTCCGCAACCACCGCATTCGACTGAGTTACCTTTGTGTAACTTCTGGCTCTTCGGAAAATTCACATAACCACGCCGAGGATACCGTTTTGACTCAATTGAGGATATAAAAGCTGAATCGAAGAAGGCTCTGATGGCCATCACGACGGAGGATTTTTCCAAGTGCTACGATGACTGGATAATTCGTGGACATAAGTACATTGCAGCGGGAGGGGATTACTTTGAAGGAGATGAAATGGACAAAATTCACCTTTCAATTTGATCGCAGTAGTAAATTCGAATTAAGTTATTTAGATGTGTAAAAGCTAGTCAAAGTAAGGAAAATATACATAAAAATAAAAATGTAAAGTACCAAATATTTTTTTCTTTGTTTCTAGCTAACCACTTTTCTGCGAAAAAGTTTAATTCCAGGCTCTTTAGTGTACTTAAGTGGGAGATTCGCTTTAGCTTTTTTGCTTCAAAGTGGTTAGAAGAAATGGATACATAGAAAGAGAAATATGATATAACGGGTGATCCAAGTATAAGTACTTTTCTCAATAGCCTTTTTTTAACAGATGATGCGTTAGTCGTGTCAAGCTGTGATGTTATTTTTGTTCCTGTGGGGATATAAAGTCTAAAGTCTATATGGACAATCTCTTCCCGATTCTGGCCTTGGAGCAAAACACCACGCGTGTCATTCGCCAGTTGCCAGTTGAAAGGCTCGAACGAGTCTTCGAAACTTAGACTCAATGGATGGACCACCCAAGACATAGCCGCGGCCATCATTTGAAAGAGATAATCTTCAAAAAATATAGCAAATGCCAAATAATGTTTTTTTGAATGATAATAAACGTTCCCCATTAAATTTGAAGTTTCTGTGTTTTTCGTTTAAAAAAGCAGGGAACCTCGAAATGGATCAACCTTTATAAGAAGAAGAAATTTGAGTTACTATCGAAATGAAAACAAAAAGGAACATTGTATGGCTAGAAACAAATGCTCGAATGTGAAAATCCAAACAGATGGTTTTTACAATAATTTAAAGTCATTAAATAGATAATGGAAAGAAGACAAAATAACAAACTTTAATTTTTGCCAATAGTAGCCCATGGCGTTTAATTATTCTACCTTTTATTGTTCAAAGCAACAGCAATGAGACGGTGTTTTGTTATCTTTTAAAAAACCCAATTAAATTTTTAATTAATAAATTGAAATTTGTAATCTTTAGATTGCCAAAGAGGCCGCTTATATTCAAGTATGTGTGTGAATATTATTGTAAAGAAGAAGAAGTATATTAGTAAGAAAACAAACTATGTATACTGAGAAAAATCTTTAAATTGTGTCTTGAAAGTCCACCAAATTATTACTGGCTTAAATTCGCTTTCAAGTCAACTCAACAGCACCACTCAAAACCGAAAGAAACCAATTGGTTAATGATACCGAAATTCAAGGCTGCCAGATGAGCTGGCTCATTTTTCAGAAACTGAAAATTAAATTTAACCGATTTGTATTGATGGTGTGCCTACTAAATACTCTTGATTTTTAATTACTTGGTGCATAACTGGTATAAAAATTCACAGTTGGGCTGTACCTTGGAACACATTTGGTATCGCAACCGAACTGAACAGAAGTTGTGGCATACATGATGATACATTTTGACTAACTAAATAAGGTGATGGGTTCGAAAGAAACTTAGTCAAATGGCAGCGATAGTTCTGTAACAGCGTTTTTTTTTGTAGTTTTTATGAATCCGTTTATGTGTTCAAATATCCAAATATGCAACAATCCAAAAGTGGTTCAGCGGTCACAATTGACTGTATTCATTCCATATCTATACATTTAACACATTGAGCCAGTAGTTCTATGACTTTTATAAAAATGAGCAAAATGGTAATTCCTGATTTTGATCAAGATCTATTAAGGTGACACAGAAATATATCAGAGAAACATGGTGTTGCTCGAGAATGTTGTGGTATAGGAAAGTTCGGTGTAAAGGACTTGCCACTCAGCCTCACAATCTGCCAAAAACAACAACGATTAATGTATGCATGCTGCTGTTCAATCGTAATAAATACGATTTTCGTGTGGACGCATGACATCAGAAAAAACATTTTAGGCTACCGAATTTTTAAAATCATACCAAAAATTAATGCTTATGATGAACGTGGTCTAGTCGACTAATCTCACTTAGGTCTACAGCAAGCAAGATAAATACGGTAAAACTGCCCAATACCTGCTTTATTTATAAAAGATCGGAAGAGCACACAAAAAATTTAATTATAAAAAAAAAATTATTTTAAAATAGCCACTTTCCTACTTAATCTGAAGATTACCCGAATTAAGTTTAATTCTCCACATCGAATGCAAAGGCTTACAAAATCAATTCGGGTAACTAGCACCTTTGGCGGCTTCAGCATTAAAAAATGTAATTCATCAGCTGCATCACATATAAATATATAATATATATGTACATATATACATATATACACAAGAAGTGGCTGTAATTACAGAACTTCAGCCACGCTTTAAAAACACAGCAGCACTTTAAGCCACAAAGATCGAAGGCTCCGTCGGTGCAGACAATTGTTTATCTTGAATGCGTGACTATCGAGCATAGATCGGAAATTGTAAACAATTATAATTTAATCCATTGTAAATTGCAGCAATTTACCAGCTTCCAGAGGCACTCAGCTTCTAGCAGCTGGCGAATTAGTGAAGTGTTTGGCTAACTGACTGGGGCTATGTAAGATTACCGGTTGTCTCCGCAGATTGCTTCAACATGAGCAGGGCGAGTTAGCCATTTCTGTTCAAAGAAAAAATAATTGACACAAGTAATTGTTTTATAATTAAAAAAAAACTTTTAGACAATTGTTGATGTAAACAACTTTAGAGGTGTTAAGCGCCGGCGTTTTCAGTCAAATGTTGAAGTTTATACTGGATCTGGATACAAACTACTAAATAAACAAATTTGATTAACAGTAAGGTCGCTTTTATTTTTGACTCTAAAATTAATTTATTACAAAGCCAGTGTAAAATCAGACTAGATAAAATAGCAACAATGAAGATCAGATTGCGAACTGAAATGAACTGTTAAACTTCCATAAAAATTGCAAACAAATCTTCCACTTCTTTCGTTTATGACGTCACGTGTATTTGTCTATATTTTGAAATCATTGCAGAGAAGGTAACTGGTTGAAATTGTCGTAATTGCTATTTCTATTTTCTTTGATGGAGTGTCTATAATTCTTGCAGGGAGGATTCCATAATTACACTAAGAGCAAGTTCTAATAACATTAGTAACATTATATTGGAACGAATGCATGTACAGATATTTTTTCGTGTAATAGAGATGAGCTATAACTAATTTGTAGATTTAGTCTGGAAAATTAAAACTGAATTCCCGTGATACTGTAAATATAGCGAATATGAGGCAATAAATTGAAGTCTTAATGGAGATATTCAAGCTAAGAAAATTTCCAAGTGGAAGTGAGAATATTATGGTTATGCTGGTGGGTTAAGGGGTTACATGGGTTTACGGGTTTCAAAACATCGAATTTTTTATTGTCTTATTAAATTCTACAATAACTCTAGAATATTTTTCTAAATTTTTAGAGGCTAGCTAGGATAAGTACGCCGTCTTTGAACGCGTTTTCCTCGAAACTGTCTTTTTGAAGTCTATTTTCAAGATTTCTCGTGAACTACTCAACCGATCTTCATGAAATTTTACACAGGTCTTTGAGATACAATTCTTTAAGACTTGGACGAAGAACCGTTTGAAAAAAAATGTGGCATAATTTCCACTGAAAATTTGATTTTTTTTTTTGTAAAAATGTCTGCCAAAAATCCAATTTTATGTTTTTTTTCGTTCTAAGTAGATGATCGTGTAAGAAGTTATTCTGCCAAGGCGGAGTCACCGGAAATGGCGTCGCAACGGCTGAATTAAAAATATTTTTTTTCAAAAATTTCGAAATTTCTTTGTTAATAGTTTATGTTTCTAATAAAAAAAATCTAAATAAATTTAAAATATTTTTTTCCAAAAATTTCGAAATTTCTGTGTTAATAGTTTATGTTTGTAATAATAAAAAATTCTAAAAAAATATTTATTTTTTTAAATGAGAAAAACATTTTTGAAAAAGGATGTTTTTTACCGAGGAACCTATGTAACCCCTAAATGAAAAATGTATAAAACCAATGGTAAAGTGTGTTTCCAAAGCAGTAAATTTAGATTTACTAAGATGAATTTCGCAATATAAAGTCCATGAGCTTAGCTTGTAGCGAAACCTATCTACAGTGGAATATTGATATCATAAGTTTTGAGAGTAACACTGCATACCTCCTTTTAAAGGTAGTAATTTTTAATTAATTTTTGGGCTTTCGCATAAATAATGGGAGCTCGGATGGTATCCTAAAGATCTGCTGAGGGGGTTAATTGCTAACTCACAGAACATTCTTCCTTAAATAGAATATTTTCAAAGTTTCGTGACAGTTCATCCAACCGTTCCCAAGTTATTGGCTTTGATTACCTCTGACCCTTCTGAATTGAAAAAGTTGTTTTCTAATAGGAAAGAATGACATTGAAGCAAATAGGGATTGCGGGAAATCTGTCCTAGCCACTGTCAAATATTGTTTTGTTAGATTCGTCGTAACCGTAATACATCGATTTGCTCTGTTCTGACAATCTATTGTTAAACTAACTGAATGTTTGGGAAATGAATTACTACTTAAGACAGTTTTTTACTGTGAAGTTTAAGCCTTCTTAAGTTATCAAATAATTCTAAGAATGTGAGCTACTATATTTGTGAAATATAGTGAAAATCTAAAACATTTTAATAACTCTTGAAAATTTAATAATTTGAGTCTACACATGGAAAATTAAAAGTCCCAAATATGTGTACATACATATGTACATATATATCTACATATGTACATACATATGTACATGAAAATAAAATATTTATGCTACATAGGAGGAACAATCAATACCAAAAAAATAATTATTATCGATTTGTGCGTTTTCATCATATGTCATTGATATACAAAATTGACTGTGTACATGCATAAATATTTCCCAAGTTATTTACTTCCCACACATGTTGTTTCAATAATATAAACTATCCGCGCTGTCGATGGGACATATTGTCTGGCTACCCCTATCACCATTATAACACGAGCTAACTACCCCATTCTTAGCTTATTTACCTTTATAACGCAGTACCATCGATTATTCCGCCATAACATTCATTTCATTTGCGTTTTTGTGCGCATTTTGTTTATTTACCTGTTTCGAATGTCTTGCGTTTGTTGACGAAGAAGGCTCTACATATTGTAACAGGCGGTTATTGTACCCGAGCTAATGGTGCATATACATATTTAAAGGGTACCTTCAGGGTAAGTTTTAGTTTATACTTTTGATAACTGGCAGTGTTACATAACATATTTTCTTAACAAAATGTTTGTAGTCACAAATTTACCCAGCGAAAAATATGATCGAGAAATAAAAATGTTTCCTTTCTGTGTCAATGCTTTTTACTTAAGCACCAAAGTTTTTTTGAAACACCCTGTATAACGCCTTAATACTTAATTGACGTTTGTGGTACTGTGTTTTATCGGATGCGTCATTAGAAGTTCAACATCAAATATAAATAAATATGACACATGTGTTGAAAAATTAAGCGCCTATCGGCTAAGTTTCTATTTCAAATCGATAGAGAGGGGGATTTTTAAAATTTTAATGCTTGTGTTGAAACCACTATACTTATTAGTTGAGGTAATTTTCTTCGGTATTTATAGCCAGGTGTTCCATATCCTGCACCAACTGTCGTCAGACTGATCTCCAAATACAAGAGAGAAGGTTGCTGTTATGTCGGGCCTTAAAAGTGAGGCGTTATGTTTATTAAAACGCTTGCAAAGGCCTGATAAAGCGAATACCCATCATATATTTCTCGTCTTAACAAAAGTTTCTGGTAGTTTGAAGAATTTCGTATGCCACGAAATTATAAAGTTTTTTAGTCGACATAGTGTCACTTTGGATTAAGTAGGCATTTCTGATGAATAATAAGATACATATGTATATAAGTATTAGGTCCGTCCTAATATACAGGGTATAGAAACGAGACCGGAGTTTTGAATTGTCGGAAAAAATTAACGACAATTTAACGAATATTATTAAATTTCCGGCTACTAGGACAGGTTAGTCCAGTCATTATAGTAAGTTCACCTCGGAATTCGATATACCCATTTATACATATGTATGTCTGTAAATACTTGTATATTGACACCCTAATCCCTGTCATATGTAGGTTTTGATACAATTTTAGGGTGTCAATATACAAGTATTTACAGACATATAAATGGGTATATCGAATCCCGAGATTCTTACCTAATTTAAGACTAAGGTCGGCTGACTGATTATAAACTCTTCGGCTTTACAGATGAGGCAAGCTTGCTTTATTGTGAAGTTCAAGGAAAGATTTTAAGTATAACATTCAGCGACTGAGTTTGGGCTCTGAATGCTGATCCGATTGAAAATATGTGAAGCAGTCATTTTTACTTTTCTTTGCAAATACCACTTTTTAGAGTCCACTACTTTCTCATATAAAACACTCCTCGTACTCTATATTACTTATGTAGACTTATTGATTATGAACCGTAGAACCACTATCAGTTCCATGACACTTCTGGCGCGCATTTCCAGTGACACGAGCCACAATATATTATCAGTGAACCCCCACGAATAGAAAACGCCTTGCATACGCGGTGAACAAGCAACAAAAAAATCAGTATCCACCCATGAGCGTGCGAAAGACAGGTGTAGCGCCACCGAAAGGCTATCAAAGTATAATATACAAGTATATAAATATAACTGCACCTACAACACCTTACAAGAGACACGCGGCAATACATGATAAGCACAAGCTGGTGCTTGGGAGAATAGTTAAAGGCTTACATATGCATACATACATATGTATACGCAAGTGTTGTACACAATATTCGTCAATCGAGCTTGTCATTCGTGTCGTTTGGCCTTGAACTTTTCGTTCGTTGATATGTACGTTTTACTAATAATTTTTGCTTTTCTTTTCATTATAGTTTTTCGTTCGGCGGTTTTGTGGTTTTATAGCTTTCGCTTTTCCCAGAAGGTAAATGTGCCACATAAAAAATTATGAATTCTGATATTCTAGCGTTTTTTATTTGTTTGTCGTAATGCCACAGTGTCCAGAGCTATTCAAACTGTTACAATTTTCACTGCGTCAATACGGTTTTACTTTCAATTACTAGATAATCTAGTAGAGCTACTATATCAACATATATATATGTATATGTACTATGTTGACTACTGATAAACATTCGGGCGATAAGTTCAAGGTGTGTCGGGCACATCAGCTTATTGACTCCTGTCTGAATTGTTTCAGTGCAGCTAACGCCCCCTACGCGTCGTAATTAACATAGTGGCCTCGGTAGAGGTTAGTTAAATTTCACTTCAGGCGCTTTGTTGACAAATGCCTACACTCCTATTTACGTGCCATACGCTAATGGTTGGCTTATCTACCTCGGAAGAGTTCAAGAAACAAAGGAAGTCAATAGTCAATGACTTCGGTTTTCAATGTTAGATAAACTGTGCGACGCGCGTACCTTCCCCTAAACATTTTATTCGACAAAGTTCATTTAACTGAGAAATTATTTTTATATTTTCATTGACTTCGAGTTTCAATGCTAGATAAACTGGTAATCTCCATTACTAACAATTTTCTCCGAGAAAGTTCTTTGAACTGTGAAATTATTTTTAATTTTTCAAGTTTTGTACTCACCTCGATTTTCATGGAATAGTCCTCGATGAGTTTCTCATGCTGTTTCACCAATTCTTCGTTCTTCTCCAATAGCGCTTTGCCCAACTCGGCGGCTAGTAATATATCCGATTCTTTTTGTTGTAGTTGTGCCCATACATCAACTTCGGATTGTTGACGGTCTAATGCTTTGGTACGTGCCTCCATTGCGGTTATATAATCCTCTAAATTAATGGAACCAATACTTGAATTATGTAAAATGTTCGTTGATGAGGATGGCGACGACGACGACGACAACGACATTGACGACGACGGCGACGACATCAACGAGGTTGGTTGCTTATGCTTTATAGCTGATGCAGAGTGCAAACCGTTGTGATGATGGTGCATCGCTGGATCATCACGATCGCGCTCAGCGTATAAAGATCTACGATTTAGCCAAGGTTTATGCATATTTAACCCAAGCGCGCATTTTGTACACGTCGATTTTTTATTTGATTTTTTCACAAATCACACAAAATTATTATTTAAGTATTTAGTTTCTTAAATGTTTAGTATTACTCATATGTTTGATAAATGATGGTTTGAAGCTTTGCGAGTTAGACGTAATATTTTTTCTTTCCTTTTGTTTGGTTATTTATGTATTAAAATGCGAGTTGATGCCTTGAATGAAGTAATATTCATATATACATATGTAAATAAGTGGTTAATTTTTTTAATTACAGTACACGGATTGTGGCGACATAACGCTGGCAGATCTTATGTACAAAAGATGTGTATGTGTGCTATGTGTGAAAAAGATTAGTCCAACACCATTTGTGATATAAGACATTTATTAAGTGTCTCTAATGTTTACAAGATCCAAACCAAGTATTTGAACCAATAACCAATCAGCAGCTTCAAGGGAGTTTAAGGGCTGATAAATAGCCAACTATCAGATTTATAAATTATTTCCACGACAATTGGGTCTACGAAATCGGAACGGTTTCGTCATTTTATTCGACTAAGGACTGTCGATAGCATTCGCCAAAATTTCTTAGAAAATCTATTCTAATTATCGAACTTAACAACTTTGAAAGCATAAGAAATAACAGAATATAATAAAACTTTCGAGCCACCAAAATCATCAAAGTCACTCCAAATAATATGAATGGATATCTTATCCATCTGACCCTAAATAAAAAAAAATTAAAATCGTTCAGATTGTTAAACTTATCGCATGGACTCTAATAGGACATTGACCACTTGGAACCCTTACAAAAAGGAAAGTCAAATTGTCTTTGGCGACGAGGGTGCTGTTTCTTTTGCAATTTTCTTTAGACTAGAAGGGTCTTGCAACCGCGGAAGTCAAGGTCCCACGAGTTTGAAATGTTCCATTCACCGATAGCAAGGCTGAGATGTCTTTCCTTGCGAACTCATCGGCATTACAATTGTTACGATTCCGTTGTGACCCGGTAACCCAACTATTCTCAGAAGTAGCTCAATGCTAGTGATCGTGAGGTTAGGGAGTATTTAACTACAATAAAGTGTACGGTTAGGAAAATGCCTTGATTCTATCTATGTAAACTGTGTTTTATCTTAACGAAAGTGTCGTTCCCATGAAGTCCGATTGAAAGTAAATGGAATGAAGCAGGTTTTGTATTAAACCAAAAATGTTTTAATCCACCCCAATAACAACTGCAACAAATTCAAAATTGAAGTAAAGCTCCAACTTTAAGTGCACAGAATGACCGAACGCAATGGAACGAGGCCAATAAGAAAGCCGAAACATGAAAAATGCAGCAAGTAAATGGGGGCAACCAACACACTGCAGGCGTATCCATCTTGTTTTCTTCATATTTCGGGGCAACTAAGGTCACATGGAAATTTTGTGTCAGTGCAGTCGATTTCTATCATGTTTTTAGCCTTCTCCCTTTCGTCTTCAATGTTTTTGTTGGTTTGGGTTAAGCAAATTCCCTAACTGTTTTTGCGCAAGCAAAGTGCTTTATGTAGCCCAACCACCCATGAACCGTTTATCTACAATGTTGGCCCATAGCGCTTAGTTCCACTTGGTGGTAATGATATGCCCACCTGGCCGCCACCGCCCCCTTCTCCGCAAAAGCAATGCAGCAGCGTTTCGTTGCACTCGAAGTGCATATATAATATTTACACTTTTATTTCTTCCTTCACATTTGTGATATATTTATGTACATATGTGCGTATGTATGTAGGTCTGTATATGTTGCCAAATGAATGTGTAAATGTGTATGAAATGTGTTTGGTTGCGCCGCTTTGGTGCAGTTGCACTGAAGGTCAGCGCACGTTAAGCGGCTTTTACCTCAACGGTATTCATATGCAATTGCACACACACACACACAGCATGCATATGTAAGCATGTGCTTACGTCAATGTGGCAGAGTTTTGGTGTCACTTTTTTGCTACACATTGCATTACTTTGCCGTTGCATTTACTATGGATTTGTAATTTTACAAAACGGCTCGGTGTCGCTTCCCATTTCGGCATGGCTGACGGTGTACAATTGTATATGCATGTGTATGCCTGTATGGCAGACTTATGCCGCATTAAAGATGAGCAGAAGGTGGAAAAATGTCGCAAAAACACAGGAGTTAATTACTTACTAGTATGAGAGAGATGTCTATCTGCATATATAAACTTATGTGTATACGCATATGTAAGCATGTATGTGTGTCGGCGTTGTCGTTAAAGCTGTTGTTTCGTGTGGTTGCACTAGTTAGTTGCAAATATAAAATATGTTTTTTTGTAGCATTTCTCTTTAAAGTAAGTGCAATGTGTCGACATGAACTTTATTTATGGATGTGAACGCAAGCAAAGTTAGTAGAGCACATAAAACACACACATGCACACATTTATATGTACAAACACATACACACACACATGCGTGTCATCCATTCATACCAAATCAACACGCACAAAACACTTGCCACTTGGGGGCGTTCTCGCACTAGCTAGCTATCTGGTTTTGCTTTTGTTATTCCACCGAACGCAACAAAATAACGCTAACTAATCTTTTTGCATAATTCTGAAATTCTTCCGTTATATTTTTAGTTTTTTGACTTTTGTGTTCTATTGCCTTATCTTTCATTATCTTCATGTGCCATCCTCACTATTATCTATGTATGTATGTGTGCACGCTTTTCTAACTACTGTGCATCTGTTAGTGCGTCTGCCGGCCCGCGTTGCGCCATCGCTCCGCTATATGTTTTTCACGCGCTGTTGGCTTTACTCGTGTGCGCGGGGTTACATTAATTTTATTTCTGTTTTTTGTATTTTTTAGAATCTTGCATACATATTTTTTTTTTATTTTTATTCTTATCAGATTTTGCTATTTTACTTCATATTTTGTTTTGCCATTGCAGTTTTAGTCGCTGTTTTCTCGCTTGTGTTGTTGTACCAAATCAGTGCAAAGCATATAATGTTTGTCTTTTTTAATTTTGTATTATCACTTATTAATCCACGAATAGAGTTACGATTGAACTCTATAAGTTAAGAGCCAAATTTTCTACTTTTTTAGTTTCAAAATTAAGAGTTTTCGGCTGCAGCCGGTTTAGGAGCTTTCACATGACTTAGTTTTGCTAATATTTCATTAATATTGTTTTGAGAGCTTTGAAGTAAAACGAATATACCATTTTTAGTGTACTTCAAAACTTTCAATATAGGGTATTACAATGCAGCAAAATCTTATTAGTCTAATTTTATGATATTTCATTGTCAGAAACAATTATATTTCTGAACCATGCAGACCCCTTAACGGTTAAACGAGCGCCTTGCTACAAACTAGACCTGGTTCAGCTTTATACTAAATAATTCTGCCAAATAGCGACTATTTATCGACAGGCTATACCAAACTTCTTAGCACATTTGTGCCCAAGGAAGTTTCTATTAAGATTACTGAACCGATTAGGATCGCTTTAAAACTTGAAAGTCTTTCTATTTACCACTTAGTAGCAAAGTTGACACCGAGCTCAGACTAATTGTTGATAAAAGTAAATAATAGTTGTATTTTGCGTATGACGGGTGATCCAAGTAGAGGTTTTTTTTTAATAGCATTTTTCGATAGATCATGCGTGAGTCGTGTCATCTTATTTTTGTTCAGTACTGTTTGGCATATCATCATCGAAAAGCTTACGCCTGAACAACGTTTATAAATCGTTCAACTTTTTTGGGAAAATTTACGTTCAGAAAAATAAACGCGTTTCTTGGCCCACTGAGCGTAGAATTTCATCACCCATCTTAAGAGTCAGCATTCATTATTGGATAATATTCGACCACATCCAGCAGGCAGGGAGGAAGATATAGCAGCCGTAGCTGAGAGTGTACACGAAGAGCGTGGAGGATCGGTGAACAGGTAACTTCAGGTTTTAGATCACTCGATTGGCCACCCAGAACGTGTGATATCACACCGTTATACTTGTTCCTGTGGGGATATGTAAAGTGTAAAATCTATGCGGACAATCCCGCTTCGATTGAGGCCTTGGAGTAAAACATCGCGCGTGTAATTCGCCAGTTACCAATCGAAATACTCGAACGAGTACTCGAAAATTGGACTCAACGGATGGACCATATGAGACGTAGCCGCGGTCAACATTTGAAAGAGATGATTTTAAAAAAATAACTCTAAAGAATATTCCTTCGAATGTTAATGAACATTTCCAATTAAATTTGAAGTTTCTTTGTTTTTTCAACTAGAAAACTGGACAATGATATATGAAAAGTCGTAATATGCATGTAATATATTGTATGTATGTAATAGAAAACACATAGATTTAAGGTTTTTGTGATTATTCTCCGAATATATTTTGAATTTCAACTTCTGTGTAGTCTCAATTATCAATTCTCACCATCTTTGTAGAAATATTGGTTGCAGTATAGCACCCCCTACAGGTGCACTTTTATAGCGTCAAAGGGTATACTAAAAAGATCGTTATCTTGATTTTGATCGGTCAGTTTGTATGCAATATATGCTATAGTGGTCCGCTGTGAACAATAAGTATGATTGAAGTTTGCAGCTTTAGACCAAATCTCGAGAAGATAACGAGGCATATAAGCAAGTTCTCCATACAAGGGCAGCTGCATCTAATATACATCCGTCAAATGAGCTGCTTCTTGAGGAGAAAAGAACGAGTGCCGAATTTCAGATTGATATCGCAAAAACTGATGAACTAGTTCGGGTATCTACAGACAAACAGACAGACGAACATGGTTAATCGACAGAGCACGCCACACCGACCTTTTGTGTATATATGTATATATGCATTTTATACGGTCTCTGACGCGTCTTCTTAGTGTTATAAACTTCGTAGAAAACTTTATATAAGAATTACTGTTGCGGGCATAAAAACATAAAACAATTGGCTACTGCATCTTATTAAGACAAATTCATCAGCCATATTTTTATTAACAAATATTTCGATTATGATAATTTACTAAAAGTTCTAAAACTTTATTTTTTAACTAATATGTAGCCAAATTATCATCACTACTCCATATTTATGAATCTTTATAATTTTCACACACATCAATTGGGGGACCTCGACATATGTATATATGTATGTACATACATTTGAAGCAATCCATTTGCGTCAAATTAAATTTTTTTATTTACTTTGCAATCAGTAATAAACAAACAATTTCACTACATTTTAATAACTTTCATTTTTATTCTTAATTGTTTTCTTCCTTTTCTTTTAAGTATTTTTTGTATAAGCATTTTTTATATTATTGAGTTTTGCTATTTTATTTTCCGTCCAGTATTAATTTTTTTTTAATTTTTTCCATTTCATTTTCACATTATTATTAACAAAACCATTCTAGTTTTGCATTTTAATATTATTTGTTATTGTTGTTTTTTTCTGCACAACTGTATATTGTTTGCAGTTTATTCGATTTCCAAGCACACACACACAGACACACATGTATATCTGCATATTTACTTGTAGAAGTATTAAGTACGTGTCACTCGCGGAAATTCTGCTTAACTGTTTCAGCGACAACAACATTTATTGACAAAACAAAATCGAAGTCAAAAAGCGCCGCTGCCCCGCCAACACCGAAGCCAGAGCGATAAAAACGCAAAACAAAAACAAGAAAGAAAAGAACACAAAAATCGTTGATTCTGCAGTGACATGCACTCTTTCTGCAGCTTACTTTTCACTGAACTGTCGTATCGGTGCTGTTGTTGTTTTTGTTGCTGATTTTCACCTTTTTGGCAACACACACAGGCACTGCTCACCTACACTGCACGTCTTCGCCGTTTAACTCGCGCGGTACTCAATATAGCCCTTGATGAAGCCTTCACTTTAACGCCCGATCCGACGTCTGGTCGAGATTATTTATGCAAAAGACGACTGCCGTTGAACTAGTCACGGATCCGTAAGATACTGCCGACGGTGTCAAGAATGGTAACGAACGTTTTTGTTTATTTCTTATTGCTTTTACTATTGTTATTATGATTATTGGTTTTGTTGTTGTTTCAGTCACAACGTTTTTTAAATTTTTTCCGCCAGCACCAAAGCAACAACTCCGGGCAAATGTTCAATATTAACTGAAATGGCAAAGCGCCGAGACCAAAACACAGCCAAAACACGAATCCATACACGCACACACGCGAACACACTTGAGCTGGAAATGTCGTTAGAGAGTGAGTAACCAAGTCAACCGTTGCGTTTTGGCTTAAAGCGTTCTACGAAACTACCAACAAACACAACCTAACGTTCACACATGCACACACAGTTATCTCTTACCAACAATTTTACCAACTGAGCAAACAATAAAGCACCACAGTTGTGAGCATTTCTGCTGGTGCCTTACTAAAGTTTCACTACATTGTTTGGCAAGCGGCGGCCCAAGGTGCGAGAGGTTCAGCTTTGCTCAAAGAGCATAAAGAAGAGAGCGGCAATGTTTTTGGCCAAGCACAGGTGAGCTGGTTAGTAGAGATAAATTTAGGTTCCACAAAACGTGGTAAAAGCGCTTTACTCATATGTTGTAGTTACAGTGAGAAATTGCAACGCCGGAGAGCTGCACGAATTGAAAACAGATTTATTGGCAATAAAGTGCATTAAACTAAAATGAGTCGGAAAAGTTTAACAGTGTTTAGTTTTGGTTAAAGGAAATTTCAAATTTCATATTTTTTGTCAATGTTTGTATATAAAAAGACAGGAGACATTTTTCTTAGTTTAAGGAGAGAGTAAAATGAAAGATTTGGAAAGCCAATAACACAAAAGTTAAATTAAAATGTCTGAAATCTGCAAAGAGGGGAACTCTTGTTTCTTCTAAGTGATACGGATCCTGTTGGTGGAAAACTTTTACCTTTTGGCAGAATTTTCTGTTCTTAACACAGATTGATTGGTGCGATTTTATGGAAATAAGTAACATTTTGAACCAATTTCAATCTATTTCTTATGAGGTTTCTAAATTTGTTCCGGCATCTTTCTCATTACTTCAGTTATCAGCTTAAAAATCATCAGGCAAGTGTTAGAGTGATGGCAAGAGAGCTCGACATCTCTCGCAAGTCAATTCAATTGATTTTGGTGGTTACTCAAATGAATTTTATGGTTAAACGCGTTCTTGCTCCACTCGCCTCGATAAAGCTGATTTTTTTTTTTAAAAGAGTACCATAAACAGGTCCCTTTGGATTTACCTGGTCGTGCGAATTTCGTTCCCACATTCATGAAGATCATTATAACTGCCGATGAGACATGGGTGTCATTCGCAAACAAGTCAACAATCATCGGAATCGAACCCGTTTTCAGTCGATCAAAGTGATAAAACAAAATTCGCCATCCAAAAAGTGCTTATGAAAAGTGTTTCGAGGACTGGAAAATCGTTGGCATAAAGGTGTATTACATCTGGTAGGAATTACTTTGAAGGCGACAAAATAAATATCAATGAACAATTCAATATTTTGCGTTTTATTTACAATTTTCGGGCACTTTTACGTTTCAAGCGTTATTTTAGATATTTACGCCGTTGAAAGCAATAATAAATTATCAATTATTCTTAAGTTTATACTCTGCACATAACACTTTCAACATCTTGAAACAAAGATTATGAGAAAAACATCCTTTGGTGGCTCTTTATTTACCAGTCTACCGATATTATGACGTTTCTACTGAATTAACCAGGTGAGATAAAAATGAATATTCTAATTCTCTATTGTAATATGGAAATATCAGTGACTATTTAAAGCCTTGCTTGCAAGAGTTTTGACTTTTTTTCTGCAAAGAAAATTCAATTTTGTAACTGAGTGCTAATTTCCAGTTGCTTCAAATGTGGTACTCCAATAATTTTAATGTAATCAAATATAATATATTTTACTATGAAATGAAGCCGAAACGCAAAGCAATTAAAACGAAATTATTCCTTAGCTTTTTAAATGAAATTCTTACAAATTAAACTTTCAGAAATATTCATATTCTTATATTGTCTTCATTCGACATACCAAGCTCAAGCGCAACCACAGTGCAACCTACACAACTGTCATTCATCGCAATTCATTCAACTGCAATTGCTGCTCATGCACTGGTAACACGCTGCTGCTGCTGCTACCTGCTGGTCATTGGCCATTGAAATTTGATGCCAAAACTTACACTCACACCCTAGTGCCCTTCTTCCACAACCGCATTACTCAATTACACTCATCTTTCTGGCCAAACGCGAATTTCCACGCTTGATTGACCCTATTCTTACACCGCACAGAGTGGAGCCAGTTCCACTGTTTTACCTTTGTTTACTTTGCCATTTACCGATTTTACTTGCCGTAACATTTATTCCCGCTTCCGTGCTTTCATATTGCGGTGCTCAGCCGCTGGTCAGTAGACGGCATACTCTCTGGCTCTCTCACTCAACTTAGTGGACTGCATCACTCTCGCTCTCTAAATCACTGTGCATGGGGCTTTCGCACTTCAGAATCACACACAAATTTCTATGTATGCGTGTATTTATTAATGCCGGGCACTCTCTCTTCCCGACCGTGTTCTGCTTAATTGAGTAGTGACTGCACTTTTAATTAACCGAAAACAAGATTTTCATTGGCCGCAATACAATTTACTCAACGATTTGCTTGTTAGTGCTCGTTAATCCGTGGGTGCCTTGTGTACACTCGCCTTTGGCACTTGTGTTGTTGTTAGCAACCAGTCTAAAAGCTTTGCTAATTGTGTGTTAATGTGTCGCTGTTGCATTTGTGGTTTGGCCCACATTTACATTCTGGAAGAAATTTCATAACTGTTTCAAATTCTCGCAATGCCAAAATTCACCGAAACTAAACGCTTTCCCACAGTGCGCTCTTTTAAGTGGCACACCAACAATTGAGCGGCTAGAACCAAGTACCTTTTTGATTGCCAAATAATGGAATATCACATGTATTTGATGAACATATATACTTCCATACATACGAGGGCGGTACAATAAGTACTTAGACTACAAAAAAAACGAAAATTTTGTCCAAACTGCGATTTGTGCCACTTATGGATGTTTTTAAGCCGCCTCAAAAATACGTTTTCTAGAGGTCTGCAAAATAGGCTTCCTCATTCAGCTTCAATTACCGCTGGCGAATGATTTGTTTTAGGTTTAGAAACAAAAATAAGTCGCACTGGGCTAAAACTGAACTTGAACTTTTTTCTTGCCTAAATGAGACATAGTAGTACAGCCACGTGACCATTTTGACTTTCTCTGGTGTTTATCACCCACGAAACGGCTTTGAAACTCTTTCGGGCATCACAACTGTTGTGTAGTGATCCCATGGTTGCGCTTTTTTCGGGTGAACAAATGTGGAGTGACAACTGCTATCATCTTATGGCTTATAACCTAATAATTGCCTTTTGGGATGTCTATAGTCAGAGTTATTTCCCGTTCCTTCAATCTATCTTTACCAGATTGTGGATTTTTCTCTCATTATCCTACATCCGACGACATTGAAACTCGTCAGATCCAATTTTTGACCGTGGCTATCGAAGAAGGTCATCACTTATACAGCATCCTGGGATTTTGTGCTCGATTTCTCTTCCAAATACGAGATTCGAATCACCGACCGATATTATTCTTTCCATATTCCCAACAATCCACTAACCCTCCCGCTTCCATTCGCTACCAAAACAATATTAAGGGTTGGATTTGGCTGAAATTTGATCAAAATTTGCCTACGAGCATGCACTACACTGTAGTAAATTTCTCTTACGATGTTAGCAACATCTAGCGGTGGCACTATGCATTTTTCAGACCGCTCTCGTAGGTATGAATATGTAAATACATTTGTAGCACCCGTTCAGCGCTTATTGTTGTTTGTTAGCATTTTCTTGTGTTTCTTGTGTGGCATCAACCAAGCCTAGCCGAAATGACACCGGTTCTATTGTTGTTGCTGTTGCCTCCAGCTGTCGATTCAATTCGAAATTCCCACGCCCAGTTGGTTTATTGTGCCACTGCGTCCATTCTGCTATAAAATGCACACACATATTCATACATATGCTGTTGTTGTTGTAACTACATATGTCATATACATTAAAATGCATGCGGCTTGTACACTGTTATTACTGTTGCTCTGATTTTTGTTGTTGCCAAATTGACCTTACACTGCGGAGTTGCGTCGCACAGGGTCAGATTTTTGCCACAACATTTCTATGGTCGTGCCTTGCGCTGTCTGACGGTAGGTGGGGGGCGGGCGGTGTGACGGACTGTGTTGCAATTGTTGGGGGCTGGTTTATTGTGCTTTGTCTTTACTTCTGTTGTTGCTATTTATTATTGCTGAGGCTTATGTGTGCCAATGCGACTTTTTGTTTGCCAGAGCCAATTGTAATGGGTTTTATTGTGGTGAAATGTGTCGTGTTGTTTGTTTTTAAACTCATTGGCATAATCGTGGTGGCGTTTGAATGCCAGCGTAGGGTAACTGCATAGTTACTCCATTTGTTGCTTTTGTTCTCTTAATTTATTAGCAATTTAACTGTATAATATTCACTTTGTATGAATATGGGTAATAAGTAATGGAGCAACTGGCATTGAATTAGTCATATTTGAACTTGCTCTCTTTCATATTTTTGGCAGTTATTAAATTTCGCTCATCCTTACTTTGAGGTTATGCCAAATTCTATCATGAAATATTTTTCAATACATAATATTTGCAGATTTATAATACTTTTAATTAATAAAGACTCAAACGGGTTGGATCAAAAGCTTCCAACCGGCACCTTGATGAGTGGAGGTGTTATCGAATGCCAGAACACCCAATGGAAATTAAGAAATACAGAAATTAAAACCTCAAGGGTAAAAGGCTAAAGTTGATCACCTTCACCAATATTTTCTTTCTTAATACGACAATACAAATATAATATATCGGTACCGATTACATGCTTCTAATTAAAAAGGTCGTAACCGAGATATTAGATACGTAGGAAGGTAGGAGTGCCGCTAATGCTATTACTGGCTCCTCTTCGGACTCGTCTAAAGAGACTCCCAGCCTTACCAACTCGTCCGCCTTTTTTTGCCGTAAATGTTCCTGTGCTAGTGAGCTTAAAGCTTTCCTGCAGTTGTTGATTACGTTTTAATTCATCTGTGATGTCGGTAAAGCAAACAAAGCCGCCTGGCTGTCTATGTATATTGTTGTTTTCTGTGTTCCTCCGCAGATATTCAACAGATCTTCATATGATTTCTATATCTAGTACTTCCGTTTGGAAGATGCTGGCTGAGATTGGAGTATACTCCCACCCCTACTCCACTTGCTGCTACTTTTAGAGTATACACGTCTATGGGTAGCTGATACAAGAGTATATTGAACGCATCAGTCAGACAGGACTTGATGGCTCCGATATCTCCTGCACAGGCTGCTCTTTGTATGTATTTTATTACCGATATTATATTGCTTATTTAATGCTGACCACAAAACCAGTGCTCCATAAGTTAGAATTTGTCGAAAGACGGCCGTAAACTAGCCGGCCGTATACATCCACGTAACTATTTTTGGTTTAAGGCCGCAGATTCTGCTAAGTACTATCATTTTGCGGGTGTGGTAGGCCATGTACGCTTTATTTATTCGTTTTTCAATGTTAATCTTTCAATTCAATTTGGTATCAATTTCGACCCCTAGGTATTTTGCCATGGGGGACAGAGAAATTGTGGTACCACTGAGTGTGGGAAGAAAGAATTGGTGGCCATATAAGGTTACCATAAGTATCCTTCAATATTCAGTGATGGCTTTTCTTAAGTGGGTTTTTAGTTTCCTAAGGTCGACGTTCCACCAAGGAGGCAATGTCCGCCGAACCGTTAATAGTGTAGATTAGTTGTAAGATATGGTTAAGCCTATTTGTAACTATTTTACCTCTTCATACAATTCTTGAACAGTGCTGATTATATTCTGGCATTTGCTGTTTAATAAGCTTTTTGTTGCCATCTTGGAAAATTTTTCTCATGTTGTTCTTCTGAGATTTCGGAATTGGAGAGGATGTTGAAGCCTATCCAGGAGTGATCCGATATAAATGGTTCCTCGGACATCGAGGCTATCCGTTCACGTTGATAGCGTTGGGTTCAGTATTTCCTTCCAATCTGGAAAGCTTGGCTTGTCGCTCTTATTTTAAATTCTTAAATTGCTATTTAGTATATATTGTAAGTATCTGCTGGTGCTTGATGCACCACAGGAATTTTCGCCCGGCTCCTCTAGAGGGAGCAGCCAAATGTCAGCACGAGGCCTTCTTGGCATGTTCTTAGCGAGTATAAGCCTCAGAGAGCCCAGATTTACGCACTTGATGACGCTATAGCCCTTTTGGGTTTCCGATGAGTCAAACTCTGGATGGGGACCCGCCAGACGGTCGATATACATAGCTTAATACCACACTGTGGCGTCGATATTCATCCATCTCTCCTGTATGGTGCTCGGTGAGGATTAGTTTCCGTCGATGACAGTCAGTTGCAAGCTGTCTATGGCCACCTCACTGTAGTTCCTTCTTTTTGTTGTGTTGTTCTGCTCATGTTTTGACTTTCTTGGCACAGTTCCCGTCGCTTCATTCTGTGCGCGATTCTTTTTTTGAGAACCTGTCAGTTTGCCGAGATCTTAGTTTTATTAATCTTCAAAGTTTAGAGTCAAGTTCAATTCAAGAGAAACAAATCAGTCCTTAATCTCTTAATGTGTAGATATACTTTTGTTCGTGAGAGAGAGAGAGTGACTGCCTCAATTCCTACCTAGTAGCTATGGAGAGCTTATTCATTAAACTTTGTTAGATTTCATGGCTTATCAATGACTTTGGAACTAACGAGAGTTCCACGAGACACTTTTACTTTAACAAAAATTGGCATTTGATTGCTACAACTATTAGCAATATGAACATCTTTTCAACTAGTCCTCAGTTCTAAGCGTACATTGTGCACTTACCTTCAATCGCATAAGATCATATACTCGTCTGACATAGTATATAGTATAGTTTTATTTATTCCCAAAGCAGGTCTTCAGAAGCTATTTTAATGGAATCATTAGATTTCGTTAAATATATCTTCAGACACTATCGTGAACTCCAATCTTTTCGGTGTTGCTCAATTGTATATTTATCATCAATATAATTTTCAACTTGTTTCATCTTTTCCTTCATTCTTCCTCACTTTGGATTCATAACATGACAGTCCTCTCGAATTATGAAGTGCATTTATTATTGTTTAAAAAATATTTTAACTCAGAGTTTTTTTCTTTTATTTTGTCAAGGCAAATATTTTACAAAATTCTTTACAGTGAACACAGTTTTCTGCCCATCAGCCAATCTACAAAGCAGAGTTGCTTTATAGTCCCTCTCACTACATTATCATACAATAATTGCAGCGAGTCAATTGCTTAGAACTTTGTGCTCCGTTTAGTTTCCAAACCTGTTGCTTGGATTCATAGCCGAACCTTAATTTCAGCCACCTGGCCGCATTTTATATTTACATTCAAATCTGTGCTTAAGCTAAATCCATTCAGTACACTATTCTACATAGGTATACATATATGGTGTATACAAACCTATAGATAGAATAAGGCTAAAGCACTTGTCTAAAGCGGACTAATCTTGTTTACAAAAATATCCTTTCTATTTTGAGAGACATGTATGTATGTATGTACATTTGTTACATAAATACATTCAATTTCAGGTTTGTTCTCAATACTGTTTGTTCATATTTTTGTTGTTTCTGTAATTTAGTTGTTTAAGAAGAACATTGTTGGCGATCAACAACTGAGAGCCCATAGCAATATTGGGTGTGTTTTGCCTATTTATACTTTACATATATTTATGTATATTTAACAGACTTATGTAGATACCTCTGTGAGCAAAAAAATAGTAAAACTTTGTTCAAAAATATAAAAAATTCTTAAAAATTCCTCGAAATCTATGTCGTCCCCTCAAAGTAATCCACCTTAGTTCCAATACACTAGTGAGAAGTTTTTCTCGAAACAGTTGTTAAAATCAATGTCTTCAATTGACTCCAAACGGTTTCCCCGGAGAGGTCGTTTAAGTTTCTAAATAGCCAAAACTCAGACCAGCTAAATCAGGAGAATACGCTGGTTGCGGCACGATATTGGTTGAAAATTTGGCGAAAAACTCACGAAGAATTATTGCATTATGCGACTTTATTATTATGTATTATCGGGGTGCAAAAAACCAGAGTTGTCGACCCATAATTCCGTTCTCTTTTTACGAATAGCTTCACGCAAACGACACATAACACTCAAAAAATATTTCTTATTAATAGTTTGGCCAGCCGGAAGGAATTCGAAGTGCACCACACATCGATAATCGAAGAAAACTGTCAACATAACCTTGATTTTTGACGTCAAAGCACGGGATTTTTTCAGCTTTGGCTCACCTTTGCCACGATATTTAGCCAATTGATCATCTGTTTCCGGGTTGTAAGTAAAGATCCAAGATTCGTCGCCAGTAATAATACATTTCATGACATCCTGGTAGTCGGAAAGCATTGTTTCACAGACGTTAACGTGTCGCTGTTTTCCGAAAAAATTGAGTGATTTTAAAACCAATCATGCTTTCATTTTTCTTAGGCCCAAATGGTTTTCACTAATTTCCAACGATGCTAGTAAGAGACTGTTAATCGTCGCAAGCACAAATTCCTTTATTTCATTGACGTGTTGATCATCAGTTGATTTTGATGATCGTATTGGACGTGGTTCGTTGTCAACGCGTTCTCGACCTTCTTTGAATAATTTGTACCAATCAAAAACACTTGCTCGCGACAAACAATGATCACCGAAGGTCTTTTCCAAAATTCCAAAATTTAATAGAATTTCTTTGTTGAATAATTTCGCTCATCTTAAAATTCGCCAAATGTAGTTTATGTCCTTCAGAAATACTAGAGTATACTAAACACGAATGATTATTATGATGTGACATTTGGCGCAGATGTCATGGCGGTCATACCAACCTAGAAAAAAAAAACTTCGACGAATGGGTTTCGCGCGAAATTTAAATTAAAAAGTCTTACTATTTTTTGTCCACAGTAATATATGCTATGTTTATTAGGGTGAGCATAAACCTAAACCCACAATTTTAAGTAGTGTATGAATAAATGTTTACCACATCAATATGAGCACCTTAAGAGGTTATTTTATTTTCTTAATGTACTATACATATATTTAGGAATACCACAGAAAACTGCATATCCTTCCGGTGAATACTTTCGAAGTTACATGTAAATTTGAAAAGACGTTTCAGAGTGTATGTAAAGTGCAGTTCAAACTCTAAACGCGCCTTTTTAACATTACATTACTTTAACGAAATCTGTTTGGTTTTTTAATTTCAGATGATCCAGTTCAGAGACATCGTAAATAGTCTTTTTTGAGAAGAGCTCCCAGAGATGAGTTCCTTTCCAAAAAATATTAAAAAAGTTAAGTTAAAAGATACCATAATATGTACAAAGGTACAAATTTTTGGAAAAATAAATCTAAAAGTTTTCAAAAAAATGTCTGGAAAATTTGCTTTTTTCGGCCTTCTAGCTGTATATAACCCCTAAACTTGATATGGTATACATCAACTTATATACTTCAGCCAAACTCCTGCGTTATAATCATCGCTTTTCACGACAATACCGAGTTGACTAATCGAATTTTCAGTGACCATTTCGATCCGACCGGTAAAACCATATACTTATAATGTCAAGGCCCGGCATCCCTATAGATCATTTCCTCTTTCCTCATTTCCTCAAAAAGTAAAAGAATATTGAGTGCACACTTAGATCCATCACGTCTTTTTAGTGGACATACATACATGTATTAACTGCAATATGAATTTAGAACTCCGAAAGGAGAATGATAACACTCGTGTAATCTTAAAATTTGAGAAAACAAATACAACTGGAAATGATTAGTATAAGATATGTATGTACAATGATGTCACCTCATTTATTTAAGTATTTTCTCTCTTTTTTGAAGATAACTGTAACTTGATGAATGTATGTTAATCAACGGAAATCATAATCAAACAAAACAATTTTTAGAATAGATGGTCCCAGCGAATGAAAAAGTAAAGTTTAATATTTTAAAAGTAAAGAGATTTAAAACTTTGTTTAATTAAACATGATTTGATATTATATTTTCGGAAACTACTTCGAACGTAATTCGATTTTTTTCTACACTTGTAAATATCTAAACCACCAACAAAGTAACTCAAGAACGTTTCACTCCGTTGCTCTGTAGCAAATCATGGTCACTGCGTCCAGCTGACCGCCCATGGTTTAGGTACTCATTATACGGACGTATAAAAAAGCTGAGCCAGACTAGTAACACAACACATAATACAAAGGTTTTGGAAGATGCGTAGAATGAGTGAGCAAAAACAAAGTAAGAAAACGGAGCAAAGAAAACAGAATGATGTTCATGAGATATGCATACATACATACTTAAGTGCATAGAAATCTACAGAGTTAGCAGTGTATGAACGTAAATGAGTTTCGGAAGATTGTGTGTAGGGAAAGCATACGTTTTACCGTTACTGGATACTTTGACGTTGTACGTGCAACATGTTGAACGAAAGCCATAATGAAAGCTGGCAACACGGTTGTAAGGCAGAACCTGCAGCCAGCTTGTCATTACCGCGCAGCTAATTAATATTAGAACTTTGATTTGTAGTTATATAGTTTTTAGCGATGTTCATGTTCTCTTTCTTTTTCCATGCTGCAGAGAAGAAACATAACCTCTTGGTTCAAGTTATAAATTCACTAAGTGTTGATATCCGTTATGAGGTTGCAGGCGTGTTTGGTATTAAGTCTTATACAAATCCACAAAGTCTTATGCATGGCCAACGCTTACTGAGCTCACGCTAGGTCCATTGATCCAGCGTCCGAATGCAAGAAGACAGAGGAACTAAGCAGGTGTTTGGGTAACTCAATTTCTTGCAAACTCACCGGCATTTGAGCGCACTGTCCTCAAGCTCAAGGCCTGTATAAAAGCTTTGCTATTGAAGTGCATACCTCCCCAAAAGTAGCCGTCGAAAAGTACCTCTTCGGCTACCACTTCTGTTTGAACGAGACTACAATGGTCTGACCGCTTGACCCAAGCGTTGATTGGAAACTGGCGATAAAAGACTCTCCATTCAACATTTCCTTGAGTTTTGGTTCATCCGTGAAAAAGCGCGAAGAAGTTGTTTATCGTCTACTCCAAGTGTGGTTTTGTGATCCAATTTATCAGGAATGCCTCTTTGAGACCCTTAGTGTGTCTGATTTCCTCGAGTCTGATAGCAACCTTCGCAGCATTTCATCTGCCACATACATATGTCCACGGTTGCTAACTGCAGAATGACATTAAGTGTAATCATTGGTGTTATACCAAGGGCACCACTGATGCTAATGAGAACTCTATAGCGAGTGTAGTTTTAACTATCGTCCTCCTCAGACAAATACCCCATAGCACTGTATTGGCTTAGCTACGGATTCGTAAAGCCAAATCACAACTTTAGGTGAGGCACCTCATCGATATGTTATACCTCTTTGTAATAAAACCAGTTCAGTTCCTTTCGTAGTACACGCGCACTGCTCGACTCCGACATGACATTTCTATAGCAGAGATGACAACATATGAGATGCTTGAGGTTCGATTCGACCTTAACTCCTGGTATTCTACCCCTGATGTTCAGGTCCATAAGGCTTCGAAAGTGACTCGTTAAAAGCTACGCGGCCTTAGTTGAGAGATTCTTACGTATTCACTTCATAGTCGAGACCTGGTTTTTGAGGCATTAACACAGGTCTCCAGTGGTTTTGTAGCCATAGATATAATATAGATTTTGGATATATTTCAGCATACAGTACCCATCTAATCATAGCTTTTGTAAGACTTACTTTTATTTCTATACTCTTACAACATGTTGCTAGAGAGTAAATTCACCTAAACCTAATCGAGATATACATACATACAAGTATATATGGTTATATATATAAATGATCAGGAAGACGAGACGCTGTTGAAATCCGTATGCCTGTCTGTCTGTTCGTCTCTCCGTCTGTCAGTGACTGTAATAACTTGAGTAAAAATTAAGATATCTTGATTAAACCTGTTTCTTGGCGTTCAAGTTGGTATTGCAGATAGATCAGACCATTGCCATATCCACAAAATGCCATTAATCGAGAACTTTTAAGTGCTATAACTACAGGGTCCGGCACTCGAACCGAAGGCACTAACCAATTAAAAAAGCCATAAATTCGGTTTGGAAAATTATTTTTATTTATTTTAAAGTACAAAATATGTGAAAATAATCATAAATTCAGGACCAATTCACTTTTGCTCGATATGACCACCATTTGCCTTAACTATGGCCTTGAGGCGGTCAAAAAACGAATCGCAAGCTGCCCGAATGTGACTTGCCGGTATTTTGGCCCACTTACGGACAATGGCTTCCTTCAGCATCTCGTGACTGCTGTATTTTTTACATCGGACTTTGCTCTCCACAATGGCCTAGAGAGAATAATCCATTGAATTCGAATCTGGTGAATTCGAGAGCCATTGTGTGGTCATAATGAAGTCCGGAACGTTGTTTTTCAGCCATTCTTGGTTCACTCGCGCTTTGTGAGATGGTGCTGAGTCTTGTTGAAACGTCCATGGTTTGCGACCGAAATGTTTGTTTGCCCACGGCTTCAAAGCAGCCTCCAGAACACTTTCCCCATAATATGTCGCATTTACTTTGACTCGATGAAAACAGATGGAACCAAACCATTATTTGTGGCGGGTGCTGCCTCCTGGTGGCCAACCGATGACTTAGATTCTCGTATGAACGGTCGGTCAAGTAAACCCTATCATTTTGAGAGTTTACGAATTGCTCAATTGGAAAAATTTTTCGTCAGAAAACACAATGTTCGGAATTTGACCGCTTTCGGCCAAGCGAAGCAACTGCTTCACTCTCTCAAGTCTAACTTGTTGCTGCTTCGGTGTGAGATCATGAGCTTTTTGGAACTTGTAGGGCTTGACCTTTAGCTCATTTTTTAATACGCATCGGATGTTGCGGTCGGATATTTTCAGTTCTTTAGCCATTTGATTGGCACTTCGTCGTGTATTTCGCTCAAGTCGCTTCTTCACTTTCCGAACCATCTCACGTGACGTTGCAGTCTTTTGATGAGCACCTCCATGGCGTTTTGCGATGCTACCAGTTTCATTGTAACGAGTGATGGTGCGATAAACAAAAGCTTTATTCACAATAAGGTGTTTGAGCTCACGAACAATTGCTAGCTGTGATTTTCCAGCTAAATATAAAGCAGTCACACTATTACGTTTGAATTCCATCGCTGATCACTTTTTTTTGCGTTTACTTTTGGCAAAACGCTTTTGTAAACTTGTCAACAATACTCCGAACTGTCATTCAGCAAATTTATAAACAGCTGATTCCAGTGCGACAGCTGCGCGAATGGTCTGAAGTTGGTCGGACCCTGTACTCTCCAAATTAAGACACAGGGATAACTGTGGTTTCAAAATCTATGAAAAATAGGCGTGACTCAGCACTGTTTTAGCAATTCGAGATACCATGTGCAGCCAGATCCTTCTTCACCTGATCTCTCCAACAGAGTGGAGGTTTTCCACTTTTCCATTTCCTCTGCTTTCCCCGGCGGACGGCATGACCTAGCCGTCGTAGCCGCTGTCTTTTATTTCGCTGAACTGTGTCAATGTCGTCGTATATCTCATACTGCTCATCGTTCCATCGATTGCGATATTCGCGTTGCCAATACGCAAAAGACCATAAATCTTCCACAGAACCTTTCTCTCGAAAACTCGTAACGTCGAATCATCAGTTGTTGTCGTCATCCAAGCCTCTGCATAAAGCAGGACGGGAATAATGAGTGACTTATAGAGTTTGGTCTTTGTTCGTACTACATCTGTGAAAATGGGTGAATTCAGATTATAACACCGCCCACATCCCATTAAAAACTACTGACTTTTTATCGAAAATATGAGTCAATATGTGAGATGTGTTATACAAATTTGGAGAAAAACCTTTTCTGAAAATATGGTAGTATGCCTGAATGCCAATAACAGATTGAATCGGATCAATAATTCCCTCATTCCCCATATACCTAACAGAAAATGTTTCTAAATTACGGGTGACTTTTACCGTAAGTATCCGTCAATACAAGTATATGAGTTATCTTAATGAAATTGTAAGAGAGCGTTTTTCTAATAATAATGTATCTTTGTTCCTAAAAGGGATAAAATCGGATGAAAACTCGCAGCCCGAATCAGCTGATACGACCTATCTTATGGGAGCGCTATGTAAATGATCAGCCAACACCGCCTCTACCGCACGCTTTACCGTAGTATTTAGATTTTTCCCGTAGAAACGTGTCAGCTGATTGCTCTCTCACAACGCAGGGTTACCACTCTCGATATACTGTAGTAATAATAAAAATTGTCTTCAATATGTTTGAAATTTTCTTAAGCTAACTCAAAATCAGAGTCGAGTGCTATTATTTATAAATATTCAAACTATTTTTAATAGTTTGGTTTCAATTTTGATATTTTATATTATGAAAAATTGTAATTGAAAACTTAGATGTGTACAAAACTATATACGCGTATTGAGCAATGGCAAAATTGTTCAAATGAAAATAAAAAAATATGGCTGATTTCTACGGGCTCAACTTTTCACAAATTTTGTTCACTACGGGCGGTAACTAAGGAAAGGAGGCGGAATTCGCTGTTTCTGCCATTTCTTTTGAATCGTAATCGAAATTTTCATTGAGTAAAACATGCCTTTTTTTAGATTGTAATTGAAGATATCTCCACTCTTTATTTTTAATAAAACCTTAAAACCTCCCGCATAATTTTTCGCACATTTTCGTTAAGGTGTCCGAGAGCTTCCGGAAGATCACTTGATGTTTGTATGCGCGGAAAAGGTGTGCAAAACCGTAATCATGACTGAAAAACTAAATCTTTATTACGAACAAGTCGATGATTATAAAAATTGTAGATGAAACAATCAAAAATAAAAGCAAATTCAATATTATTATCAATAAGGTCGTAAGACTTGAAAGCATCAACGTTTGCTAAGATATCCAGGTCAACAAAAAAATAATTGTTGTAGAGCTGTGTAGTCATTTATTTTTATTAAAAAAGAGTCAGCGAAATAATTACATATTTTCCAAACATTTGACCGAGAATGTCATTGATGTGCAAGATATCAATCAGATATCTCTATCCCGATCAATTAAGGCTCTCGATCAACAAACAAACAGATGAAGGTATGGAATATCTTAAATTTGGAACGTAGATTAATAATAGACGATCAAATATCGAAATTTGAATGAGCATGCTGTAGATGTTTCGAGGTGTCAAAATTGAGGACTTATGGTGGTGGTACCTGTACACAGCTTTGACCGTGTTCCAGTAAAACAGTTAAAAGTCCGGGGTATGAAATTAGTCGAGGACTTTACATTGAAGTGATTAAAGTCAATGAATGAGAGCTGAAGTTTCTTTCTTAGACAGGATGCCCGCCAACCATTTTTTTTTTATTTAATATGACCAAGTATCCAGGTCTTAGACCTAGAAGCTATCAACAATGCACAGTTAGAGTTTACGATCAAAAAGACTTTTAGGAAAAAATCAAAGCTATACCTGTAGAACACTGTCATGGTGTCCTGGTATGAATTTTGCGTTAAGTATCATTAATGAAAAACTTCATAATTGAAAGAAATCGGATATATTATACATGAATGGTTGCAGAAAAAAACATTAAATTTAAAATCCAGACTCAAAATTATACAAAGCTTAAGTTCTGAGATGACAAAAGTTGTTTTTAATGATTTGAAATCATTTTGCCTTTTATCGCAATGAAATCAAGCGGAAATGTGATTTGATGCTTCCGAGTTTCTCATTCAAATTGCAAGAGTCGAGTGCATTGGCTGCTCATGTTTCAACAGAGAGTTATGACATCCCGAAGTAATACATTAAGGCCTAGATGTACACACATATGTACACATAGAGTGACCATCCATTCGATTGTACGGCTAATGTCGACGGCAATTTGCCACTACCGCCTAGAACGAGGCTAATTAATAAGAGCCAGTTCTTGCTGGTCACGCCTGACTGAATTGAGGTGGCAGCTAAGCCAACCAAGCCAAGTAATCACAGCGCAAGTGCCACACAACGCAAGTCCAGCCGGTGCGGCGCATGGCGCATGGCGCAAGGGTTAGAGAACCTTCAGAAGACACTCAACCGCGACGCGCAGAAGCAAAAAGTTGTAAATAAAACGTAAATTGATAACAACTTCAATTGTAGCTTACAAGAAAAATACAACAATAATGTTGCAACAAAGTAGTTATTGCCGGCGTAGAATAATATCGGGGCTTCCGCTTAATTGCTCCGCTGCTCCTTCAATTGACGCTAAGTTATTGTTCATGTTGCGGCAGTTTGACGAGCTATTGCTTCCAGTTTTGACTTAACTCTAGTTATTTCGTTTTTGCCGCACATGAGTTTTGTTGCTAGCAGGCAGATGATGCATTTCATTGTTGCTGTTGACGATTCGTTTTCAATGAAAATCAATGTCGACGTTACCGTACTTGGTCAGCGAATGTGGAGCTACTTACTTCGTCCAAACATAGAATCGATGCGAAAGTCAAGTAGCCTCTGAATGAAATGAGAGAAAGCTGGGCGAGCTTTCGTTCCACAAGTCATTTCAAAGAAATCGAATTAACAACCGTTAACAGCTGCCTCGTGAAAGCAGCGAATGTTAACGAATAAAATAAATGTAGTGACTATTCTTTAACATTCTCTGGTATAACAAACATATTGGATATAACGTTCATTTCACATTTTTAATTAAGTAGCAAGTGAATGTAATTTATATTAGGAATAAGTTTGCCACGAACTTCGGAGACCCTACAAATTATATAAGTTGTTGACCGTCTTGCACACGTTTTTTTTTTTCACCAATAATCTGGTCTTTTGTCGGAATCGCCGATATCGGTGTCAACTTTAGCATATAATTGGGGTATAATTTGACCGATCCAACTCAAGTCCTTGAATGGAAAACTTTTTAATTTGAGAAGGCATATCCAAATTTGGCACATATTTTTCAGATCACACCACTACATCATATTGGTGCATTTAAACCGATCGATTAAAATCAATATTTTTTTATTACAAACATTTTTAAAACTATAAAACTTTAAAAATGTTTGATATCACTTCAACTATTTTTAAAAACTAACGAGCAGTTTGATTTGAATAACTAACAAACAAATTACATAGAAATTAAGAATAACTTTCATACAAATGTACATACATATGTATATGGTATATAATTAATTCCTTTGTATTTTAGCTTCCAACTTAACTGAGTGGTTTTTTTCGACATAATCGACTAGAGAGTCATGTGTCTAAGAGGAGATTTCTCGCCTCCTCGTTCACATGTGCATTAAGCCTTTTGTAATGGGCATCTGCCTGACTCCTTATTTTGAAGACTCGATGAATAGCAGCATTTCTGCAGTGCCAAGGAGCATTTACAAGGAGCATTTACAATGCCTCTTATCACCTTGTTTTAAAAACGTTGTATAACATTAATACAGCTATCATTGGCACGTCCGCTCAGTTGCGCACCAAATGAGCATACCGGCTTGATTATGTTTTTATAAGGAAGTAATTTGTTGTGTATCGATAGGTTTGACCTTGGTCCAACTAGCCATTTCATTTTTGACAATTTCAAATTAAGTTCAATGCTTTTTATTTTAATATGCTTTTTCCAACTTAAGAGATCAGTAGGGTAATCTTTTTTTAAACATTTTTTTGCATTTTCTGTTCCCTTATACCCTTAGAATTAATGTAGAAACCCACTTTATCATTGGAAGGTTTCGAAAAGGCCCAAATATAATAATACCGCTCGACGTTCGGAGCGATCGGAGTGCACATCTGAAACTTTAAACGCGTTTTTCTCAAAACACACTTTTTTAAACTGGCAGACATGATTCCGGTCGAACTACTCAACCGATTTGCTTAATTTTTTTTTTTAACTGTTCACAAAACGCCCGGCTATCGTCCTTATATTTTTTATAATTTATTGACAATGTTATGACAAACTTTATATAAAAAAACATGGGGAAGAATTAAAACAAAAGAAAATGATAATTACTTTTTTCATTTATCAACATTTTTTCATGATTCTAGTCTAACCATTCACGTACTTTTTAAGAATAAATTGGGTTTTTGTGTTTCAGATGAGGAATCGTGTCCGCCAGTGAAACAAGGCATCTCATTCACCCAGCCATTTCTCTGACAGATGTCATTCCAAAAATTCCGAAAAAATTTGTTTATACACTCCTCGATATACCTCATGATATGTGAAAAAAGTTCTATTGTAGAATAAAAATTTCTATGAAAAAAAGTAAAAAAAAAAACAGGCCAGATTACCCACTGACCCCTTAATCTATCATCGAGGGTAATGCCAAGAAATTTGGCTGTATTTGCATATGGTATGCAGACATCTAGAATCTTATAGGTTGATAAGATATTCTTTTTCTTGTAAAATTTACATGAACCGATTTGTCACCATTTAGTTTTATTCTTCATTTTTTAGTTCAACTTACTAATGAGTTGATTGCATGTTTCAGGTTTTGCTCAGCTTTTTCAGCTGTTTTTTAGACGCATAGTATTACGGTGTCATCAGCAGAAGTTGATACTTCAATGAGGAACTCTTGCTTCAAATTCTGGAGAATTCATTTCCTTGTTTTAAATGGGAAAATCTCTCGTTGATATATGATTCTGGAAGAGCACAATACTCAATCGGAAGCCATGATTTTCGTTTTTGCATAGGGGCTTCGTGCCACACCTTGTCAAAAGTTTACGCAACGCCAAGTAATACAGCTGAGCATACGTTTCCCTCTTCCAAGGATTTTTCTATTTCGGATATTATTCCATTGTTGAATGCTTGTTTCTGAAGTCGAGCTGATGCGATGGGATTAACTGCTCTTCGTCGATTATAGAGATTAATCTTTGATAAATTCATTTTTCAACAAGTAAGGAAGCTAACGGGTTAAGTTGCAACCGAACATTTTATACCCTTGCAACTTTCAGGAATCAAAGCAAGGGAAATACCTTACGATGTAAAACGTTATATATACATACCAATTGTATTCATTTTAGGCACAATGATATACTGTTATGAGTCAAATAGGTTCTGAACGAATCAAATGGAATTTAAAATTGTGCTATATGAAAAGTAGGCGTGGTTATTATCCGATTTCGCTCATTTTCATAGCGTGGCATTGGAATATGAAAAGAATGCCACGTTCCGAGTTTTATCGAAATCGGTCAGTTGGGTCTCGAGATATGGGATTTCATCAAAAAGTGGGCGGTGCCGCGCCCATCGTCCAATTTTTAACACGGTCCCTATAAAGCCTTGTCATACCATCCCGGCGGCAAATTTTTTACTTTTCTTGCATATTTAGTTATCGATTTATCGTGCTTTTAGTAGTTTTGAACAGTAGCGTTATATGGGCAGTGAGCGGGGTTTTCATCCGATTTGATCAATTTTCACTCTATCTGGGAGTTCTTTAATATTCGTGCTGGGCGAATTTGGTTGTTGTAGCTTTAGTGGCTTAGGAGATATGCACATTAAACATATTAGAGGGTGTCCCTTGCTAATTAAGTGCTTAGTTATTGCGGTTAATGGCGATTTGTGGGCGTGGCAGTGGTCCGTATACGCCCATCCACGAACTCGAACTTTTTTTGTACCTACATATGTATATACCAAGTTTCATCAAGATATCTCAATTTTTACTCAAGTTACAGCTTGCACGGAGACACAGTCAACCAGATTTCAACTTTTCTCATCACCCTCATCATCTATATATACATACATATGTATATACAACCCTATATCTATCTCGTTTAGTTTTATGTCATACGTACAACCGTTAGGTGAACAAAACTATAATACTACTGTACCCAAAAAATAAGGTGACATTTGAATTTAAGCTGCGCGCGTCGAAGGATTTGGAGAATTATTTTTTTTAGGTGGGTAGTACTGTCAGTCACATTTATGTCAAATTTCATGTCAAAATATTCATTAGTGTTTGAGATACGTGTCGTTTTGTGAGCTGCTAAAAGTGAGTTTTTCGTTTTTTGCTATGTCGAAATTTGTTGAGCAAAGAATTTGCATTAAATTTTGTTTACGGAATCAATTTTCTGCCCCGGATACGTTGAGGATGGTGCCGAAAGCCTTTGGTGATGAGGCTATGTCTAAAAAAATGTTTACAAGTGGTATAGTGAGTTCCAAGCCGGCCGTGAACGTGTCGAAGACGAAGAGCGTCCAGGGCGACCATCAACCTCAACCGACGAAGCTCACGTTTAACAAATCAAAGATTTAATGTTGAAAACCAGTCGATTAACAATTAGAGACCTTGCTGATGAAGTTGGCATAGCGAAAGGCTCAGTCAATACCATTTTGAAGGATGTTTTCGGCCTCAAGCGCGTCAAATCTCGACTGGTACCTGAAAACATTTAATTTTTTGGCAAAAAGGCGTCGCGTTGAAATGTGTGAAACGATGCTTTCCGACTACCAGGGTGTCATGAAATGCATTATAACTGGCGCTGAGACTTGGATCTATGCTTACGACCGTGCCAAAAGAGAGCCGAGACCAAAAAATTCGCGCCAAAGTCGCTCAAAAATCAAGGTCATGTTGACTGTCTTCTTCGATTATCGTGGTGTTGTGCATTATGAATTCCTTCCAACCGGTCAAACAGTCAACAAGGAATATTATTTGCGTTATGCGTCGTTTGCGCAACACTATCCGCCTAAGAAGGCCGGAATTGTGGAAAGACAATTCTTGGTTTTTACACCACGATAATGCACCATCCCATACTGTCCTCGTAATTCGTGATCATTTCGCCAAAAACTCAACCCATATCGTTCCGCAACCACCGTATTCACCTGATCTGGCGCCGTGCGACTTCTGGCTGTTCACCAAGCTCAAAAGACCGCTCCGGGGACACCGTTTTTATATGATAGAGGAGATTCAAGCCGCAGCGAAGACGGAAGTGAAGGCCATCCCGGAAAGTGACTAGAACCAGTGTTTCGAAGATTGTAAAATCCGTTGGCATAAGTGCATTGCATCGGGAGGGGATTACTTTGAAGGTGATGAAATTGATTTGGAAGAATAAATAAAGAATTTTCAAAATAAATACAATGTCCTTATTTTTTGGGCACAGTAGTACATCAGAAAGACTAGTGTGTACTAAACGCTAATGATTATTTTGATGTGAAATTTGGCGCACATGTCACTGACAATCATACCAAAGTAAAAAAATATTTCGACGAATGGGTTTTCGCGCGAAATTTAAATTAAAAAATCTTACTATTTTTGAACACGAAATTCTCCACAGTTTATTATCCAAGACGTCGCATACAATCTCCGAACATATTTTTCAGATCAGAAATTAACGGTTTTTCTTGATATATTGAATGTAAGTCTCTAAAGATACAAAAATATGTTGTGAACATCAATCATCTCAAATTAAGAGAAAAAACTTTAATTGTGTTTAATATTCTTCGATCACGGTCATAAGTTTGGTTGACGCTATAGGGGATAAAAGTCAGATCTTTGAAAAAAAATGTTTCGCAAATACTGACAAGATTTTTGTCGAGCGTACTTCGAAAATAACAGCGGATGAAATTGTCACACCTTCTGTGATTGGTCTTGGCGGGAATAATTTTGACGGTAAAAATTATTTTGAAGTTTTCAGTCAAGACAAGAGCATCATTAAAAAAATATTTTTCTGCGGATAACTGTTTATTTCATTTACAATTACAAAATTGGAAAATATACAGAAGATTCTGAAAAAAACCGAAGAGATGTGATGAATGGTTTTCGAGTTACAGCTGACCGATTGTGCGTTCGTAGAGATCGATACACATTAGGTCTTATACAAATCTGATGGACCTTCACCTTTAATTTGCTTACATATTAGGGTGACTTTATGCCATACCATACCTCGGAAAATATTATACAACATTTAGTGTTTATTTTACTTTTCATATAGTTTGTATTTTATTGCAATTAGTTTTTAAATTATAATTTTTTAGGTTAATTTCACTTCATATATTAATAATAATCCAATCTATATTTGTTGCCGCGCTTTAAATTTAAATTTTTTGAAATTGATATTTATTAAAAATAAATCAAAATTTTGTAAACAAATTCAAAACTTGATTTGAGTTTATATAAAATTATTAAAAAATTCAAAATTTATTTATTAACAAAATTTAAATTTAATAAAAATCATTGGACATTTAATAGAAAAAAACATTCACTATTACGTAGAAAAGGCATTAAAAATATATTTAAACAAACATTCAAAATTGAACAAAAACGAAAATGAAAATATTAAAAATAAAAGTTTACAGCACACAAACAGAGCTCACAAATTTAAAAGAATTCATTTGTTTGTCTTTTTATTAAATTCTTTAAAAAAGTATCGTTTACTTTCTAAATAAATATCATAATAAAACATATCAATAATTTCATTGTGACGTTATAATTTAACAATTATATAAGAAAGTGCATGTTATATGGAATTTATATTCAAGCGAAAATAATTTCTTGCTTTGTTTATCATTTGATTCGCTTTGTGCTATACTTTTTCTCATCTTTCATAATTTTACATTGAAAATTGCTTAGTCCTCTTCTTATTCAATAAATACAATTATTATGGAGACCGCACTTTCGAATGAAATATTAAAATATAAAATTTAACAGTTATAAGGGGAAATGTAAGGAAGCGTTGGTAGAAACAAGCATTAATTGGTTGCCTTTAATTTACGGCTATGAGTAATACATTGGGGTTCATAAAAATTGGGAGAGTATGTGTATGTATGTACGTTTATAGCCACTAACTACTTATATGCAGCTTTCAAAACCGCATCACAAGCCACTCAGTTGCACTTAAAGTTCCTTAGCCTTTCTATTCAATACCTTCGTGTAAACTTAAGCCTACAGCTTTAACACACGCTTCACCTCCACAGTGGGGAAGGCCGCAAAATCGCAGTTGGCGGCACGATGTGGATTGCGTTGCAGATATTCGCCGAGTATTTCAGCTGCCAAGTGACTAGCGCGCGAGGAGATCTCCGCCTTGGCGGGCACATGCTGATTGCGTCGCTGTTGCGCCACAATCGATTGTGCAGCCATTGGATCCGACTTGGGCGCGGCCTGTAGTAGCGATAGCGCCCATGCGTGTTTCATGCGCGTGAGTTCGACTTCCAGTTCGGTGATGCGTTTGTCCTTCGGTTGCGGCACATAAATCGGTTCGAACTTCTTCAGCTTGTCGCGTATATTTTGTGCCTGCATGCGTAAGCGTGCGTTGCGTTCGTTATGGACCACTGTCTTCAGCAACTGCAACTCCTCGGCGATGAGTGGTGTGCTGCCGGAGACGCCGTGATTGGCGAAGGCCGCGCCACTGCCGCTGGTCGTTGAAAGGGATGAGTCGGCAAAGCGTTTAGTGCCGCCAGTCGATTTGAGTTTCTCACGCAACGTGCTCTTCTCGCTCTCCAAAGCTTCAATGTCACTCTGCAGATGATCCAGCGTATCCTCGTACTCTTTCTCCTTCTTCTGCAGTTGCTCCAGCTGCGCATGCGTCTCCTCATATTGACGCTTCCATTTTTCAACCGTGTGCTCGAATTCGCCCTGCAGCACGGACAGTTTCTTCTCGGCTAAGTCCTTGCGTATCTGCATCTCGGAGAGTTCGTTCTGCTTTAGCTTGGCAGCCAGTTTTAGTTGTTTTATGTCGGCTTCACGATTTTCGAGTGTCGCAGCAAGCACGTTCTTTTGCTCTAACTGCTTCTTGATGAGTTGTGCGCGTGAAATGATGGGTGAGACGGGTTTCTCTTGCTTCTGATTGGCCAAGGACATAATCTCATACTCTTTGTCCAACAAATACTGTGCCATTTGTTGCAAATCGCTGTTGGCCTGTGCCAACATGCCCTTGAAGTTCTGTGATGGACCACGATCATCCTGTTCATAGACACGTTCGCAAGCCTGTGTGAGCAGTTCCCAGAATTTCGCATGCTCTATGGTATGCTCAGCGGTGTTGTCCGTTTCAATTGAGGCGGCTATTAGCTGCACACCTTGCTTGGTAGCCAAATGCATAACGGACATGACACGCGACAGTGAATGTGCCAGCTGACGCATGGCTTCCAGTTTGAGCGGCGATATGCCACATTTGATGACATGCAGATCCTGTGGCAAGCGGCGTTTGATCAGCTTCACTTGCTGTTTGATCGCCTCCGTTTGCTCGTTGAGGTATTGCATGAGCAACATGGAGTCGCTGGTGTCACCACCCTCGCGTACAATGGTGCGCGCAATGGTAACATCATTCAAGATGGACTCGCATGACGAGCTCAGAGCAGCGACGCAATCGCGTATCATCTGTGTTTCATTGAGTAGATCCTCGCCGGCTAACAACACAGAGTTCATTGCATTGAAGAAAGCGACGCATTTCTCAATGTTCTCTGTGGTAGAATTCTCATCTAATTGATTCGACTTAAGCAACTCAATAATGCCGTCGATAGTTTTCTCTTGTGCAACCATTTCGGGCAGTGAATTTCCGGCGCGCAACAGCGTATCTGGCTGACAGCTATTCAGTCCGTAGAGTATTTGATGGAGAGCGCATTGTAAATTGTGTATGTAGTGCATGAGGCGGCACTTGAAGGCATACTGCTGCACTGAGTGACCCTGAAAAACGGCTTCACGTGTTATATTATCCACAGCGGGGAAGCGTTCGCGCGTCTGGCTCACCACAATGCCGCATTTGAAAACGATGCGTGAGATTAGCAATATCACCAATATGGAATCGTGATCACCGCCACGGCTCATAAACGACTCCGGCATGAATGCAGTCAACATTTGCACATGTTCCGTTGCTTGCGTTAGTTCGATTTGACGCAGCTGCACGTCAATGGCGCGTGTGTATGCCTTCGACTCAGCGAACATCTGTTTATAATCGATTGTTTCGCTGGCGATCTTGACACCGCTGGGGTCTTGTAGAGATTTAGGATCATTGTTCGTAGTGCGATCACGCAAATCCAATAACTGTTCATTCAATTTCTGCACAAGCTCGCGGAATTTGGTGATTGTCTGATCGCGATCATAAATTGTCTCGATAGCAGCGTCACGTTCGCGCAGTGCTTCCTTACGTGCGGCACTCAGTAAATCCAATTCTTCACGCAAATCCATTTCTAGTTCATGATTGCTCTCTACCAGCTGCTCATGCACTTCCTCAAGCGCTTCCAGCTGTGCCACCTCCTCCTCAAGCATTTTCACCTTATCTTCGAGCTCCATTTTCTTCTCGGCCAATTGCTCGACCATTTCTTCGGCGCCAAGTGCAGCATCGACTTGTTCCTGCAGAAAGAAAAGTAAGTACATATTAATTAAAAGAAAATTATTTGCGGAACAACAAGCTTAAGCGGCTTAAAGCGAAATGAAATGGCAACATAAAAACTAACGCTGGTGTATTCGAATCGATAAACAAAGCTTTTGAAATAATTTACAATTTTTGCGTTTACCTCCTGAACACCAGTTTTGCAAGCAGTTACGGGGGAGAAATAGAAGAAAGATTTTCGGTAAATTAAACGGAATAATATTATTAAACATACTCATAGGTGCCAAAGGTACGTGCCACACGGCAGGCGCAGCACAAAAGACTTCTTTGCTTGTGCTTATAAACAAAGCTAAAATAAGCTCGAGAAAGTTTGCAATTAAACCACTTGGCATTGTTGTGTGCTTCACTGATAAAAAAAAAATCTGATAACAGCGTATTGAAATAAATTCAATAAAAAGAACAAAAGCTTAAAAATTGCAGTGGTGGCACCTTCTGTGGCTAAAGTGCTTACAAAAAGGTTTAATCTATGTACTTTCTTGAAATTTTATAAACAAGAAACAAAAGGACCATATAGAAAAACTTTCGGCAAGAATAAACATGAGCGTCTGAATGGATGCTACAACTAAACATTATTCTTATATCTGCGCCAGTGTAAAATAAAATGTCTAATGTCAACAGATGAATTGCTATACAATTGGTAGCTAAACTGTGGTAATTACACATTTTATTTGTTTTGTTATGGAAACATTTTGTATTGCTTTTAAATACAATGTGTTTCACCCGCGCACCCTGGACCGCCCAGTAAAGGCCTTTACTCACTTGCAAGTCGGCGACTGTCGCTTCCAATTCATCAATTTTGCTCGATAACTTTTCCTTTGTACGCTCCAATTCCGCAACTTCTGACTTCCTCATTTCCAATTCCTTTGTAAGCTTCTGTATGTCATGTTTGTCATGGGCTGACAAGTCGCGCAGGCGCACCAGTGTCTCCTTTAAACGTGAATTTTGCTGTTCTAGTTGTTTGAATTCATAGGTGGAGAGGCCACCACCTTCAGCGGAGATTTCACCAATCGAGGTTTCAGCTTTGTTTTGCATTTCTGAACGCATTAGTTCCAAGTCCACTTGTAATTCCTCAATACGTTCCCTTGCAGAGTCCAACTCGAGCTGTAGAGTATCTGCTTTTTCTTCAGCCATTTCTTTGTCCAAGGTGATCAGCTCGACATTGTCGGCCAGTTCAGACATTTCTTGGGCATGTCTTTCACGTGCTTCGATGGCATCTTTTGTTTCCTGCTTCGCACGCTGTAGTTCCTTTTGTAGCGATGATTGTGCAGTCATAATTTTGCTACGAAATTCTTGCAACTGTTCAAATTGAATTTTCATCTTATCAAATTCACGTAGGCGATCTTTGTCTTCATTACGGCGTTGTTTTAAAGTTTCCAATTTTTCCGTTAAATCGGTTACTTGCATTTGCAAATCCTCGATGAGTTTCTGTTGTTCAGCGGCAGCGGCCTTTTCTTCAGCAGTGGGACCTTGCGGTACAGCGGTAAAAGAGGGCGAGCGCATTGGCTGCAATGGCGTAAATTGCGGCTTGAGGATCTCAAGGAAACCAGTTTCGACGAAAGAAGCACGTTTCGAAGTTGAATGTGAAGCATTGCCATTGCCACCCTCAGCCGTGGGTATGGACGAACTGGATGCCGTGGCAGAACCAGCGGCGTGATCTCTGGCTGTTACACTGGGTGGTTGTAAACTCTTCCGGCCGCCACTGGAACTACTTGCTGTACTGCCACTACGTTCTATCAACGAGGTGGACAGCTGCGAACGTGAACCCAGCAATGATTGGCGGCTGGAAGAGAGCGAGTTACGCGACCCGCTCAACCGTGCTTTAGTGGGTTGGGTCATGGGGGTTCTAGCGCTGCTGCCACTACTTGCCGAGTCAGCTATGTCTTCTGATGATTTCTTCGAATCAGGACTGCCACCAATGACACGAAGCTGAGTCGGACGCACAAACATGCCACAATTTTCACCGCATTCAAAGTATGTCTGACCTTTAATTGTGCCATTGTTCTTACCCTTTGGTTCGTCAAGCACCACGCCCACCCACTTGCCAACGGCGAAGCTGGTCATACCAACATAGGCAACAGTTCCTTGAAGATCCTTGCCGGTTATATCGACCCGCGCGCCCACCTTCAAACTCCGCTCCGACATTAGGTCGGTTTTAAGTTAGCCGGTACCGCAAGCGAAAATGTATATAAAAAACAATTTCTGTATGTTTGTGTGGGCAAGCAGCTGCGTTTAAAAACGGAGAAGCCTGCAAATAGTGTTACCATAAATTTTTAGCTATACAAGTAAACATACATACATAATCATAATATACAAAAAACACATATTAACAATATGACAGCACAAATAGGATGACGTACGCCGAATCGACAAATCAGCGACTCAAACAGTTAGCTATTATGCCAACGTCTTACGGGTGTAGAAAAACATGGTAAGAAAAGTAATAACACAAATTAGTCATCCTCCCTGTTTTTAGTATTGGCCTACTCTCTAGACAGTCGAGAAAACTTCACCAATGGCCATACGCTCTTTCTATTTTGTCTAGTCACTACATACCAAATCTTATTGTTGCTTCTGAATATTTCCTAAATGCACACTTAGATTCTAACAAACAATTTACTTGAATTTATAGCAAATTTTATAATTTTTCGACTAGTGCAAAAACTGGTGAAAAATATTTGACAATCGCTATTGGAATTTGTGCCGAATACTTGTCAAATAGAAAGGCGTCAAATAAGACTTTCCCGGCAACTTTCGGCAAACAGCTGTTCGGTGGCGATGCCAGATATTTGCTAAATTTTATTATTTTTCTAGAGCTAAACTTTATTTTCCATTGCCCGCTAGATGCCTCCATAATGAATTTGAAAGTAATTTTAACGGAAATTATTCATACACAATTACGGTACAGTTTTCTTGCTTTTTGGGTATTTTTTTTTAAATAAATTAATTTAACTAAACTTTATATATGCAACGTTTTTTTTTAATTTACCCAAATAGAAAATTTTTTTATTTTATTTTGAATTAAATAAATAAAAATATTGGAATAGACCATCAGTTGTTCTTAAAGCCCATGTAATGTTTGATTTTAGTTTTAGAACCCAGAACTTAAAATTTTCCAAAAACCGTCTCACGATAGTCGGGTCTACGTAATTGGAACGGACCCGTATTTTTCATCGGGCCATGGACTATCGTCTATGCAGAATTCTGCCCCTACAACAACAATAACGTAAACTTTCAAAAATAGTATGTAATAATTACCAAGAGCGTGCTGTTCAAAGTGATTACAGGGCACTATGGCTCAAGAAACACTTGTCCAACATGGGCATAGCCTTTGTGCATACTGCCGATTTTGTTACACAGAACAGGAAACTCCAGAATACCTGGTTCTAGATTGCCCAGCAATTTGTAGAAGCAGGCTCAAGGCCTTAGTATCCATTCACGTTGACAGGGATCACCTCACCTCAGTCACGCCCGCCAAGCCCCTGCAATTATTCAGAATGCTGGATCTTTGTGACCATGTGTGATATAGGAGAGGACACAATAGACCAGTGCAAAAACTTAATTATTTTCAATTTATCTACGGTCTACTTAACAGGAACAAACACGACAAGTACAACACTCAAAGCAAATTTCCTAAAATAACTACTTTGAAACAAAATATCATCCAAATCCGTCATTATTATTCAGTGAACTCAAAATAGTCTCGTTATTTATTAATTTACCCAAATTGCCATGAGAAAGTGTGTGAACTCAACAAGAAAATTGGACTGTTACGACTTAATTCACTTATTGAGCTCTTAGTAGAGGTTCTCACACAGTGGCTCGAATACATATCCTCGTAAATTTAGTATTTATTTTCAGACGGATTTTTGCTGTATAAAATAATGACCTAAAATATTGCGCTGAAGTTAAAAGTGTGTAAAGAAGAGAGGCAGATTTGAAGTTAGAAATTAGACTTAATATTTTCTTTATTCTTAATATTTATAATATTCAGTTCCTTTGATTATATCTTCCACTTCACGAATATGTTTTGTATGGACTCTAGAATTTTTGAATTTTTCATACGATCTCTATACTTAAATTAAGCTCAGTGCAGTTATTACTTCCTGGTCCCTATTCAGTTGTCACGTATTCAATCATAGATCTCAGCCTAACGATTTATGTTGAATAAAGATTTCGGGAAGTATTAAATTTAGACGAATATTTTCGGAAGTCACTGTATGTCCACATAGGTTTCTTATGATGCACATTTACATTATATACATACATATGTACATATGTATGTCTATAGGAATATAAAACCTAGGAAAGAGCAAATGTAGCAGATTTGACAATGCTTATTTGTTCTTTTTCATGCCTAAAATCTCAGTAATTCAGTTGGTCTCTTCAATTGAGGCGAGCTTACGGATGGAAAATAACTATAAAATGTAAAGGTCGTGTCAGACTAGGTATGTGCGTACGTTCCGTAGCGGAAATGTATGCAACTGACAACTGAGTTGAATGTATAGTATACTTCTTTATGGAGGAATTGACATTTGACCTTGTCGATTATGAAAATTTTTTGTTTACTTGCGCAACGCATTCATTATGCATACCTATACGTTACGTTCGCCCCTTCATTCGAATAATTATCCGTCTTTAACGTACAAGTACCCATTCTGTCGCCACCTTAAGGTTCAGAAGAATTGCTCCCACGAAACATTAAATATCTTGTTACCTTGCATATAACCATTAGTTTAACTGATTTTTCCAGTATCAAATTAAAGGTTAGGTTTAGGAAGAAGGACAACATCAAATACCATCCATCGTGATCACATTATAAAGAAACACTAGAAACATCTATTTTCTGTATCTTTTGTAAAATTGCCTCATTTCTTTTTATAAAATAAAGACATTCGATATTAACCCAAAAGCTAAATATAGGCAGTGCAGAGCTACGTTGTAGAAATATAAACCGGGGATCAAGATAGATCTCTCTGAATATGTTTTACATCTGCCGTATGTTATATGGCATTTGGATCGGATTCGGATTTTTAGTTTCGGCACCAGTAGAGGGAGAACTACTTACTCGGTCAGCGGTACAGATAAAGGAATGAAGTGGACCAAAAGTTTTTCGTATATAAGTTAGTTGACGATTCCAAAATCATTGAATTAACTATTTTGAACTTGCGGAAATATTTTACAGCCAATTATTTTTAGAATTTCTCAAAGTAAGTCAAGAGAAACCCCATTTCCTTATTTATAACCGCCTCTTAATTATTATTGTTATATATGTATGTAAATCACTTTCGGCAATTTTCGCAAAACGTGCACTGGGTTTACATTGTTAGATATGCTTTTCCCTTCTACCTCGGCATTACGTACTTTTTCCTTAGTAAGAACGGCGATTGTTGTCGACAGCCGTAGTCATAAAATGAAATTATTCGTTATTGTTATTGTTGAAACTAAGTATCAATAAAAAGTTCATTCGTTAGTTATTTAGATTACTAGATTGGGGAATCAGTTTCTAAATTTTTAGCAAATCTTTACATTCAGTGATCGGGCACACGGCACGAAGCATACTCAAAAATCGGAGGATTCAAAGACTTGAAATAAAGATCTTTTGCTCGTTTAAAATCGCTTAAGTCATTTAAACCGCAACAACAAAACACTCAAATATTACAATAAAACAATGGAAAAAGAGGTGAGTTACGCTTTGAAATATTGCGGTACAACAAATGGTCGAATGATTCGTTTGCTCGGTGTAATTTGCGCATTTTTGTGTGTTATAAGAAAGTGCCAAATTGAGGCTGTGTAAGGATCGCGACAGAAATGCGATTTGTAAATACTTGAGTGATTCTGGTATCATATTTTAGTTAGTTCGAGGTTTTGCTTTAGTGTCGGACCCAAATTGTGCAATCCAAGCTAACATCTATGTATTAACGAACAGTCGATAACAAAATTGCGAGAGCGCGTTGTGAGCTAGTTTGTTCTAAACGTACATATGTTATATTAGGGAGAGCGGAAAGAAAATGTCCATCTGTGTGTCCGTCCACCTATATATAATATAAGCGAAATAATTCTTCAATTTTTGAGATATCTAAAAATTGGCATACGTTCTTTTATCCTCAAGAAGCTGCTGATGAACGATCAAAATCATGTCCTTGTATGGAACCTTTGCATTTGTGAAGGGTATAGAGCTCCGGTTCAACCGAAGTTAACGTTTTTTGTTTTTAGTACGGTTAGCCTTTCGCTTTAAAATATACCTCTATCTCATCGTTTTCTTTCAATCTCTTGAGATCTGTAAACAGGAGAACATCGTGAGGCTTAGATCCAGAGCAAATCCAAGACTAATGTGTAAATTTTCATAAAATATTATTCAAATATATTTTATATGTATGTATATATATACAAAGAAAATGAATTTAAGTAATACCTGTTCCGCATGAGAAAACTTTACTTTGTGGCGAACCTTTCTACCTCTCGACAATCGGATTAAGATCCGTAGACTGAGGGGGCGTTCCTAAAACTTTTAGGGTGTTCCAGCTGTCAAAAGCAGCTTTGAAATTGACGAAGAGATGGTGTGTGTCGATTCTTCTTTCACGGGTCTTTTCCAAGATTTGGCGCATGGTGAATATCTGGTCGGTTGTTGATTTTCCAGGTCTGAAGCCACACTGATAAGGTCCAATCAGTTTGTTGACGGTTGGCTTTAATCTTTCACACAATACGCTCGATAGAACCTTATATGCGATGTTGAGGAGGCTAATCCCACGGTAGTTGGCGCAGATTGTGGGGTCTCCTTTTTTATAAATTGGGCAGAGCACACTTAAGTTCCAATCATTGGGCATGCTTTTGTCCGACCATATGTCACAAAGAAGCTGATGCATGCTCCTTATCAGTTCTTCGCCGCCGTGTTTGAATAGCTCGGCCGGTAATCCGTCGGCCCCCGCCGCTTTGTTGTTCTTCAGGCGGGTAATTGCTATTCGGACTTCTTCATGGTCGGGCAAAGGAACGTCTGCTCCATCGTCATCGATTGGGGAATCGAGTTCGCCTTCTCCTGCTGTTATGCTCTCACTGCCATTCAGCAGGCTGGAGAAGTGTTCCCTCCATAATTTTATGCTCCGGTCTTCAAGCCTTCTATTAGTCGCCGCATTTTTTTCCGTCCCACAGTTCCCTTATACCTAGTAGTTGACGAGTGCTCTCAGAGAGCAGGAGTACAAGTCCAGTAAAAAATCTCGATTTCGAACCTTCCTTGTGTTTGTTGACATGTGTTTTTTGTTGCATAGAGGCGGGTGCCTATTTTGGCTGCAACAAGGTAGTGATCCGGTGTTAGGACCTTAAAGCGTACACGCGTCTAAAATACTGAAGATGTGTCTTCCGTCTATCACAACGTGATCTATCGGATTGGTGGCTTTCCGATCCGGAGACAGCCAGGTAGCTTGGTGAATTTTTCTATGCTGGAATCTAGTACTACCAATATCCTCGACCCATTTGGGAATGTTTCATTGTGGAGGCTGAATTTACCCACCGTTGTGTCAAAGAAACCTTGCCGAAGATACCTTAATTTTGACATCGTGGCGGGGGCAGCTCTCATCTTTGGTCACATCGTCTTTCTCTTCCGTCGGAGCGTGGGCGCAAATCAGCGATATGTTGAAGAATTTCTCTTTGATGCGGATTGTGGCAAGACGTTCCTTCACCGGAGTGAATGGCAGTACTCGGCGACGGAGTCTCTCTCCCACCACGAATCCCACACCGAATTTGCGCTTCGTTATATGGCCTCTTTAGTAAATGTTACAAGGACTTAGTCGTCTCAGTCCTTGTTCTATCTATTGCACTTGCCTTTACTCTTACGAGAACATCAGAATCTCTGCATTATCTTGTTGAAAAATGAACTCAGGATCAGGGATGCGAATTTCTAACTCAAAAATTTGGTATTACAAATTAGATTATTATTTTTTAATAAAAAATTTTATAAAAGGTAGCAGTCTGGTAACTAATCCATATTTTCATGACTTTTTGAGGGTGGTTTTTTATAGGAAAATAAAAATGAATTATCTTGAATATTTAGAGTGGTTTTATTTACATATTGAAAATATAAAAAAATGTATTTGAAAAAATTTAATGCTTTATTACTATTATTATTGTCACTCGAATTTGGAACCTCAAAAAAAATGCACGTGGGTGGCCCGGGTGATTTTGGCTCGTGGCTTAATCTATAGACATGTCATTCTGGTCGAAACTACTGAAGTTAAATTTCAAGGGTAAATAACAAAATGGCGGACTTTGAAAAAGAAAGTCCTTTTATTTTAGCAAAGAAAGGGTTTTAAAATAAAAAGTTAGGGCTGAAAAAAATTCTCGTTAGTACCGACGAGAACTATGAGTGTGTATAATATGTTAAAATTTGAAAGCAATGGTTTAGTAGAAAAAAAGTTAGGACCAGGGCTGACCAGAAACACAATGTTTTGAGAAAAATGCGCTAAAAGTTCAACAACTCCGAGAGAGAGGACTCCGAGGCGCTCAAGGAAACGCGTTATAAGTCCCGAAATATTTCCAATTTCTGTCTGAAATTTTCACAGTATACATATTCTCAAGACATTGTACTTTCAAATTAAGCAAAAAAGAAAATTTTCGATTCTTTGAACCCAAGTTACCAGACTACTACCTTATGTAATACAAGACTCACCTAGAATTGTTGTTTCCATCCGGACCATCTGAATAAAATTTTTTCTCGTCTGAAAACATAACTTTTTCCTTTCTTCATCTGTATTTCTCAGTAAATCGAAGTCCTGCTATTTTATGCCTTGGCAAAAGTATGTACAGGCTTCGAAACTTTTTTTTAAGACGAGTAGTGAATTTCGCTTCAAAATTTGTTGAATGCCACTGTAAGTTCATTGCTTGATTAATCTCTTACAATAAGCAAACAAATTGTTCGTTAGTTTATTTTATGTTAACTGGTTACAATGGCAATGAAATAAAAAAAAACTCTTTCAAACGTAGCTTTGCACCAGCAGCAATGCATTTCATAACGCGTTTAATTCTCTTTCCCTATTAGAGGAGTCTTTCCTGCTCATTTGTTTTCCCAATTTAATAAACGAGACATGCAAATCTTTCCATACTCCCTCATAAAGAGTGAATTGCAAAAAAAAAAAATTATAATCTAAGTATGTCACGATTTTGCTTATTGTAGGAAGAAAATAATCACCAACACCCTCTCCATTTTGTTAGGAAGTAAGCATTACCCATCTTCGACTCGACATTTCTCTACTCGAAAGGTTTGTATTCTGCTTTCTAAAACAATTCGAAAATAACCTTGTGAAAGCACTTGAATTTAATGTAATATTATATATCACTCTTTATATAGTATTATGTCTGTTATGTCTGTTATTTGTGCTATTGTAGATATTTGAAAACAATTACATATAAAGTTATCTAGATGAAGTCATTAAGGCGTTACAACGCCTTGATTTTCTCATTTTGTTTGCTTATGCCAGTTTTTATACCAATTGTTTGTTTTGTTTCCGAAACTCCAATGTTTCATGCTTCAAACTAAGTTTTTTCTGATTATGTCAGTATTCGACATCTCTAACAATTTTCAGTTCGATTCGCCACTATCCGCTCATAATAACAAAGCGATTTAATTGAGGTCATTGAAGTGGTAAGGTCGATAGATTTTTTCTTTCTCACTGATTATCCTGGTTTATTGTATTTATACTAGTTGTACATAAGTATGTTCGACTCAACACTTTTCTGCACACAAAGTTCTGCCTTCTTCTTAAGACATTAGATATACATATATGTACATATGTAGATATTACATTGATACAGGTTGTCTGTTCGATTCGCCACTGTTTAAGGTTTCGCAGCTCGGAAACAGCTATTTTTATTTTGTAATATAAATTTTCTATACAAATGCTGATTGTATTCGCATTCATATGTATGTATATATCAACAAATAGAAATGTCTTTGCGTTGTAAACATGTAAATATGTATAAACGTAAACTGAGTGCTTGAAATTCCGCTCCGATTTCGTAAACAATTCAACATTCATGTAAACAAATGCAAAAGCTGCACAAACAAATTAATAATACACACATTGATACAACTTTGACATTTTCGAATGGAAAATAACAATTTTCGTAAGCCTAGAATAAAATAAAAACAACACTTGCAAGTGCTTATGCATATTTTAGTAATATTTTAAATGAAACTAGTTGCAGAGCAAATGAAAATATTTTTAAGAAAACGTGACTAAATGCATGTTCTCTTTTCCTAAACATATGTACATATGTATGTATGTATGTATGTATGTGGGTATGTATGGAAGTATTTAAATTTGTATTCATCGACCTATTTGCCTTGAGTATTTATTTATATAAAATACATACAATTTTGGATTTCAAGATGTTCTCAAAAATTGAGACTGACTCAAAAAACAACCTGCCATATTTTTAGAAAGGATTTGAGCTTGCATCCGTATGGAATAGTTCTCACTCAGGAACCGAAGTCATTGGACCTCCGTAAATGTCGTGAATATGCTAATTTTGCCTTTAAACAACTTGACAACGATAACAATTTATTTAAGAAAATCATATCCTACGATGAGGCTCACTGTAATCTGAGTGATGCGATAAATAAACAAAACTGTCGAATCTGGTGCGAAGAAAATCCACAAATTATTTATGAACAATCATTACATTCACCCAAAATTGACAGAGTGGTGTGGTTTTTGGTCTGGTGGAATCATCGGTCCGCACTTCCTTCGAAATAAAGCTGGTGCCGCCATTAATGTCAAAGAAGAGACGTATACTTATATCGATGGTAACCAACTTTTTATGGGCGCAATTGGAAGAAGTTGATCTTGACAAAATCTGGTTTCAATAAGACGGGCTACGTGCCATGCAGCACCTGCAACAACCAAATTATTGCGAGAAAAGTTTGTAGATTCGATTATTTCAAGAAATTTTGACATTGAATGGCCTCCAAGAAGTTGTGATTTAACATAATTAGACTACTTTTTGTGGGGTTATTTCAAGTCATTGGACTTAAGCAATCAGACTCTCTTCAAACTTTAGAAGTCACGCTATTCAGTACATGCGACCTGATTTAGTGGCAAAATTACTCGTAAATGAGATCATCGAATTCGTTTCTGCAAAAGATGTCGTGAGGGCCGTTTGAATGATTGTATCGATTAGACTTTTCATATGAAATAAGAAAAAATTGAATTTCCTTAAAAATTAGTTTTTATTTTAAGAATTCATATCACTCTAATTGGAAAACCCTATATATAAACATATAAATGTGTCTTAATATTTAAAGGGGTATTCTGGTCTAGAAATTTAAAGAAATCGAATTTTTTTTTCAATATTTTCAAAGTTTAACTATTCAAGAATATGTGTACAAGAGTATTTTTCAAAATTCAAATTATTTTCGGAGATATAGGCATTTTTCTGACCCGGCATCCAAATTGGTTCGGCCGGAACTAATCGAACAAAAGACTTTACGCGAAACTTTAAACGCGTTTTTCTCAAAACTGACTTTTTCGGAACGATACCCACGATTTCTCAATTTCTACTGAACCGATTTACTTGCAATTTTTATATAGGCTTGTCTATGGTTGGAACTAGCCTCATCCCCAAATTTTTATTTTTATTATTTTTAAAAAATTCGAAATAGTCAGAAAAAGTGATCCAAAAAAACTTTTTTTTCAGGCAGTCGCCATTTTGTGAAAAAAATTTTTTCCCACTTTTCCGTAGTTCCGGCCATTGTGACATTATTCTAGATTAATAATCTTTTTTTTTTTGGTTTCAGAAAACTAGGAGAGTTGAAATCATGGGCATGGTCACGTGGAAATTTTTAGAGACCCCCTACTTCGTCAGCTCATAGTTTTTGAAATTTTTTTCTCTTTTTAGTTTTTAATTTTTTTCTGTACTCTTCTAAAATTAGCAAATAACTAATAAAAATGGATAATAAAAATATTAATTGCCTTTTTTACGACACTTTAAAAATTACCTGAAATTCATGCTTCTAGACCAGAATACCCCCTTAATCCGTCTTTTTATATACATATAAAATATTATTAAAATTTTCAGTACGTAAACACTTACTCGTATATATGTATGTACATATGTACATATGGATGTACATATATGTATATAAAATACTTAATACTTATACTTAAAAATGACCAAAACAATCAAGAGCTTGAGCACAAATTAAATTGAAAATGCGCATAAATTATCGCACTGTGAACCCCTCACTATAATATGAACAATCGTCGCAAACAAATTGTAAAAATACTCACATACATATGTAACTTGCACTGTGGACAGCACGTGAGGGCAGTAGAACACAAACAAATACTTATAGTGTGAGGAAAATAATTCGACGCGCACATACACACAAATTGACGTCTATCATACGCATGTGCCTATGTTATAAAATTTGAAGTGGGAACTAGCTTACGCCCACTTTTTACAACCCAACATACACTTCCATACATATTTATACATATGTACATACATACATATATGCATATATTCGTATTTAGTATATGTATTTGAAATGTCTACTTAGTAGCGCTCTTGGTATTCGACTAATCGACTAACCGGATTAATCGGATAGGCATTATTCGAATAATAATATTCGGTTTGCAGTGTCCGGATAGTCGTAAGTCGTCGACTATTCGAATATTCGAACTTCGTTCAAATTTTTTCTACGTGTTCATATATAATAAGTTTATAGAAACTTTGTATCAAAAATCAAAGGCTGCTTGGATTTCAGATAATTTTAATTTTTTAAACACTTGAAACACTCGAATAGTCGCAGTAGAACAAATATTCGAATAATCGCAATGTTAACGACTATTCGAATACTATCAATCGGTTAATATTCATAGGAATGGTTACAAATCGGACATTCGAATAATCGGTTTTCAGCTTATTGAAATAATTTTAAGAGACCTACTACATAGTATTTATCAAGAAATAAAAGCAAAGCAATAATAAAATCGCATCATTAAATAACAAGCCACAATAAAAATAAAAAGGGTGAAAAAGTACAAAGCGACAAAAAAATAGAAATTGTACTTTGTACTGTACGAACAACAACAGGCTATTGCATTTTTGTTGTTGTTGTGCATTGTTACCAAGCGAATGTTGGCATACACAACTGCCAACTGCCAATAAATTATTGAGATACTAAATGTAAATACAACAACAAGTTGAAATATAAAAGCAACAACTAAATGTTGTTGCAATTCGAAGTAAAATCAAATGAGAATGACTGAACGAACCTTTAGATGCTTTTTAGATAACCATTTTTTATGTTTACTTAACATTTTTAAGTATATTGAAAACACGTGGTATCACTTCTAGAAATCAAATATTTCAATTCTCTCATCACGATTTTGTAATCGATTGGATAATATGACTGAGAGTTGGCAATGATCGCACACTTATAATGTTATTCAAAATCACTACAAGCCGCAATGGTATGCCACACAGAGTCGTCGCACTGGCGACTTGGCTCCCACGTCCCTATTAATAGTCATAGCTTCGAAGTCGTAGATAATTTCGCTTATCTTGGAACCAGCATTAACATCTACAACAACGTCAGAAGTACAGCGCAGAATAACTCTTGCCAATAGGTGCTACTTCGGACTGAGTGTGCCGAGTTGACAGTCCTTGGTCGTATAAATTTTCAGGTCCGATGCGATTATGTACAGTCTGTCTGCCCTAATATTTATATGGTGCAGAAGCGATGATAAGGTGAAGGTCAAAGGTCGCACCAATGATTTGCATAAGAAGTACTGATCATAGCGTCGGAAATATACAACAGTGACTGTGGCCTTAGAAATATTGTCTGGAAAACTCGAAGAGTCTCTTCTGCATTAAAAATAATTAATTCTGAAATGCTTAAATTAAAAAGAAATTTCGAACTTTTGAAACATTGAAGAACTCGGATTTGATGCATGTGAATTAGGCGTTTTTGCGTTTGAAGCCAAATAAAAGTGTCTTCATTTCAGTTTTGGATTAAAAATGTTGCTTTCATTAAGGGGGTATTCTACTCTAGAAGCATGAATTTCAGGTAATTTTTAAAGTGTCGTAAAAAAAGCAATTAATATTTTTACTATCCATTTTTTATGGATAGTATTTTATTTTTTTATTGATATTTTAAGAATACAGAAAAAAAAATTTACAAAAAAATATTAAAAATTGAAATAATTAGAGGGGGGCGGGGGGTGTGGTAGAGACAGGTGTAAAAAAAATGGCGCATCCTGGTGACATTGATCCTGGCTCTCCTGGTGGTCTGAAAAAAAATCAAAAGAAATTGTTAATCAGTAAGGATGCTGTTATAGTCCCTACCTCAGGGAACACGAATTTTTTTTTTTTGAAAAATGGCGACTGCCTGAAAATAAAAATAATTTTTTACGCTTTTTTTGAATGTCCTGATTTTTTTTAAAATATTAAAAACAAAAAATTTTACACGATGCTTATCGGAACGATAAAGGATTATATAAGGAAGGTTCACACAAAATTTCAAGTAAATCGAATGTATAGAACTTGAGATAATGCCGGTACCGTGTGGAAAAAAGTAATTTCGAGAAAAACACGTTTAAAAAATTCCATACGGCCGAACCGGGCTAGGTACTGCGTCATTAAAGTAACTGTAGCTCTTAAAATAATTTTAAATTTTAAAAATCCTTTGCAGGATATGTTCTTAAGGGTCTAAACTTTAAATATATGAAAAAAAATCGAATTTTTCAAAATTCTAGAGTAGAATACTCCCATAGATATACCATTATGCAGAGACAGTTAAAATTAAATTTCAATCTGTTTGCAATTTATTTATTTGTCATGTGGGGTTTGTACAAAAACGTAAAAAATATGACTACTTACAGGCCAAATTTTATCAAAAAGAAGCTTGCATTTCTATAAATGCTGATTAAAAATAGTAATAAAATAAGAATTGAATTTTAAAATATTTAATTAGTGACGAACTTGAGTAACAAATGCAAAGTGTGAAAATCATTCGACTGAAAAAACTATATACCTAAGTATACCGTAGACTTGCAGTATATTTCCTTCAACCTTCACAACTTGTTTGTTAAAAATATAATACAAGAATTTTTACTATATTACATTGCGTTAGAACCTATTTTGTGATAATTCTGTTTTCAAAATTTATATTTACGATCAAGTTGGGCAGCTGAAACAGGGAATAAAATTTATCAGAGTTTTCTTTTCTTATGTTGGAAAAATTCTTCAATAGATCAAAGAGCTTGCTACTCCAACTCCATTCAAAAACGAACGAATAATAAAAGCATTCACTGACCAAGTATTGCGGCAACTAAAATGAAAAATTTACGACAATTATTGACAATTATCTAAATGACAACTGAATTCAAAATCACATTATAGTTGTATGAATAAATAAAATAATGACCACATTATATAAAATAGTTTAAACTTCTAGCAGAACGTATTTGCTGATTGATTAGTGACTGTCACTGGCTGGATCGAAATTATTATTCTGGATTTCCGCTTGTGAAATTGTACATAATTACTTGTGCAGTTAGCTTAAGCTTAGAGGTTTATATAGAATTAATACTCCCAAGTTGGTATTTATTTAAGAATTTAGAGAAAAATGAGGCTGCCCTTAAAATACAATTTAAATGGCAAACTGAAAACCCCAATATTTTGGTAAAACTCGATTTTATTATTCAACAGAGATCCAATCGAGGCCAATACACCGATTCTTGAACCACTCTGACCTGACATCTAGCGATTTCTGTGTATACATACATACATACATATATCATAACTAAAATGATAATTGTTATAAATTGTGGAAACATATATGTATGTATGTATGTATCTAAGTATGTATATTTTTAACTTTGAGATTTATTAATCCGATAAGCAACATGAAAGGCAGCAGCAGACCTAATCTGTAGTAATTGACGTTGGATTTTGAGTGATTTTCGCGAGTATTTCATAGAAGGAGAGGAAAAGCGAACTAATAAAATTTTATTGTACAATGTTGTCAAGTCGTCATAAAGAAGAAATGTAAGATACAGATAACAGTAAAAACAGTAAAGCAGTAGTCGAACACGCTGTTTTGAACTGCAATTAAACACACACATAAAAATAAGTATGTACATAAGGACATACATGTAAGTATGTATGTATATTTGTTTATACTATTCTCACTTATCAAGAGTGGTTGTTATCTAAATATGCCATTATTTCAACTTTACTGCATGCTTTCCTATTTCTGAAGCAAATTTATTAGAGACTAATTTGCCTTGTTTTAAATTGCATGCATATATGTATGTATGTATGTACATATTTACTTGTCTGCAATGAAATGCTTATAAACTAATTAAACCTTGATAACGTAAATCGTCGAAATAAACGCGACTTGCATGCGATTTACATTACACATATGTAAGTATAAATACGAACATATGTACATACATATGTATATGTATCTGGTCAGACCTTAACCCCCCTCTTCTCCTTTAACCACACACTTATGAGACATTTAGATAGTAATGCTTCCGATATACATACATACATACCTATAAACATACATCCACATATAGCAGCTTACATAAAAAGGAGGTGTGTACTTGTTGAACTACTATTGATTCTAGCGAAACTACAAGCGTGAGTTGTAAGACGAGTGTTTTCGCTGAACTTGCTTTAAGCGCAGCTTGTTTTGTTCAACTTGCGTGTGATGTTATTGTTGTACAATATGTAATAATTCATACTTATTTACGTTTGTTAAATTATCAACATGGTTACATACTGAATATATAATACTGTGCACCAAAAATAAGGTGACATTTGAATTTAAAGTGCGCGCGTCGAAGGATTTGGAAAATTATTTTTTTTTAGGTTGGTAGTACTGTCAGTCACATTTATGTCAAATTTCATGTCAAAAGTTTCATTAGTGTTTGAGATACGTGTCGTTTTGTGAGCTGCTAAAAGTAAGTTTTTCGTTTTTTGCGATGTCGAAATTTGTTGAGCAAAGAATTTGCATTAAATTTTGTTACGGAATCAATTTTCTGCCCCGGATACGTTGAGGATGGTGCAGAAAGCCTTTGGTGATGAGGCTATGTCTAAAAAAATGTTTACAAGTGGTATAGTGAGTTCCAAGCCGGCCGTGAATGTGTCGAAGACGGAGAGCGTCCAGGGCGACCATCAACCTCAACCGACGAAGCTCACGTTCAACAAATCAAAGATTTGGTGTTGAAAAACCGTCAATTAACAATGAGAGACCTTGCTGATGAAGTTGGCTTATCGAAAGGCTCAGCCAATACCATTTTGAAGGATGTTTTCGGCCTCAAGCGCGTCAAATCTCGACTGGTACCGAAAACATTGAATTTTTTGAAAAAAAGGCGTTGCGTTGAAGTGTGTGAAACGATGCTTTCCGACTACCAGGGTGTCATGAAACGCATTATAACTGGCGATGAGACTTGGATCTATGCTTACGACCCCGAAACAACCGATCAGTCGAGCGAATATCGTGCCAAAAGAGAGCCGAGTTCAAAAAAATCGCACCAAAGCCGCTCAAAAATCAAGGTCATGTTGACTGTTTTCTTCGATTATCGTGGTGTTCTGCATTATGAATTCCTTCCAACCGGTCAAACAGTCAACAAGGAATATTATTTGGACGTTATGCGTCGTTTGCGTAACGCTATCCGCCTAAAAAGGCCGGAATTGTGGAAAGACAATTCTTGGTTTTTACACCACGATAATGCACCATCCCATACTGCCCTCGTAATTCGTAATCATTTCGTCAAAAACTCAACCCATATCGTTCCGCAACCACCGTATTCACCTGATCTGGCGCCGTGCGACTTCTGGCTGTTCACCAAGCTCAAAAGACCGCTCCGGGGCACCGTTTTAATACGATAGAGGAGATTCAAGCCGCAGCGAAGACGGAACTGAAGGCCATGCCGGAAAGCGACTACAATCAGTGTTTCGAAGATTCGAAAATCCGTTGGCATAAGTGCATTGCACCGGGAGGGGATTACTTTGAAGGGGATGAAATTGATTTGGAAGAATAAATAAAGAATTTTTAAAATAAAGACAATGCCACCTTATTTTTTGGGCACAGAAGTATGTCGGTATTTATATAAAATTGCAGCTTGCATATGTAGGCTTACAATGAAGACTTACACACGTGCAAGGGGCGTGAGGTGCTGCACTGCAAAAAACTAGTGTGACTTTCAACAATGTTTGTATAATATTTTTGTTGAGATCATACACCAAATGAAGCATAGAAATAGAAGTTAAGTGAGGTTGTTTTACCGCGGCCTTTGGCCTATATGCTCACATAGGCCCAGCACTCTGATAAATTCCATGGACTTGCTGGCCGCAATGGAGGTGATATGACCGCTGTCCACGGAGTTGGATCCATGAGCTTTGAGTCTGCTTCTGCAAATTGCTTGGCAATCTAGAATTAGGTGTTCTGGAGTTTCCGGTTTCATGTTCCAAAACCGGCATTTTGCACAAGAGGTCACGCTCATGTTGGACAGGTGTTTCTGGAGCCTGCAGTGCCCAGCATAAAACGCGACAAGTAGATGAAATTCGTTTCGGGGGAGGTTGATCATATCTTTAAACTTTGTTAGGTTGTATCCTTCCGACAGCAGCTTGGTATGGCGCATTCCTGTTGCCTGCTGCAGACGTCTTTCATTACCAACACTCTCCTCTGTACGGAGCAGTCATTTTATGGTGTGGCACCCAAACGCAAGGCCTTTTTCTAGCCACATTATCCTAGAAGCCGCAAGAGGCGAGTTCGTTGGCCAGTTCGTTGCCGACCACCATGTGTCCCGGCACCCAGATCAAGTGTACACGGTTTGCAAACTGATAAATGGTTCAGCCTTTCTATATTAAAATAAAAATCTTTACGAAGTTTACCCTCTTCGTAACGCCGTCCCTTGAAGGAAGGGCGAGTGGTGTGTCTTTCCTTAAGGCATTCGTTTGTTGAGACGAAAATAAGCATAAAACGCATTGAAAATGCCCTCTCTATAAATTTCCATATGTATCTGCTTGTTGTTTCTTCTCAAACTATCTCAAAAACTTATTTTGTTTTGCTTTTTTGGTCTGTAAAAAATTTATCCATCTATGTGCATACATACATATTTTGATCCAAATATTTTGGTTTTGAGCTCATATCAACCACACTCTTAGTTATGGACTCGGAGGTGAAGTTAGCAACACATTCTTTACTCCAAGATACTATTGGCGAAATTTTTTTCAAAAGTTTTATTATAATTCTATAATAAACAATGTGATAATCTATGGTTGTGGTTTAACGGCTCGTGAGGCCGTCTTATCGACAATTGAAAGCAGTATTGAGGCAGAGGAGAAGAGAAAGATACACATAATAGTCACTGCAAAGAGAAGAACTCTAGAAAATCTACAGATTATATTCAGTATTTCAAGCTTTCTACAAGGAAATTTTCATATAAAAGTCTCTATACATACATACAGAACACAATCATGTTATTTTGCGAACACATTTTTTATTCCACAATCTTTGTATTAATATGAAATTAATTTGTCTGTTCTCTTCAATAAGTCTGTTTATCTATATGTTTCATTACTTTTATTGAAGTAATATTTAGTATCATTTAGCTGAACTTCACTGTACCGACCTGTACACATATATAAGTATGTACATACATACAATCAGAATGAAGTCGAGCTAAGTTTCCAATGCAAGGGGTCTTTGACCGTAATATTGGCTAAATTTGACCTTAAGTGAACAGGTAAATTGAAAAAATCACCTGTGCGAAAAAACTGAGTATACACATATGTACATAAGTATGTACATATACAAGTACAGATAGACATTTGCTGATGTTGAATTATTTTTTTTCGATTTGGCTCGGCATAACCTTCTCATTTGCGAATTATACGATTAACAATAAAATATTCTTATAAATATTTTTGAAAGTATAAATATACATACATATGTAAGTATATAGTTTTTGAAAATCATATATACATGCATAACTACATATACATACATACGTATATGCATTTATATTTAAGCAGAGCAATGAAGAGAGCGTTGGTTCTGCTTTCGAAACTATCAAAACAAAATTTTGCTCACTTTCACATTCGCCGCAACACAATAGAGTTATTTATGTACATATATATGTAAGAATTTTGTTTTTCTCGGTAAAAGAGGTAATTAAGTTTACCGTAAAGATAATTTGAATTAAGCGCAATATAATATTTTTACGGTAAACAAATTAAAAACAATAATATTGTCATAAAAACTTGTAAACAACCAACGTGCAAAAACAATGCTTTTTACCTTCTTACATAAGTATTTTATATATGTATATAATATATAGTACATACATATGTACATATGTACATATATCTACATAAACTTGTTTACTAAAGTCAATGCGATAAGACCAGGAAATTTTCTGTTTACAGCACTTCTATTCAATTTTCATTCTGTTGCATTATATATATGTATGTATGTTTATATATATTATATATAAATTTTTATCGAATCAACAATATACAAGCACATAAGTATAAATATACACGAGTGATCATGCGAGTGTATTCAGCGGCGAAGTGAAACCAGTTCAAGCCAATTTCGTACGATCTCCACCAGCTGACGCCGACTGATGGCCGCAAAAGAGAGACAGGGAGCGAGAGAGATCGACGCTTGTTGAACTATGTAAAAGATCTTAAAAAAGTGGGAGTGTACAGTTTTGTTGTTGACGAAAACTAAATGTGCGGCAGTTACATACACACACATATACAAAGGTCAATAAATATTTATTAAGTGTGGGCAACAATTGCCAAACTTGGCACGCTGCGTGATGAAGCACGTGTTTGTGCTGCTTTTGGGCGCGACACTACACCGAACTTTTCTGTTTTTGCTGATGAAATACTCTATTTGTGCAGCTAAATATTTTTGTCTCAGCAACATACATAATAATATATGTGCATACATAAGTATGTAAGTAGAGACTGTACATGTGCTTATATACATATGTATCTATGTATGTACATATAATTTGTTGTATTTGTGCGCAGTAATTGGAATTCCAACGAAGATTTTTAATGGTAATTGACTGTTAATAGCAATGAAATCGCTACGAGTTCTTCGATTTCAATTACCCCGCCTATAAGTACATACACACACATCCGTATGTATTACCTGCCTTTGTGCTATCTTCGTTATGAAAGCCAACAGCATTGTCATCGCTCAAAAGTTCCCTTTTTGTTTGTTATTGTTACTTCATTTCTGCTCCTCATTTGCGGTGACAATAATTATTTATATATATGTATGTATGTATGCACTCAAATGTCCTCGCATGTGTATGTAAATAACATCGGCTACTGCAAATACTTTTATACATTCATTTCGCCTTGTTCTCGTTCGCTTTTGTACTCGGTGAAGCCACAGCTGTGTATTACACTCGTGTGCTTTGTTTACCATGCTGCACAGTGTTTCAAAATGTAATTTAATTTTCAAATGAAGTTATTATTATTACAAAGAAATATTACAGGTATACTATATCAACTGAAAAGTCCCTGGCATAACAATGAAATAACATTTATTATGAGTGTAAATCTGTTCTCATTTGTAGACAACAATAATAACTGAATTTTATTTTGCGGTCACCCAAAAAAATTTTTCCGGCGTTAATATTAAACGTTAGACATGCAATTATGTTTATCGGTGAAATGAATGTCGTTAGAGATCACTTACAAAACAATTTTTTTACAAACTTGGTTGTTTTTAATGTCTTTATGCTTAACTATGCTGAAAGCAGCTCTTAAAAGACTGTGACTATTTTGGTTGAATTATTTGTTTCCAAAATAGTTTTAACATATCGAATGAAACGAATATAAAAATTTTGTCATCATCGAGCGTCGATTTATTACAATTCCGAAATAAATAATTGTAAAGTTCGTATAGATGTGTACTTAATTCAGATGAAAACTTCTATGAAAGCCAGATTTGTAAATAATAAGATTAACAACAATTTTTAAGTCTTCGAGATCTTCTTAATAATGTACTGAATACCCTAGGCAACAATCGGTTTAGGGCCTTGAGTTCATCGACCTCCAAACTTTTGTTGTAAAGGGAGAAAACAGTATTTTGGTGAATGGCCTCATCCATTATTTTTCAGATCCCAAATAAGAAAAGAATACATCGGGATTCGAGTTTGATAAAAGTGACATCCACGGTATCTTTACAAATTTAGTATACCCGCTAATAAGATATTCATGGTCCAAGATATTCGCGGTCCACCGGTTTTTTCTGTGTGTACAAACTTTTTATTTTAATTTGATCCTCAAACTTTAATTGTGGGTATAATACTCAATTATTTTCGACAAGCTTGAAGTCCACACACGTTGCTCTCACTTGGTTCTTGTGTAATGTTAACCTATATACTTCATTCTAAGTTTATTGATCCACATGGTTTATGGGGGTATTCTTGTCTAGGATTTTGAAAAAATCGACTGTTTTTTGCATATCTTGAAAGTTTAGACTTTCAAAAATATGACCTTGAAAGAATTTTTCAAAATTCGACTTATTTTCGGAGATACAGCCGATTTTGTGACGTGGCGTCCGTGTTCACTAGAATTTTCTCCTAAACTTTAAACTCGTTTTTCTCAAAACTGACTTTTTCGGAACGATACCCACCATTTCTCAAGTTCCACTATACCGATTTACTTGAAATTTTTATAGAGTCTTCTTTATAGGCTTGTCTATGGTTGGAACTAGCCCCATCCCCAAATTTTTATTTTTATTATTTTTAAAAAATTCGAAATAGTCTGAAAAATTAATCCAAAAAAACTTTTTTTTCAGGCAGTCGCCATTTTGTGAAAAAAAAATTTTCCCACTTTTCCGTAGTTCCGGCCATTGCGACATTATTCTAGATTAATAGTCTTTTTTTTTGGTTTCAGAAAACTAGGAGGGTTGAAATCATGGGTATGGTCACGTGGAAATTTTTAGAGACCCCCCACTTCGTCAGCTCATAATTTTTGAAATTTTTTACTTTTTTTAGTTTTTAATTTTTTTCTGTACTCTTCTAAAATTAACAAATAACTAGTAAACAAATGGATAATAAAAATATTAATTGCGTTTTTTACGACACTTTAAAAATTACCTGAAATTCATGCTTCTAGACCAGAATACCCCCTTATGGTTTATTTTTCAAGTAAATCTTTCTTTTACAAGTATTCAATGAAACTGTCAGTAGATCTCTTGGGTTGTTTGCCATTAAGTTTGTGTTGATAAGGTATTCAACATTTTTTATATCCTAAAAAATTTCCGGAAAGCAATTTTTAAATGTAAACATTTTCGGAATTTACCTTCCATACATTTTTAAAATTAAGTTTCAATTGAAATTAGGTCGCTACAGTCTAAAGTTTAGTGGGAAACATAAAAACTAGTCCTTAGAAGATTGGGAAAAAGTTGTCTGGTTGGATGATATAAAAATCAATTATTAAAAATCGGATCACAAGCACTACTGGCGTCGCCTACTTGAAAACCATCAACGAAATCATGTGCGACAGACTAGAAAACATTGTGTATGCAGTCTCGTAGTAGGTTTTGCTTTACGTGGTGGAACATAGTTCCACTGGTCAAAATCTCTGGAGTTATGATAAGAGAAGACCATTTGAATATTTTACGATTTACGGATTTTATGAACAGGAGTGCTTATCGAAAGAAAGTGATCGCTTTCCAGCAGGATAACGATCCGAAACACAGTGTCTAATGCAGCATAGTCAACTATTTCAGCTTATTTAATCACCAGCACAAAGTCCCGACTTTAGACAATTAAGAACCTGTGGAGCAGATTGTGCAGTCTCCGAATCTGAGCAACATGGACAACAGAGTACAAATCGAATGGAGAAGCATAACAAAGAAAATAGTAACGACCGTGGTTGAAAGTATGTCGAGATGTGTAATAGAACACAAAGATCTTTCGACCAACTACTAAACTGTGTAGAGTGAAGCCATTTAATTTTTACGAGCGAAACTATACCTCATTAGGTTAGGTTTACTTCAGTTTTTGTGGTATTTCTCTTTTCGTTTGGTTAATGCAACTGTAAATTGTTATCTTAAATGCTTAGAACAATCACGTTTTCGCCTTGGTACATGCGTAATGAAAATATCCATAAAGATCTTGGTATTTCTATGGTAAGGAAATAAGTAAAGGGCAGCAGAATGAAATATAAATCTAAACTCCGAGATCACCCAAACCCATAGGTTGATGCTTCAGTACATTCCTGTGGATCTTAAACCTACCCGATCTCTGGTCAAATTTGAGCTGTGATAAATAATTTTACGGCATTTAAAAATCAAAAGTGGCGAACATTGGAACGGATTTGCTCCCCTCTTATGGCTTTTCAGGTATACATATATGGGAATTTCATAACGTACAATCTAAAAAGGCCCCACTGTGAAATCCAATTTATTTGTTTATCTCACCTTTTCCACAGCCGATTTGTTATTGTTTTCTTTCAGTATGTGTTGAGACTCGGCGGTGTACGGTTAGGTCTATGCGCTGTGGCGTGATTACCGCAGCGCATTTAATGACTCGGACACACGCACACTCAAATGTACAAACATACTTGCAAAGCAGCGTTTCCTGCATTCTTAGTATAGAACATTTACATAATCAGAAATAAATTAAAAACAGAAAATATATTATCTAAAATCACTGCATATTCAAATTGATGTTATTTTTTATATTATATTTATAAAATATGAGCGCGCTGACTTTGACGAGCGCAGAGAGCAGAGTTTATTTCGCAGTCGAAAGTGCACAGACACGCGTCGTGAGTCAATAATTATACAAGCCCAAAATTTTTTTGTGCTAGGTACATACACATGTGTTTGTATTTATGTTTGTATATACAAGTGTTTGTGTGTAAAGAAAAAAGTGTTAAGAAATACTACGCTGCAATGACGGGAGTGCACACAATCACGCTGATCTTGACGTCTGTCTGAAAGTGTTTTCGTAATATTGGCAAACTCGTTTATTTGTTGCTGTTATTGTGATATTTATGCCGATATTGTTTGTGTTATCAGCATTATTAAACACGCCAGTGTATTTCTTTGAGGAATCTTGCTGTTTGGGTGTGTATGTTTATAGGCGTGCTGCCTGTTTATTAGTGACGCATGTAAACAACAACAAAGTGAGCGCAACATAACACCACTACAAAGGCAGTGGAAGGCTTTATACCAACACATAGACGATTTACACGCACACAGGTGCATTATACCACACACACAAGCGCAATATTACACATACACTCGCGCATTCAGGGAGAAGAGAGAGTTGTTCAGCGTTGTATGCCGGCGACGTCGACGTCGACACCGACGTCCAACGCAACGTAATTGCCTTTTGTTGTGCGCTGCCAAATGCAAAAGCAGCGAGCGAAACCGTTTAAATTGCGACTGTGCCTGCTGTACGTGTAGCAAAACGTTTTTCAATTTGTGGCGAAAAAGACACACAATACTCGAGTGGAGGAAGGACCTCAGCGCAAACAAGGAAAAATATTTATTGAAAATACAAAAATTTATTAAAAAGTGAAACTTATAAATTGAAAGAGAGAGTTAGTGAACTCGACAGTTTTCTAGTGCTAATGAAGCAGACAACACATAACGGCGAAACTAAACTAAAAGCAATGTGCGCTTGCAAACACACAGTGAATGCGTAGTATAAAAAACATTTTTACAAATATAAACCGAATTTATTTAAGAAAAAACCTAAGCAGCTTGCCAGAGAAAGTGCCAGCAAATAATAATAAAAAAAAATATTACAAAAGATGTCTAAACATAAAATGTGCTAAAAATAAAAGAAGATTTTCTTTTGCAATATTCTATAAAAATTCCCGTGCATCAAGGCAACAGTTGCGCATTTCCGCTTCCGCTTTACGGTTTGCTGAACTAATTGCTTGTTACAGACCAAACTTCGCGCATCCTTAAGCAAGGCGTAAAATTTGCCTAAATTTCAAGTATTAATTAATATTTCACGAGCAAAAGACAAAAAGTCAAACAAAACGCAAAATGTCTGTGCCAATGCTGTTGACCCGTACAAACACTAGCACCTCCCTAGTAGGCATGGAGCTGGCCGAGGCGCTGCTGCTGGACGAGCACATAACAAGTGTATGTATTGAAAAATTTCATAATTATTGGAATGTTTCGTTTTTTCTTTTTTTCAAAGCTAAGTTTTTAGGTTAATGCATTATGTTTGTATATAGTAGTACCTACAACCTCTATTATGGCGCTTGAAGGTCGAAATATTTTTAAATGTTTGGCTGTCGCACGCTGAGTTAGCGCACACCTGGTGCTTAAAATGCAGACCTTGTGTACAAAAATAATCGATTTCACAAACCAAAAGTGCGTCGAACACTTCCTGCTGCAACAGCTGTCCTTTCCCTCGCTTCGATTTTTGATTTCTCACTTTTTTTTTGGCGTTTTCAACAAAATCAATCGATTGTCTGCCGTCGCGTAGTAAAGCTCTCTGCCAAGCCAAACACATGCTCGCAAGCACACAAGTGTACACACCGTACTCTTTATCAGTCTGCCTGTGCAATGCTGCTCCTTTGCCTCGTCAGCTGTGCGCGCCCAGCAACTGGGCAAACCCCTAGCTTGGGCCACGCATTTGGCGCAAAAACGAGTGTATCTACGAGCGCGTTTCTCAGGTGACGTCGTCAGCGTCATGATTTCCATTGTTTATTGTGTTTACCACAGTTTTGTGTTGCTTGTGTTTGAGAGCGCACTCGGCTCTCTGGCTTGCGCTCTCCACACCATAAATGTTTTCGATCTCTTTTATGTGTTTTTATAGCAACAATTTCGTCACGCTGGCAATATTGTCAGTATGCCGCCCAGTTGTTGTTTTATCGCCTATTTTTCGTGTATTTTTGTGGCAACTGTACACTGAGAGATATTTCTGTGTGTAATGGAATGGTACAAAGTACAGTTCATGCGATAAATAAATGAATAATAAATATTCCCACTTGAGTTCGATGTGTTGTGTTGGCCGGTTGGACGGCTCGGCGGCTGCATGGGCTGTTCCGCTTAATGCTCTCCAATCTTTATCGCATCAGCTGTGGGTTTCTGAGCGCATCTAGTAGCTGAATTACTTCTTAGAATGATATAGTTAGAGAAAAATGTAGGACTTCAAATAAAGTAAAGAAAGTGCCGTTATTAGTAATCACATTTTTGTGGCCTAGGTTCATAAACTGCCGCTAGATATAAAGTGTTGTAAGTGATAATATACATACATATGTATGTTAAACAATGAAGACATAATTTTTAAAGAATTTTAATGGAATTTTGACTGATTTTGATTTTTGTGCTTAAAAATTATTTATTTTAAATCCAACATTTTTAAAGAAATTGTGCTCTTTATATGTATTTTTAATCGCTCTATTTACTATAAAAAGTATTTAATGCATTACTTGTTGTTTGGTATAAAGCTACTCTTTGCGTGAATTTTGTTAGGCATTTTTTCGATTTTCGCCCATTTTGCTTTGTTATATGGTTTCTATGATGAGATCATTGCTATTTTAGCAAAGCATATTTTCTGTGTTGTTGTTTCTTATTATCAGCCCATTCTAAAAAAGTACTAACAAACATTCATACATATAAACTATACATACATCCATGTTAATGCATGGTCGGACATATATGTACATACATACATATGTACATATGTAGTATAAATTGGTTCAAATTGAATTTTGCTATGCAAATAGAGAATGTATACATAAGTACATACATATGTATAGCCTCAAGAAGAAAATGTAGCAAACCTTAGAATCTGTAAAAGCTCAAGCGGATCTTTAGTGAAATAATGAAAAATTAAATTTTTTTATGTAAATATGTGTGTAATTAAATAGAGGCATAAACAAAATTACATATACAAGTACATATGTATATACAACAAAAGCTCTTTATTTCAAATTTCACTGCTTGCATTATTATATAATTCCTTTGAAATATGAGTGTCATTACATTGTTGTACTTCCTTCACATCTACTATATAAAAAGTCGCATTAATTTGAAATTGTGCGCATGATTCGCTAAACGGAAACAAAGAATTGCACTTTGCTCGCTTAAGCAGTTAATCAGCATATTATATTAAACAAATAATGAGAGAAAAATTTTTAAACCATCACCGACAACAATTACACACACATTCAAATTCATAAATATGCTGACATTTTCTTTGTTCTCAATTGAGACGCAGACAACGCGGCGCCAATTAATTAAATTACCTAATTTCCATTGGTAATTACAACGCAATATGATTGACAATTGTTGTCTAGATTGAATTTGCGGCGCTTGAGTGCCAAGCAGGGAAAACAATATTGATTTTAATGAGTATTCTCCACGTCAACATATGTATGTGTGTGGGTGTGTGTGTGAATAACTTGTGTTTGCTTTGTCTATGATTCAAAAAAGTTCCGACGATTGTGCAATCGAGCAACCCAGATAAAGGTTGTCTACTTTGATTTACATATGTACGTACATACAAGCTTACACAAATGCATTGCTTTAATAGCAATTCGCTTCAGTCACGCTTACTGGTTACTATGTAATGCCAAATGTCAATGTAATTAAGAATGTTGACGTATTTTGCTGCGTTACGTTTCCGAGCAAAGTTGCTGTGACAAGTTTCACGTGCCGCGGTTCAGAGCTTAAAGCTTTGCTTTTATTTCGGACTTTTGAAACCAATTTTTTTATGGAAAATGGATTTGTAAATAAAAACTTTTAACACTGCTTGAAATTAAGTTAAAAATTATTTTATAATAAAAATAATATCATAATATAGAAAATATATATTTTTTTTATCGAAAGAATTAAAATTTAAACAAATTCTCTTTATAAAATATTTCAAAAAGTTAAATATTCAAATATTTTTTTTTGTCATAAAAATATTTTTTCCCCTTTTCCTTTCTTTAATCAAAAATGTTTTCTATATTTGTTATCCAACAACTTTTATCACTGGTTGAAATTACCTAAAAAATAAATAAAAAATTTATTTAATAATAAACATACTGGAATAATATAAAGAAGAAATATTTTTTCAACGAAAGAAAAAAAGTTGAAAAAAATTCTCTTTATAAAATATTCCAAAAAAGTTAAATATTCAAATATTATTTTTTCTCCCATTAAATACTTTTCTCCTTTTCGTTTTTTTAGTAATAATAATAAAAATATTTTCTTTCGATTTTCTAGTTGCATAAAATATTATTGGAATATAAAGGTCAAATTTTATACTGTCAATAAACCGATTTCAAGCTTGCTCACCTCAATTTTTCTGCAATAACTTCATATTCATATCGCAAACGTGTTAATTGTCTAAAACGTGTCTTTAAATGGGCTTGCATATATACACGTCACTGTACATATAACAATTAAATTAAATTGAACACGTTTTGTATGTAATATCAGATGTTTTTTGCGCCATCTGAGCAAATAAAAGGGGACATTGTATTTATTTTCATATTTTAATAACGTAGTTGACGTCAATTCTGTGGATTTAAACACAATTTAAAAATACTAAAAAGCTGAAAAAATTTAATAAATTTAAAATATTATCTTTAATTACCATATTATTATTTTTAATATAATTTTTCTCATTTTGAGTTTGTTGCAAACTTTTTTTAACGTTGAGTAAAGCGTCTGGGATACTTTAAGTTTTATTATTCAGAAGTTGCAGTTCATGTGAAAAATACTACTTTACTATATTCCTCAAACTTTCGAAGCCTTTGAAATTTTATTGTTTCTTATAAGAGAAGTAATGAAAAAATATTTTTAACATTACTCATACCACCCAAGCGTTGTAAAATTGTTACAGAGCTGCTCATTCCGGTGAGAATTTAATTTTTGCTGAGCATTTTTCTTAGCAATGACTCATCTGCTCTCCTTTAGGCAATATAGAGTCATATGCTTCGGCAATAACAAGCATTTTTGAATGGTAATTTTACGTTTAAAACATAAAAAGTTGCAAGTTTCTTGGAAAAAACTGCAATGATGACTTCAACTCAATACTTTATTTAGATACACACCAGGTGACGGTTTAAAGCTTATGGAGTTAGGAATGTGTGCATATACGCTTACCTTGTAGTAAGCTTTGGCGGCACTTCATAAGAGTCCCACTACAACTATAACAACAACGCTTCGTTATTTATCTGTTGTTGTGTTAGCAACGAATGAGTCATCATGCTTACGCCATAAGGCCAAAGAGTGTCACAGTTTAATATGTTTAAGCCATCGTCCAAGTAAAAAGTTCTTTCACACTTCTGACAACCTCACATATGCATACTTCTCTCCTCTACACACATTAATACTGTTAAAAGCGCGGTAGTAACAAATCCAGCTGTTTCAGTTCTGCGCATGCGCTCTTCTGCTAATCTACAGTTGAAAGGACCTCAACATGTCGATTAAAAAATTACAAAAATTCACACAAAGTTCTGTAAGAAAATAAAAGTCATCGCAAGCTCGGCTGCGTTGCTATGTGCTGCGGCTGTTCGCACCATCGGTTAAGCGCTTTCAAAACGTTCGGAGTAAATTCAATAAATTTTTGTGCAAATATTGAACGAAAACGAAATAACAGCAACAATGTAACAGAATTACGTGTGAGAAATGCAAATTATTATAAATGCTGGTGTCTAAATGTCGGCTTAGTGAGTGTTTATTGTTTGGTTTGCTGCGAAATTTTGCGCTGAGCGCAGGCAAATGTGATTTGAGGTCAATTTAACTTTATTGAATGGGTAAATGGGGAAGCCGTAAAGGATATTGATTTTTGACACATTGTTTTCAAAATTTCGGTCCACAGTAGAGAGCTTTTTCTGCAAAATATTTGGGAAATGAAAAATTTTAAACTTTTTATTTTTTTTATTTACATAATAAAATAGTCAGTGTCATGTATTCATTAAATTTTAAAACGAAAGCAGACATACATACTACATATACATCTTACTGTATTTAGTTGAAATTTCTTCAATAAGAGCGTTGTTGGCCTGTGGTATAAAAGCTCTCGCACGTGCTGCTCTTCGGTCGTCTGCTAATTTTAGCTTCATTACTTGGCATGTCGTAAAAACAACGGAATTTAGCAGCCAATTGTGGTTAGTTCATGTATATTGTTTTTTCCTCTTTAGACGAAATTCGTATTAGAAATAATTGTTGGCAATTTTTGGGCAGCATGTGACGGGCAAAGTGTGCCAACTGTCCTTTGCGTATATAAATGGGTTCAAAATAGACAAGAAAGTACCAAATACCAAGTAAATGGGTTCAAAATAGACAACTCAGTAGCTTTAATGATTTCCTCAAAATTTATAAAAAAAATTTATATTTTTATGTGAAGAGCATATGGTAATCGTAATTACACATTATGTTTTAAGATTTGATTATAAAGGACGGAAAACTGGATTTTAAAAATTAAAATAATTTTACCATTTAATATAAAATTTTATTTTTTTTTTAAATTTAAAAAAAAAATTTCAAACTACTATTTTCTTAATAAAAAAATACATTATTTATATTTAAAGCTTTTAAAACACGAAAATTAAGAATATATATAATTTTTTTTCAATATATATTTTATGTAAAAAATCTTCTTTCTTGCTGCTGCAAAAAAGTTAATAAAGTTAATTTGAAATCGGAATTCGCCACTTTTGAACTTCTATAAAACTACGTAGCTTCTCATTTGCACATGTGCAGATATTCAAAACTCTTTTATCTTTCTCGATATGCTGAAGTCAACAAACCAATCAATCACCTAAAAGCATTAAAGCTACGCCACTAATTATACTTATTGATGTGCCAACATTAAATCTATAAAGTTTTTCCTTATGCCTCGTCATACTTGTCAGGCGAAAATTTACCAAAAATAATATATTTATTTTGTATAAATTTTCCAAAGAAAACAAATAACGCAATAAGCGCAAAGTCTGCCAGCGTTTCCCTCCCAAAACAACTTATTCGCTGCCAAAAGAAAAATGTCTCATAAGAGCATAAAAATCACCTCACTTCACGATTTAAAGGTGGATTTCGAAGGCCTTTTCGTGCAAAAAATGACGCAACGGCAAGCCTTACGGTGGCGCACAACTACTTACATACATACATACGGACTTAACAATTATAATGCTATAAGTAATCATATGGGTAGGTGAGTTTCCTTGTTTGCATTTCGATTTTTTCTTGATTTATTTGGTGCGAAATTTATTTTCACCCACCCAATTGACGGTGCGTCGCCAGCGCATTAGTCGAACGCCGCGAATTTCGTAGCAAACACACGAGTGCCGAGAGTGTCTGGTGAACTTTTTGTTTTTTGCACAAAATATTTCGCGCAGTGTAAACTGAATTTAATTTTTGGCGCAGTGCTGAAGACTGAAGAAACTCAATGCATAAAAACTTACAGCAACGTTATCTGGCAACGCTGAGAAAATGTGCCACACCAATGCCCACTTTTGTAGCACAAACCGTGACAACACAACCGCAACGGCAACAACAAGTAGTGAAAAAACACCAACAAGAAATACAAACGCGATCATACGCCGTTAGCTCACCAAAGCGTTGTGCCTTGCCGCGCAATTTCGGGCAATGTTTTGATTGCTTTCACGTGGCAGGTGTGACAAGCGTCGCCTTCTACAGTTCAAGGTCGCATGGCACAAGCGCAACAACAGCAGCAGCATCGCCGCAAACAACAACGAAAACACCAGTTACGACAGTAACAGTAACAGCCGCTGTTGACGGCATGACGGCCAGTGCAGATATGGCAGATTTTCTCATTACAAATACAACAAAAATAACAAGTGCTAACCAGCAAACACGCGGCGCGGAGGTAAAATTAAGCGCAGAAATGATAAATATAGCAGTTTGCTTAAATCTGTGACACTTTTTATTGCTTTTGCATTATATAAAAGCTTTCCGATTTTTGTTACACGCCCACTGTTACGTATACGCAGTGTACATCCCCCAGTTAAATATCTGTGTCGCTTTGTCTGCGTCAACAGCTGATGCAACCAAAACACATGTCACTTGTGTTTTAGCTACCCAAGGCTGGCCGCTTAGTCGTCTCAAGTGTTTTATGTGTGTGTGGGAGGAGCGCAAGTGAGGTAAATGGCTATATAGATTACTCATACGCCATGTGCGACGGTGTGTGCATTAAAAGCCCTGACGCAAATAAATAACCAGTTGTTGCTAAGCGCCCTCAATGCCGTTATGTTGTTGGAAATAAAAGCTGTCAAAAGCTTAAGAGCTTTTACTCTTACCTTAGACACGAGCTTTTTGTCGTTAAAATTCAAATCGCGTCAAACTTGAATGCTTTCGAATAGTTTTCTGTATGCCTTGTGGTGTGATATGAAACTTGTTAGGCATTTGTGCATATTGATAAGCACTTTGATAATGTTTCTTAGATTGCTACTGGTCACGGCACAGCTAACTCGTTTGACTAGACTTGTTGTTTGGCAGCTGAAATCCAAAAATTAAACACAATTTGCCCTTACTTGCTCCTCCATATTTATTTTTCATTTCTTAAAACACTTCTCTGCCTTCATTCTTTGTCTTTCAACATTTTATTTATATTCCACGCACGACTTCAATGCTTCGACATTAACTGCCGATCACGTGAACACAAGCTCTCTGAAACAAAGTGCTATTAAAATGCATGACAACTGCTATTAATAAACAATAGCGATAATTTTATGTATTCTGGCGATCTTTGGCAAGAAACGACACGTGATCACGTGCTGTCGAGTGGTTTGTTGGTTGGAATGTGTGCAAGTTAATCAGTGTGGCCGAAGAAAATGGACGGATTTGGAATAAGAAATAAGATAAAAATATATGGTATATATAAATGAGAAATAATTGTGACAGCTAGTATTTTTTAGCTTTTTCTTGAAATTCGAAAATTCTTGAATTTGAGTGGAGTACATACATATCTAATTATACTCATATATGTACTTATATTCATACTTGGAAAATGACCACTGAAGTTTTGAGAAAGTTCAGTTGCTAATTTTTGTTTTCTCAGACTTAAGTTTTTTGACTTTTCAAAAATTAAAATTGCCATTTTGAAATCCCTTCATGTATGTTGTCATATATACAAGTGTTGAAATATTCATATATTTAGTGCCAAAATAAATATATGTATGAACTCCACGGACATAGTGACGTAAACAAAGACGACAGCCAAACATTTGACTCCTATGCGTACTTATTATATTCCAATTTGCGGACATTAGAATTATGTCAGGGACACGCGTCTTCAAAGCAGTGATTGATTTCAAGTGACAGCTAGCCAAAACAATACTAGATACCTTTACCAATATAGTACATATATAAGTACATACATTTACTTTTATATGCAGCTATTAATTTGAAGCCGTCAAGTCGACAAATGTCTTTAGATTTTCGCATTTGCTCATGTCTTGAGGCACAATTCTCCAGTGCAGCAATAACAGCTCAGAGTTTTAATAGAAAATTGACAAATTATCAGCCAATTGGATGGGCAGGTATTAGATTTGGGGGGAAGTACGGTTTGGTTATAATGATTTTCGGAATAAAATTGTTTTTTAATTACATTGATGGATCGATAAATCAAACTTAGCGATGTTATTCATGTATAGGAATTTAGGAAAAAATGTAAGTGAAATTATGAAAATTGTTTTAATATGGAATTCATGATGAGGGTATAATTAAAATTTCATATCACAAGTGCGCACATTTCATATTTTTAATTTTGTTTAATTATTTTATGTTATGTTAAGTTACGTTACGTTACGTCAAGTTCAGTTAAGTTCAAATTTTATATTTTAAGTGCGCAATATTTCATACTTTTTATTTTGTTTAATTATTTAATGTTACGTTAAGTTACGTTACGTTACGTCAAATTAAGTTAAGTTCAAATTTTATATTTTAGGTGCGCAACATTTCATACTTTTTATTTAATTTAATTATTTAATGTTACGTTAAGTTAAGTTAAGTTAAGTTAAGTTAAATTTGTATATCATAAGTACACAACATTTCATACTGTTTTATTTTGTGTTATGGTAAGTAAACTTATGTTAAGTTACGTTACGACAAGTTAAGTTCAAATTTTATGCCTTAAGTGCGCAACATTTCATACTTTTTTATTTTGTTTAATTATTTTATGTTATGTTAAGTTAAGTAAAGTTAATTTTTTTCTTTGCTTAATCTTTTTTATTTTGAGTTAAGTTAAGTTATGTTAAGTTTTTACCAACTACCTGTCGCTTGCCATCACTCTTTATGCTCCTAAAATTATTAGTTGGTATGCAATTACTTTAATATATGTTTGTTTTTACAGAACTCCAAAACCGGTTATCAAAATCCATCATCTAATTCCCTCTCAACCTTATCCAACAAATCATGCCAACAGGTATTATTGGATTTCCAAGTTATTTGTTTCAAATTGTTGTTGTTGTGCTCGTTGTGCTTAATGAATTCTGCAGTGGCTTCGTTTTTTTCACTTTTCTATAATCTTAAGTGCTTAAGTGTTAAGTAACTATGCTTGCTTTGCTCGCTTTTTTCAATTTTTGTTTATATATTGATATGGTTAAGCTAAGAATGTTCCAGGCTGTTGGTTCTTTCTAAGAATTTTAATTCAATTGATTTTCTTTCTAAAAGTTCGGCTTGAAGAAATTTGTCTTGTGTTTCAAAACTGCTCTGGTTTCTAAAAGCAATTAGTATTCCCACTCATCGAAGCTTGACTAAAACAGAAGATTCTTTTGCTTTGCGCACGACTGTACTCTATTTATATAATTATGGTACTGTTTTTTAATTTTCATAAAATCAAACAAAAAAAAAATGTCGAAACAAACAAGCTTTACAATTATCAGCTTATCAGATGTTTCTAGTCATAGCTTTGTTGTTGTAACAGCGGATCATAGGGCAATAACATGAGTGATTACTTCAATCAAAACATTCTACTTTTTCCGCACACTGCACGTGTATATATACATACATATAAATATATATAAATATACATATAAATATATGTATATATATGTACGTATGCACGGGTGAGATTGAGTGAGATCAGCTTTTCAGGAAGCTGCTTGTTAGCGAGCTTACGTATTAAGATCCGCCTTTTGACTTGATTTGCATTCGGGAAGGCTCGGCTGACGCACGTGATGAAGTCAGATTCGTGCGCTTGACATTCAACCCAGCTAACCGTGTACATATGTATGTACATATGTAAGATTAGTCCATTAATCGCATCTTAGTATATGTCTTAGTATATGTCTATTATCAGCAGTTATAGAAATTCGGAAAACACAATCTATTTATATCATGTTGTTGTTGTGTCGTTGAAATCGCAATACCTGTGTCTACGGAAACAGTTGCGCCATTTAGCGAACCACAGTCTAGTTTTAAACTAAGCTTCCAATCAAGCTTGTCCGCAGTTAAACGCTGACAAGCAATAGCATAAGTTCGCACTTGTTTAAATCGCACTAATCGTACTGAAATAGCCTAAACTTAACTTAACGCAAGATGTCTTTTCGCAAAATACTAAATGATTTTCGTCCTTTTCTTTTGCTCTTTTTCGTGCAGTGCGCTTCGTACGTGGACGCAGCTACGATCGTGAACGAACTGCGGGTTTTGGAAACTGCCTCTGAAACGACGCCATGCACGCCGACGCTGCAGCAATTCGCCGTAGAACTGCACACCGATTTGGGTCCTAGCGAGCGCGTCGGTCTCACCGGTGACGTCAAGGCTTTGGGTGAATGGCGTTTGGAGCGGGCCATTGCATTGGAACCACAACAGGGCGAACGCAGATGGCAAGCCAATGTGCTGTTGCAAACTTGCCGTAACATAAGTTACCGCTATTTCATCTATGTGGAGGACAAGCAAGGTCGCAAGCAGATACGTCGCTGGGAGACCCGTCTACAACCTCGTGTGCTCAAGCCCGCTGGCGCTGAGTCGGCTAATAGCGAGACGCGCATTGATCGCTTCGGTGATGCCGATGGCAGTGGTGAGACACAAGTGAATCGTGGCTGGTTGACCAATGATTGTATAGTGCAGTTGAAGTTCGAACGCGAACAAATGTTCCAGGTGCTTGATATTGAGAAATTTGACCCGGCCGATGAAGTGTTGGTGAAGATTTTGCCATTGAATGAGGAGGGCGAACCGACCGAGGCGGGCGTACATGTTGAGGTGGCGAAATTGAAGTATGCGCAGAGTCATTTGCAGCCCCAGCAAGCTTTCGGCATTGCTTATGAGCAAGGCGACATTGTTGTATTTCATATTACAGCGCCATGTCCTTTACAGACAGCGTTCGCAATTATTTTCCACACACCCGATCAGCGTCCAGTCGGCAAGGCTGTTATTACAGCCGCAGCTGGAGGGTAGCGAGGGTGTGCTGGAATTGTCCATCACCGAGCCGGTGCCTGAGGCTACCACCGTTATTGCGCGTCTAACACTACCGTACCTGATTGTGAAGCCGTTCGCCGACAAGACGCTTGACTTCCGCACCACATACGCGCACTACTGGCCCAGGAGCTGGCCGAACTTGAATGTGGGTCATCGCGGCAATGGACGCAGCTACATTGCTGATCCGCCAGCCGAACGCGAGAACACGATCGCTTCGTTTATGCGCGCTTATGAAAAATTCGCTGACATGATTGAATTGGATGTGCATTTAACGGCCGATGGTGTGCCTGTCATCTACCACGATTTTGGCATGCGCACAGCACCACAGGGTAAAAATATCACTAAGGCTGAGCAGCTGCAGTATGTGCTCATCAAAGATATAAATTACGAGAAATTGAAGCAGTTGCGCGTGTTCGCTATTATCAACGGCAAGCCAGTCGAGTTTCCATCGCACAATGCAGAGCCCCGTGTGGAGCATCGTATTTTCCCCACGCTAGTCGATGTACTCGAGGGTTTGCCCAAGTCGTTGGGCATCGATGTGGAGATCAAGTGGCCACAGCGTCGTGCCAGCGGCGCGCCCGAAGCGCATCAGACCATCGATAAGAATTTCTTTACTGATCGTGTGCTAGCGACCGTCATCAACCATGGCTGTGGACGTCCGCTGCTGTTCTCCAGCTTCGATGCGGACATATGTACAATGTTACGCTTCAAGCAAAATCTTTTCCCTGTGATGTTCTTGACACAAGGTCAAACCAAGAAATGGTCGCCTTTCATGGACTTGCGTACACGCACTGTCGAACAGGCTATCAATAATGCACAAGCCTTCGAGTTGGCTGGCACGGCGCCACATGCTGAGGACCTGCTGAGCGAAGAGGGCGCGCAGCTTTTGCAGAAAGCGCGCGACTTGGGACAGATCTCACTGGTCTGGGGTGACGATTGCAACTCCAAGGAACGCGTGCAGTACTTTGTGGAAATTGGTGCGACTGCCACATGCTACGATCGCACAGATCTATACATACCGGAAGGCAAGGAGCGCGCATTCTTCAATTCGTCCAGTCTCCTAGCAGAGTTCGAGGAGCAGTGCCTGCGCTAAGCGGGTCTGCAGTCGATAGCGGGAGCAGCAAAGTGATAACAGGGTTGAAATAACACTCTGAAGGGAGGGTAATTTATAAGTGATCGTGATCGGCTTGTCGATCCGAGCAAATGGCGGGAAGTATATGCCGAGTTTTATACGGGGGCGATTTGAGTAACGGCATTATTCACTTTCAGTAGACTTAACTATATTTTTTTATAAAAGATATTCACAAAAACACCATATAAAAATAGAAAACAAAATCTTCAAGTAGTCGCAAATAAATTTTAATTAGTACACACACTTACACATATAAATAAGCAATAATAATAACAACACACAACATAATTTAATGTTAAAAATCGTAGAAAGAAAAACAAAAAATACGCTTAAGACATATGAATCACAAAAGATATGAAAAATAGTTCCGTTAAAGAAACAAGAATACAAGAAAAACTTGGAACTGTTTTTTATTTAAGTCGCCGCTTGCGATCAATGCGGTTCGCTGGCGAACGCTGGTCGCAAAGTGTGTGCATGAGAAATCCAAAGCGAAAGTATAAGGTACAGTAGCGTTGTATGTGTTGGCGGCTAAACGGCTGCGCGTACAGCTCGAGCGCCAGCAAGGACTGTGGTGTGGCGGCGGTGACCCTCCCAAGCAGTAAGTAATTCTGCCCCTGATAAAAACGTACAGTAACAGCAACAACTCTTAAAAAAAAACAAAAATTGCAAAGTGAGAGTCTGTTTGCGGGAAATCCAGGGTGAGCGTCCCTCGAACTCATAGCCCAAGTGGCGCTTGAGAGTGCAGCGTGCTAGATATGGACCCATATACAAATTACTATTTTACCTTATAACTTTGGCAGTTTTTCTTTCAAATATTTGCTCTCTTGAAATTTAACAATTATAGTAGTTAAAAAATTGTATTAACGAACTTTGTAAATTTTTTGGTTTTTATTTAACAAATGTGAATATCAAATTTATTGTGAAGAATCTTTTATTATTGTTGTTTTTTGCAATAATGCTCAGATGAAATTATAGTTTTAAGTTTTAAATAGTTAATTGTTTTTAATTTAACTAAATTTTTATTTCACATACCGTACAAGTGCTTTGAGATTTATGATAACTCTTAAGAACGAAAAAATTTAATTGGAAGCTTTTCTAGAAGTTAACTTTTTTAATTTTAATTTAATTTATATTTATTAGACAATTTTAATATAAAACAAAAGTATATTTTTTAACTGAAAGACATGTGACTTATTACCAAACTCCAAACTATAGAGCTGAGAAACTAGTTCTTGAAAAAGTTACTGATGAGATTTAAGAGCCAAATCACTAAATCGCACGAGTTCACACCGCAAGGATATTTTGCATGACACCGAGGTGTACCGGATTTATATAAATGAGTTTATTATGGATTAGTCGTGCCAAAAAATATGGATCACAAAGCAGCCTTAGCATGTAGACACAATTAGTATGCTCCAACGTTTTATGTAAAATTTAGCTTTAATAGTTTACTTAAACGACTTATGATCCTTTGATAGATCTGAAACCATACAAAGCCATTAGAGAATGTGACAAGAATATAAATCATCCCGCGGAGAGATCAAACACGGTGACAACTACACAGCCTTTGAGTAAGCAAACAACTTATTAAGAAGTGTATAGTATTCCGCCCACTTGGAATAAGATTTCAAAAGATGTTTTCCGAGACAATCTTTTCTATAATCAGCTAACTTACTCTACTGAGTAAACAGCTAATGAAATTCTTGTAATTTTACAAGAAATTGGAAATTTTAAAAAATGTGACGAACTGGCCTAAAAAACCTCAAACAACTATGCAACGATAATTATATTGCCATCGCACTTATTTTTGCCCTGTTTTACATATTTTACTCTTACCACTAAAAGAGCCTCTCTTAAGCTATAAAGGATTCTCTGAATATGTTCTTAAATATATTCGATAGATAGATCGAGGCTACGTGACTATAAAAAGAGAATAAGAACAACTGATTCCACGAAAGCCATTTCTAAGAGTCAAAATTGGTAAGGGTCCCCAATATCCCCAATGCGAAACAGACGGAAGCAAACCTAATATTCAAATAACTGCGACGGAAAAATACCTCAAATATCTGTATTTGCATAGGTATGATTGAGAGCCTTATCGCGTTTAGGTCGACTAATTAATCACTTCGTACATCAAAGGTCACCGAGGATCATACTTTCAGTGATATGAAAAAATACTGTCAATTTATATATTTTGTTAAGAGAGAAGTAACTAGTAATTAGAAGTAGTTTCTCAACAAAGAAAATATTGACATGGCAAATCCGAAAGAGTGTGACTAAACATTTCTGGAATCAATTAATTGCCTTAACAACTTTTCGCAATATAACATGTACTCTGAAACTATAGGATCCGGAATCATTCCAGAAGGCTGATTGGGAATTTCTCTCATCTCTCTCTTATTCAACAATGTTGACAGTACATCGAAGTTGACCGATAACACTGATATTGTAGGGGTTCCGTTCCAACGCAAGTTTTGGGTCCAGATGAATGTAAATTTATAAATTATTTTTTGTAAATTATTTTGGGCATGGTTTTTTACCGTTATAACAACAGTTAATGTCTTGCATTCAACTATTACACCCTTTTGTGCTTCTAAGCGAAAATTTAGCGCCGATATAGAACTAGGACATAGGCAGCCACTTAGTTATGACAGATAACCAAGGATAATGAGACATATGACATTCGTTTCGGGAGTAAGTGCACAATATTGTTGTTGTTGCAGAAGTATTGAGGAAATGCGGCGGAGACACTTCGTTATAGATACCGGTACAACAATCTCTGCATTTTAGAAATCACCAATAAGTATAACGGAAAATTAAAGACATCTAATTAATAGAAAATTTCAACGAAATAGTTGCGAAGATTTTCTTGTGGAAAGACAAGGAAATGTTAAGTTATATGAGTTTTGGTAAATGTTTTCAGGGAGTCTAAATTAAGGTCCAGGAATTCTGACCTAGTTCTTCATGAATAAACTTTCAACACGTATAACTATAAATGGCGCATTTTATTGCGTTGCAAAAATAGAAAATTTGAAAAACTCATTAGCTTTATAAAAAATTTAAGAGATACGTAGCCACACTGGGGAAACATAGTGCAAAAATAGAAAACGTGAAAGAAAATTTTGAATAATGAGATTCAAGTAAAAGTAATAATTATAAGTGATAGTAATAATAGATAATATGCTTATAAATATGTGAATTTAGTCAAAATTATTTATGTATTTCAGCTTCCCTTTTTAAGACCTTACTTAAGACATGATTTCGTTTTATGAAATTACCGGACTTTTCCTGAAAGCGTAAACAGTTTTAGTGAAATCTTTCGTTATTTATATTGAATAATTTTAATTTCCCAAAGGAAGATAGGATATGTTTTAGAATTTTTTTTAACGAAAATTGAGTTTTCAAACAAAACTAGTTGAACTATGATTCAATTACTGACTGTATCTTTAGAACAAAATCAAGAAATATTTTTACTCTTATTGTTGAAGTCATGCGGAAAGGAAAAGGAATGAATTTTTATTAAAAAAAATATATTTTTTATTTGAACAGACTGTATAAGACCAAAAATCAGAAATAAGTATAAAAAAAGACTTGACACAAATAAAGAATAGATAATTTGCGAAGAAGAAGTGCAGAACTTTTCAAAAAACATTTTCTGTTTTCGTTAATTTTCAAAATTAATGGCTCACATCTTGTTATAAAGCATCATAAAATCATAAATTTTTACACTTGTTTAATAAATTGTTGTTTGATTACATCCAAGGTTTACGGAATTACAATTCTCAACGCTTCATTTTTGGTTCGTTATAACTTTATGAGGCTATATGAAACCCGTAAATATAAAAATATTTTTGCTTGTTTATGTAATTAATGTAATATTTATATAAAAACTGTGTGATAATTATTTAGAAAAAATTTCTATAATTTATTTGTATTAAAACTAAAAAAATTCTAGTTGATGAAAATATTATAATATTTGAAAATTGACAATAAGAAGCAAAGCTTAAAATTATCTATGGGCAAAACTAGATTAATATTATTTCTGTAATTACTTCACAAATATGTGAAATATACTATATATACATATACAATATAATATAGAAAATGTTTCAGACTTTCGAACACTACGAGCCTACGGCAATATAAATCAAATTATTTCCAATAAAAAATGCATGACAAAGAGCTTATTGGAACAAATTTAAATTACTAAAAAAAATATGAACAAAATAAAATTTTCTATAAAATGAGTTTTAAAAGATTTTCTATAATAATAGCTGCACCGTGATGACAAACAATGCAAAGCAATAATATTTTTAAAATAATAAACACGAAACTAAAATATTATTGAGCGCGGCGCAATATTGGGTCGGCCTTTGGAAAGCAAAAAAAGAAAAATAAATAGATATTTTTTTTTAAGAAATTATACACTTGCCTTGTGAAATACAAGTACTCATAGAAGCTTAAAGCAATTGCAAATGTGTATTTTACATAATAAGGGTGAGATAATTTTACTGAGAATTTGAAGCGCGTAATAAAGTGACTTCGGAAACCCCCTTGAGTGCTGAAGATAATATAAGCGGCTTATACGTATTATTTGTTAACCTTTAATTGTCGAAAATACGCAAGTAATAGAAGGTTTTAAGATACAAATTTTATTGTATTAATTAAATTGCTGCGTTCTTCATTTATCAGAGTTACAAATGTTTTTATTAAAATTATTAAATATTGTTATACTAGAAGTAAATTATATTATTTATTAAAAGTGTCAGTAGAAACTGCTAAAATGTATGTATGTACCTGTAAACATAAAAGAGGCTTTAAAAGATGAAAGAGCAGTGCTCACAAAGAATATTTACCAATTACTCAAAATTGAGTTCAATAAAAAAATTCAAAATTATTCAGCATTGTTTTCTTTTTAGCAGCTAGTTTACCGGTATCATCGATATCACCTGTAAATTATTCTTACTGCTGTTCAGTAAAGGTTATGATAAATGCACGAATTCATTCCCATTAGCGTCGGGTTAAACTAACGCAGAGAGTTGAAACGTCGAACTAAGACTTTACTCGATAGAGGATTTTAGTTTTCAGTTGAAGGAAGCTTTTGTCGAGGGCTTAAAGCACTCAATCCTGGACGGAAATTCCGAACTTTAATTTACTCTGCCCTGTAAGGAACGCGTTTTCTAACGAAAAAGTGGCCTTAAGCTAAATAATTGAGCAAAAATTGAGATCCATAGGCTCGGATTGAAGTTAGTAAGTGGAAGAGCGTATTATTATCGTATTTTTTCAACAACCGATTATAGCCCCATTTGACCTATGTATATTTAGGTTTGTTAAATGTAACGAATATGGGGTTAAAAAACTGCCATAATACCTTCCTTTTAGTAGACTTCAGCGGATCCAAAAATTTTGCCTTCTTTTTTAATGTCGAAGAGTATTGTATACAAATCTAGACCCTCAGAACTAATATATCTTTTGCAATGAAACGCTTTTAATTGCAAAACAAAAAACAAATCTCAATGCAACCTTTCGATGTGATCCTGACGACTACGAGAAGTTCATCGTTATCAATGCAATATGGAAAGATAATACTGCTGATACTTCCTCTTCTTTACTGGCGTAGACACCGCTTACGCGTCTATAGCCGAGTTAACGGCGCGCCAGTCGTTTCTTCTTTTCGCTACGTGGCGCCAATTGGATATTCCAAGCGAAGCCAGGTCCTTCTCCACCTGGTCTTTCCAACGGAGTGGAGGTCTTCCTCTTACTCTGTTTCCCCCGGCGGGTACTGCGTCGAATACTTTCAGAGCTGGAGTGTTTTCGTTCACTCGGATGACATGACCTAGCCAGCGTAGCCACTGTCTTTTAATTCGCTGAACTATGTCATAGTTGCCGTGTATGTCATACAGCTCATCGTTCCATCGAATGCGATATTCGCCATGGCAAACGCGCAAAGGACCATAAGTCTTTCGCAGAACCTTTCTCTCGAAAACTCGTAACATCGACTCATCAGTTGTTGTCATCTTCCAGGCCTCCATATAGGAGGACGGGAATAATGATAGCCTTATTAAGTTTGGTTTTTGTTCGCCGAGAGAGGACTTTACTTCTCAATTGCCTACTCCGTCCGAAGTTGCGTCTCGCTTCCCTTTTCAACTCTCACCGTTAGTTCTGCTTCCACGAGTTTGGACAAACAAGCGAAGCAAATGGGTTTCGAAAGCATTAGCACCAACAACAACGTCAGCCTCAAAATTCAACGCAGAAGAACTCTTGCCAATGGGTGCTACTTCGGACGGAGTAGGCAATTGAGAAGTAAATTTCTCTCTCGACAAAGATCAAATTCTATCCTGTCTGGCTATATGGTGCAGAGGCATGGACGTTGGCAACATATGATGAGTCGGCATTGCGAGATTTCGAGAGAAAAATTCTGCGGAAGATTTATGTGTGTGTTTTTATTTGAACTTAACTTCTGAAGTCTTGGGATTTGTAAAACTCTTATTTGTTGCGTCAATTTCCAGAAATTGGTGAAGTAGCTCATACAAACATCTAGTAAAATAACATTTTACATATTTTATGGAAGTTGTATCCAGCTTGTCTCTTATTTTTGAAGTTTGCCTTGACCATTTGATGGTCTTTAAGAGAGATGGGTTTTCAAACCACTGATTAAAACGAAAGTGTGTTATCGTAATAGAAATTCGCAACGGCCCAGCGAAGGAAATAATTTAGTCCGAACAAAATCGAATCAGGCCCCGAAAAGTTAGTACAAATATACACACGACATCTGGCGCCCTTTACATCGTGTTAACGCGAGAAAACTTGTTTACATTAATTAAGTAGTTCGATTTATTTAAGCAGCTCATATTATATTTCACGCTTAACAGTCAACAACAAGGTGTGAGTGTCAAAAGCAAGTGAGAAGGTGTGTGATGTTGTGTAACGGAATTTACATTACCAGCTCAGTAATTAAGGCCTACAGCACCCGATTAACAGATTACAATAACATACTAACAAATCAATTTTTTTACATACTAGTAACGGCGTATATCAAGAATGTAATTGTATGGTAAAAGGTGAACCATTGCCACTTTCCCTACTATTTTTAAAGAAAAAACACAGAAACTTAAAACTTAATAGTGAATGTTTATTATCTTTCGAAAGAACATTCTTTGGCATTTTTTTTTTTGAATTTTATCTCTTTCAACTGTTTGCCGCGGCTACGTCTCAGATGGTCTATCCGTTGAGTCCGATTTTCGATGACTCGTTCATTTCGACTGATAACAGGCGAATGACACATGTGATATTATGCTCCAAGGCCTGAATCGAAGCGGGATTATCGGCATAGACTTTAAACTTTACATATCTTCACAGGATCAAAACGAGAAATTATATGCTTACAGAAGTATTTTCTCAATAAATCCATTGATTGATACGATGTGTGAGAATTTACCGGCTCACAAACCACACCAAATCGTGGTGTTTTCTGGATCAAATGGCTGCGATTGAATCTCTTCAGGTTGGTCTTCGTCCCAAATGTGACAGTTGTGATTGTTTTCATACATATTAAGCCAGATATGAGCCTCATCGCTGAATAAAATTTAGCTCGAGATCATCGGAACTTTTAAGATTTCGACGTAAAATGAACTGCGCTGCGAACGGAGCCGAATCGACTCTTCACGGTCTTCGTGTTTACTCTGATGGTGTTGCGAATAGTATGCTCAGCAGGTCGATTGTGTTGCCGATAAGTTGAGCGAAGGGCGCGAAACACATTCTTTACAGATCGTGAATTTTCATAATTAAGTTGAAAGCCTTGTAAACGTTGTTCAAGCGTAAGTCTTTCCATGATGAAATGGCAAACAATACAAAAAAGTGAGAGCTTGACACGACTCACGTGTGATCTGTAAAAAAAAGCTATTGAAAGAAGTAACTCTACTTGGGTCACCCATTACTACTAAAGAAAATAATAATTACTTATTGAGTTATAATTATGATTGCATTTTTAAAGTTATGTTTGCAATGCTTAATACGAATGGGATAAGCGCTGTTATTTGGAAATTTACGATCATTCTGATCAGTCATCCACTTGTAGTCAAAGAAATTTCTGCATAAATTAAATAGTATTTACCCTTATTTTTCAAATCCAATTCATGGTTTTGTTACCTTTGCAGTTTTCATGGCGCTCCATAAATGACCTGAGGCAGCTTTAAATTGGAATAAATTTGAATTCATTAAAGTTATAGACAACAGTGGGTACTAGATAAAAACGTACTCAAGTAAATTTATGGAAATGGATTGGTTGATGATGGGCACGATGAACTGTTTATGTCTGATTTCGTTGACGATAATTTCTTTCGCTGTTTTTCTTTTTCTTTTTTTCTAAAATATTGGCTCTCTAATGTTGATCGGAGAATATACAATTATTTACCACTTGCTTAGTTTGACAAAATAAGTTCTGGTGGTCAAAGACAATAAAAGTACTCACGAAATTGACGATATTGTCAAGGCCAATCATGACTCTCTGGCAATTCATTCTCATTTGAAAGATGAATCATATAAACTCATTGGAGCTCATAGAAATTAGGAGTTACATTAAGCGCGAGTTCACTGTCTTCAAGTAATTGCGGGCGTCTGCTGGTCCAGCTAAACCAATCTATGTAAATATAATAAAAACACCAAAATGCACATAAAGAGAATCACCGTGACGTTATCTGTTAGCAGTGCTCTTACTCTTCCGTCAGCGCGCTTCAGTTAGCTCCGAAATGCCAAGCGGCGAGCGTTAACGTTAGATAAACGCGACGATCACAGAAGAAGCGACGCAACACGCTGCGCAGACGCATTAAATAAAGATAAACAGTAAATAAGAAATATAAAAAAGTAAATCAATAACGCTGCAACAAAAACAATATTATAAAAAAATCGAACGCTTAAAGACGTCGAGAGTTCCAAGAGCAAAGTTTAAATAAAATATACTTTTCATTCTATCAGCTTTCAACCAATGAGTGCCAATTCGCAAACGATACAACTAGTCATATTATTTGTTGTTGTGCTGTACAGCGTGCTACTACCACGAACGGCAAGCGTACAAAGCCAAATTAGTAGCTATGCAGACACAGCTGGTGAATGGTCGTTGGACTTGAAGAAGTCGATAGCGAACTTCGTCGTACGCGCGGCTGGCAAAAGCAACTCGGAAGCGCCACCATTCAAGCTAACGCCGCAACAAATGGAAGACTACGAGGCAATAATGAGCGGCGGCGAGGATATGCCCAGCGATTCAGTCGCATATCGCAATCGGACAAAAGACCAAATGGACGACGAGTATGTGCCGGAAGATACGCGTAGCTTTCTCTGTCTGCCGATAATGCGTATTTTCACTGTGGAGGTGCGTCGCGTTGTGCTTGCGGGCGAGCGTGTTGCTGTGGTGGGTGATCATGCGCGACTTGGCGCATGGCAGGTGGAACGAGCTGTGGTGATGACGCCAAGCGGTCGCGACAACGGCGTCTGGTCAGCTAAAGTGGCAATTTGCGCCAACGCGCGTATACACTACCGTTACTTTATCTTCAGCGTCGATAGATACGGCAGGCGACGGGTGCACGATTGGGAGGGTGTACCGTATGGGCGCGTGTTGGAGCAATACCAGATGTATCGGCCACCTGGGAAGGATCAATTTGGCTTGTTGTCACACATGACCGTGGGTGATGTGGAGCACGAAAAAGGTTGGCTGCGCCATGAGTATGCCATCGAATTTAAGTTCATTTGGGAGCAGCATATGAAGTTTTACCGTTATATGCACTTGAATCGGGCCACGAAATTTCTGCTGAAGATGAGCGTTTCACAAAATGGTTTTGAGTTGCCGCCCAGCGCTTGGCGCGACACCGAACTGGAGGTGTCACACTACGCTTATAATCGCTCGCAGTTTCAAGCGCAAACAGAGCGCGGCGTACCCTATACAGCGGGCGATGTTGTCATATTTCGCTTCACAGCCGCGTTGAACACCAAAAACTCATATCAGCTGAGCATTTTTACGGCGGATGCCGATCGCGTAGGCGAAGCATTAATTCTATCTCTAGATTTGCGTGGCGGGGAAGGCGTGCTGAACCTGCCTATACAAGGCGCTGTGAATGGTTTTCAAGTCGGTGCGTTGACGTTGCCCTACGTGATTATACGCCCTTTAGCCGGCGCTGCGGATTATAATTTGCGCGGCAGCTTTCAGCGGTACTGGCCCATGAATTGGCCATCGGTGGATATAGGCCATCGCGGCATAGGTGCCAGCTACAATGCGGATGCACCATTGATGGAAAATACTTTAGCCAGTTTTTCATACGCACACAAATTCAAGGCAGAAATGGTGGAGTTGGACGTACAGCTGACGCGCGACTATGTGCCGATAGTCTGGCATGATTTTGGTTTCAAGACCGCGCCAAAGGGGCGCCTTGTGGAAAGCGTAGAGGACTTGGATTATGTTCTAATTAAGGACTTAACTTATAAACAACTGAAAGCCAGTCGCGTATTTGCCATTGAAGATGGCGACATCTATGAATACACGAACTACAACGCGCGCAATGCTTCGGAGATGGAACGCATATTCGTTACGCTGCGTGAAATATTCGAAATATTGCCTTCAACGCTCGGCCTGGATATCGAAATCAAGTGGCCGCAGCCTTTAGTGGGCGGCGCATTGGAGGCAGCGCAAACGCAGCGTAAAAATCGCTTCGTCGACACCATTTTGAAAACTACCGTTAAATATGGTTGCGGTCGTCCCTTATTCTTCTCCAGTTTCGATGCTGACATCTGCACTATGTTGCGCCTGAAACAGAATGTCTTTCCAGTTGCGTTCGTGACGATTGGCGAAACGCGCTTGTGGGAACCTTTTAAGGATTTGCGCACGCGCAGCTATCTGAACGCCGTGAACTTTGCCCAATCAGCGAATCTTTTGGGTACCGTGGCGCATGCAGAAGACTTTCTGCAGCATGGCGCGTTGCTTGACTTCGGTTTGGACTTGGGTCAGGCGACATTTGTGTGGGGCGATGAGCTGCAAGATGCGCGCACTGTTAAGCAATTCAAACGCTGGCATGTGTCCGGCGTAATTTACGACCGCATCGATTTGTACGGCCCGCGGCGCAAGCGTGAGCGCTTCTTCAATGCACCAGAGTTACTCGACATATTCACGCGGCAGTGCATTGTTGTTGGACATTCCAACTGCAGCAGTGAGTTCGCGCTGCCGGATGGCTTTGATTTGCATGGGAAACCGGTGAGTCGACTTGGCTGTGAGGTGATTGTGCAGCAGATTGGCTAAAAATCACACACATCTATTCATAGTATCTGTATTTGTAGCTAACGGAATTTTTAATATAATTATTTATGTAAATAGTAATAAGGTTTGGCACGAGCCGGTCATTTTCGTGAATGTTATTAAAAGTGTTGTTAAAATCGGAAAACAAAAGATAATTCAATTAATTGGTGTGTTTTGTGGTTTTTTTTGTTTTGTTTTCGAAGGAGGAATTTTCCATAGATACTGATACTTAGTAGAATGCAGTATATACGATTCGTACTATTCACTAAAGGTGCACCTCATTCGGAACCACGCTTGTTCCCTTTGTAGCATATAAGGGACTATGTTATCAGGTGTTATTCGGCTTGCCACTTTCATCTTCAGATCCTGTCGCTCGGTTGTAAATCTTGGGCAGCAGAAAAATATATGTTCTCATTTTCGCTACTGCTACCACAGAAAGAGCAAATAACTCCATTGTCATGACCGTGCCTATGCAGGAACTCTCTGAAACATCTGTGTCCTGTTAGAAACTGCGTAATGTTAAAGTCTATCTCGCCGTGCTTTCGGTCCACCTATGTTTGCACATTTCCGATTAATCGGTGCGTCCCTCTTCCCACCTCTAGATCCGCTTCAGTTCTCCAGCCATTATGTCTGGCGTCATTATACGTTTTTTGTTCTGCGAGTTTTGAGCTCTTTATGTTTCATTTATAGTACAGTCTCATTACATATGTTCTGGATTTGGTGGAGTTCATTGGCTACTATAGTTACCGCGATGTCTTCTTTAGGCAGCGTGGAGCGTAGTATTACATCATACAGTACACTCCATAAAGTGGACTCGGAGAAGCCGTATTGGTTGTTGGATAGGCTGTAGGCCTCCCCTTTTAGGTAACTTTCTAGTTGGACCCAGATATTCCACTCCAGCATTTTGTCCATTGTGTCGATCATGCATGGTAAGTGATAAGAACTCGATTCCCCCGCTGGTTTGTCAACCTTCTATAATAGCACTAGCCGTTGTATTTTCCATATCCACATCGTGTAAATAGCTCAAATGGGTTTGCGATGTGATTCACTGCGAGCTTCAGGTCCCTGTTTGGGATTCCATCCAGGCCTGGAGCTTTGGAATTACCGAATTAAAGTTCTAATAGTAAAGATACGTCAATAATGGATCTATGCCTATTATTTTCAAATGTATACTTTGTCCCTGTGTTCAGCAGGACAGCGTCTAGCACAGCGAAGGCTTTAAGCAGTGTACTTCCTCTATAGTTAGTTGCTTTGCTTCCCTATTCTATCGCTCAGGCATTGAAATCCCCGCAATGTACAATTAGAAAGTATTTCCAACACACTCACTCACATAGTTAAATCAATTATTCTGTCAAAAATTGATTATGGGTTCCCTATATTCAACACATCAAAAATAAACTGGTCAAAGATGGAGTCAGCATACCACACTGAAGCCCCACTTGCCAGTGGAGCTTTCCGTACTACCCCTATAGCAAACATTCTAGCCGAAGCAGGGTTACCTACCTTAGAAAACAGATTGCTTTACATCACCAGAAGCATGATTACGAAAATGATCAGTGCCGAAGGCTCTCCTATTAAAGCCGCACTAACAAACAGGCTACATCGGAAAAGAAAAACCAGGAAAACCTCAGCCTTACAAACGCTGATCCATTCTGCAAAGTAAATGAATATTCATTTAAATAATCCAGTGATCCCAAGCCTTCGCGCTCCTCCTTGGAGTCTTACAAAAACGTGCGTTATTCTGGATTTGGCTAAATTAAAAAAAGAAATTACACCAACAGACATTTACTTAAAATACTTCTCAGAAATAATAAGTTCTCACAAAAATTGGGACACACTCTACACAGATGGATCAAAGTATCATAATAATGTGGCTTTCAGTGTCGTTAAGGATAACTCTGTAATCATGTCAGCTTTACTACCTCCTTTTGCCTCAATTTTCACTGCAGAAGCAACAGCCATCCAGCACGCTTGCCTAATAGCAAAAAAGAGTAGACGTAAGCATCTCATCTTCAGTGATTCTTTATCGTCGCTTAAAGCCATACTAAACGTCCATTATGCTGATCCAACTGTTTCTCAAATTAGAGATATCCTGATCGACAATATTAGTAAAATCAAGTTATCATGGATACCCAGCCACATTGGTATACAAGGCAATACTCTAGCCGACTCCCAAGCCAAACATGCGCCAAGAGCTCCCTTAAAACTTATAAATACCAACAATAAAAACGACATTAAAAATTTTGCAAAAAAGTCCTATCGTGAGGCCGAAAATGAACACTGAAGCCAATGCTCCCACTATTACAAAATAATAAATCCTCAACGAAGATCGCCTCTCTTCCCTATAACCATATCCAGAAGACATTGCATTATATATGCTCTCTTTCGGTTGGGTCACACCAAACTAACACACGAACATATATTGGAAAACTCCCAAACACTAGTTTGCCCATATTGTAATACCGAAAATCTCACAATTCAACATTTAATACAAAACTGCGCATCATTGGAACCATCTCAACTTAAACTTAACAGAATTACTAACAAACGTAACACATACTAATATAAAAGAGTTTATTAAAGTTGATGTCGGTATGTTGCAGCTATAGAAGTTAATCTCATATATTTTGGCTCTTGCGTAATAGGCCTTTCCTGCTAGTGGTTAGAGTTGGAACGTTTTGTCTCCACATGTTCATAGTGCTTCCTTTTTTGTGATATCTGAGATACTGTTTGGGTTAGAAGCTCCTTAGCCGCCTCCCAGTGACTCAGATTTATTTGCAGGATTTTCACTTTATGTTTTTACTGCACGCTGCGTGGTAAATGGGATATTAATATATCATAATATTGTGTGTGGTTAATACATGTGGAGATCCAAACACGTTTCTCCAATCGGAATAAATTAAGATATTATTAATGTTTATTATTAATATTTATTAAGTCTACAGACCACTACACGTGCGGGATGGGATAGATACCGAGAGTTGAAGAGGGAAGCGAGACGCATTTGTAGACAGAAGAAGAAAGAGGCCGAAATGCGTGAGTATGAAGAGCTTGATAAGCTGGCCGACAGGGGTAATGCTCGAAAATTCTACGAAAAAATGCGGCGGCTTACAGAAGGTTTCAAGATCGGAGCATACTCTTGTAGAACCCCCAAAGGTGATCTAGTGACCGATGCCCAGAGCATACTTAATTTATGGAGGGAACACTTCTCCAGCCTGCTGTATTGCAGTGAATGCACAACGCCAGGAGAAGGCGAACCCGATTCCCCAATCGATGACGATGGAGCAGACGTTCCATTGCCCGACCATGAAGAAGTTCGAATAGCAATTACCCACCTGAAGAACAACAAAGCGGCGATGGAATGCCGGCCGAGCTATTCAAACACGGAGGCGAAGAACTGATAAGGAGCATGCATCAGCTTCTTTGTAAAATATGGTCGGACGAAAGCGTGCCCAACGATTGGAATTTAAGTGTGCTATGCCCAAACCATAAAAAAGGACACCCCACAATCTGCGCCAACTACCGTGGGATTAGCCTCCTCAACATCGCATATAAGGTTCTATCGAGCGTATTGTGTGAAAGATTAAAGCCCACCGTCAACAAACTGATTAGACCTTATCAGTATGGCTTCAGGCCTGGAAAATCAACAACCGACCAGATGTTCACCATGCGCCAAGTCTTGGAAAAGGCCCGTGAAAGAAGAATCGACACACGCCACCTGATGATAATGATATCATCGGCCCCAACACCCGCGCCGTTAGTTCTGCTTTCTCCAGGCTGGACAAGGAAGCACAGAAAATGGGTCTGGCAGTGAACGAGGGCAAAACGATATATCTCCTGTCATCAAACAAACAGTCGTCGCACTCGCGACTTGGCACTCACGTCACTGTTGACAGTCATAACTTTGAAGTCGTAGATAATTTCGTCTATCTTGGAACCAGCGTAAACACCACCAACAATGTCAGCCTGGAAATCCAACGCAGGATTGCTCTTGCCAACAGGTGCTACTTCGGACTGAGTAGGCAATTGAGAAGCAAAGTCCTCTCTCGACGAACAAAAACCAAACTCTATAAGTCGCTCATAATTCCCGTCCTGCTATATGGTGCAGAGTCTTGGACGTTGGCAACAACTGATGGGTCGACCTTGCGAGTTTTCGAGAGAAAAGTTCTGCGAAAGATTTATGGTCCTTTGCGCGTTGGCCACGGCGAATATCGCATTCGATGGATCGATGAGCTGTACGAGATATACGACGACATTGACATAGTTCAGCGAATTAAAAGACAGCGGCTACGCTGGCTAGGTCATGTTGTCCGGATGGATGAAAACACTCCAGCTCTGAAAGTATTCGACGCAGTACCCGCCGGGGGAAGCAGAGGAAGAGGAAGGCCTCCACTCCGTTGGAAGGACCAAGTGCAGAAGGACCTGGCTTCGCTTGGAATATCCAATTGGAGCCACGTAGCGAAAAGGAGAAACGACTGGCGCGCTGTTGTTAACTCGGCTATAATCGCGTAAGCGGTGTCTACGCCAATTAAGAAGAGAAAGAAATCTACAGAAGTGATAATTGAAATTTTGGTATAAATAACATGGTGGTTCATGTAAAACGAAATTTGTTGCACAAATTTTCAAGACTAGCGAACAGCAGTGTCCTGATATTCTTTAGGAGACTTTAGGTTTAACCTCAGCAAGAAAACATATATTTGAAATTGATTTTGCTACTATTTGAACCATAAAGCTTCACTTATGTATGTAGTCTCAGAAGCTAGGTTACAATGAGTGTCAAAAAAGTTTAAGCAAAAAGAAAAGAAAAAACGAACAGCAGTCATATGCTTTGATTTTTGTTGACTGTTCTTGACTGAGTACAGTTATAGTTATAAATATAACTAATATAATAATATGTAACTTTATTATAACTTAAATCGTCTATTTACAAAATTAATTTAAAAAGTAATTTTAAATTATATAAATAGGAATTGAATCTTCATTTGGAATCACTGAAATTGTCAAAGTGAGCATTAAGTTGAAAATGTTTTCCTTTTCAAGCTGAACAATTCGATTTCCGTTACAGTTACTTAGCACTTACTTGCAGTTTGGTTCATTAACTTCCTTTGATGCGGCTCATTAAAAAGTCAACACATAACATTTTAACGGTAATACGGCAGCGCCGAAATAACCGGATTAATTCGCAACAACAATTCGTACAAGTAAACTGTCTTCCGTTAAAAATAAACGGTTGTCATTGGCATTACTAAGTACTTCAGAGCACACACACACTCACATCCAAGCACATTCGCGCACACATACATATGCACATATACATATAGAGGAGAGAATTGTTTAACAAACACATTAAAGACGCACACGACATGGCGATACGAGAGCGCAATGAAGTGCGTTGCCAAGCTGTGGGAGGAAAGGACCTCAGCCGCCAGCAGCTGAAGTATTTAAGCAAAGCAAACACAGTGTGTCTGTGTGTGTGTAGAGCACTGCACTGCCTAATGGGTTTTCCGAAAATGTGTTTACTGGTACATTACAGCCTGAGCTGTGCAATTAAGCGATTTTTTGTTCGTTATGTAATGCGCTTGTAAACTTCATTTATAATCGTATGACTTGTTAAAGATTGTACGAGTATGCACACCAATATTTGAAATATATGAAGCAATTAATATTAAACTCAGGAATTGTTTAATTAAATAAATGCCGACAATGGAATATCATTCGAACGATTTATTTTAGCATTAAAGTAAAGCCAATTATTTTACGATTTTTCGTTAAAATGACGTGTTGCGTCACTCTATAATACTTTATTGTACATTTATTGGCTGAAAAGGATCCTCAAAACTTTAGAATATTATATAATAAAATTGAGGTGAGCACTATTGCGAACTCTGCTATTTCTCAAGAACTTATTTACTGCTGGGTCTACAGTTAACTAGGCGCCATTGAAGCAGTGTACTCCTTACTCCGATATTTGGGTCCAAGCCTCATTGCTGCGGTTGCAGATCGCTATGCAATCCAGAAGCAGATGCTCCAGAGTTTCCGGCTTCTCGTCGTAAAACCGACAATTTGCAGGAAAGGCTATATCAACGTTAAATATAACTTGCCGCTAAAAGACCCATTTTTCTCTGTAAAGGTTTATAATTTGTTTAAGGGGGTACTCTCATGTGAACGCATACATTTTACCACTTTTTAGGAAATTTTTTTTATGCGACAACAAAATTCAATCATTTTAATTTTTTAATAAATTTTTATTTGTATTTTGAAATGTAAAAAAATTTTTTTTTTTTGCGCTTTTTACATTTTTAATACAAAGTCTGTCGCAAAAGAAACAGAAATATAACAGTTTTTGGTGACGCCACTATTAGTGGGTATATGATATAAAAAGTTTGATCTCTTGTTGACATTTCGTAAAAATTTTAAGACAATTGGATAACTACAATCGATGTTAACGATCAAAAAGTGACAGCAGCTTTTGGTCATCGGTCGTAAAATGCAAAGAGCAAATATTAAATTTTGTTTTAAACTTGGGGAAACGTTTACTGAAACATTTCAAATCATGAAAAAAGTTTATGGTGATCAGTGCCTACCCCGTAGTAATGTGTATGAGTGGGTTAAGCGATTCCAAGAAGGTCGTGAGGACCTCTGTGACGATCAGAAGTCGGTCGTCTTCAGAAGTCAAAAATAAAGACAATGCTGATTTGTTTTTACGATTCCGAGGGTATTGTACACCGAGAGTTCGCCCCACCTGGCCAAACGATGAATGCTGTATTTTACCTTGGTGTTATGAAGCGTCTTTTGTTACGCATTCATCGTGCTCGACCACAATACCGTGAGGCAGGGCCCTGGCGCCTGTTGCACGATAATGCGCCGTGTGATCGGTCGATGCTTGGCACTGATTGTTTGACAAAACACTCCATATTAACCATTAATCACTCACCCTACTCACATGATCTGGCACCCTTTAACTTCAAAAAAAGTCACGAAAATCTTGTTTTTTCGTTAAAAATCGTTTAAAAAGAAAATAAAAATATTTTCGAAAATAAAAAAATTCTGGTAGAGACGATAACTATAAATGAGTAGAAGAACATAATGGGTTGTCAAAAAAGTCTTGCGGTAATTTTATTGAATTTTTTTTTATTGAAATTGAAATGAATTTTTGATGACTCATGCCCAGCTCTTGACCGATGTTACGGCTGCTACTACGCCGGTCTCTTTCGACCAATTCAGCGATTTTATCGCAATTTTCGACGACAGGCCTACCGGAGCGTGGCGCATCTTCGACCACCTCTACACCAGAACGAAAACGTTGAAACCATCGTTGTGCGGTGGAAATGGAAACTGTATCGGGTCCATACACTGCACAAATTTTATTGGCGGCTTGAGATGCATTTTTGCTTTTGGCGTAGTAGTACTGTAAAATATGCCGTATTTTCTCTTTATTTTGCTCCATGTTTGCGACGCTATAACTCACGAACGACTTAAAAGAAACGAAAATCAGTCAAACACGTCTTAGCGCGAGAAATGAGCTTTATAAAAAGGTATAGCATGACCCGATGCGACGAATAAAACTAAAACTACGCGCTTTCAGCGCCAACTAGCACAAATATCGCAAGACTTTTTTGACAACATAATGTGTAAATTTTAAAGCAATCGGTTGAATACTATTTTTTTAGGACCATGACAGTTTCAGAAAATGATGATTCGAGAAAAATGCGTTTAAGACAGTAAGACAGGTAGACAGTCGCTTACGACACGTCGGCGACTATGAGTTGTAACTTATCAAATATTATGAATTTCGGTCTGTTTTTCACAGCATGTTTCCAATAGGTTTTACTGTCAAAATATGAAAAAAATTGATTTTTTGAAGTGATTACATGAGAATACCCCTTAAACGGTTAAAGCATACAGTCTCCCACTAACAACTTGGTTTGCCTTATGCCTGCAGTTAGCTGTCAGCTGTCAGCAAGATAGCAATGTGTATAGCGGTGTTCAGACGAGCTCCTTAGGCACCTACACAGATGGCTAAGCCGAGCATATTAAATCAACGTGCTTGTGCTTGAAACCAAAGAAAGTTACCTCTGCAATGGTCAAAGTAGACGATTTGTGAAATTGTTATACAATTCTGCTGAGGTAAATTGTGAGGTGTGTTTAACTGTTGATATTTGTATTCGTTCATACTTGGACTTTGGTCGACACGAAATACCATTTTAATATAAAAATACTATTTTCCTCAAAGCTGCAATAACCATAATTTTGTTTACCTAGTTCCACATTTAGGAAAGCTCTTCATTCTTTCTTTGCTCTTTTCATGCTCCACTTTTATAAGGAAATCTTAATTGAACAGATAAAATTTATTGAAGTTAACAACTTTTAAGATTATGCTTTTTATAATGTAATTTCTTGGAAAAAATTATTGACGAATGCTTTCAGTCTTCCTCTGGATGAAAGCTTCTTTTGTTTTTATAAAATAGCTGCTTCGATAGGTTATTTTCATGTCATAACCGAATAATCTCTCTTAACAAATTATACTAAAGCCATATTAGTAAACATAAACTGTACATTTGAGTGTGAGGTTAAATTTATTTGATTATAAGAATGCCAGTTTTGTCGGAATGAACTATTGATGTAACAAACATGAAACTACAAAACAAATACAAGAGCGTTGCACGGTTTGTAGAGGGTATTTGATCAAAAGGGGTCTCAATAACTCAGCGCAAATGCAAGGCGGAACTGCAAAACAGCTGTAAACGTTGTTAACTGCGCCACTCGGCGGCCACTTTACATGCAATCCTGATGGAAGACCTCTATGTTGTCGCCTGCCACACAAGCAGTGCCGATAGTTGGCATTGGCTGGCAAACACCTCTCAGTTTGGTGCAAACTTCCAAGGCACAATGGCGCAGTGGCGACGCTACAGGCATCGGTGGCGGGGCCGGTGTGACCGAATTGGCGGCGTCGCCACTCAGACGATGCTGCTGCTGATGTTTCTGCTGCTGGTGTGGATGATGGAATTTTGAGAAGACGCTGCCGGCCTTTTTGCCATCACCGCCACTGCTGCCATGCTGTTGCAACCACATGGCTGTCGGCTGGTGTTGTTGCTTGTAATCGATTGCATGCTCCATTAAATCTGCATGCTGCTCCATGCAGGAAGAGCTCACGTTCGAAGCGCGCGAAATCGGCCGGTGACATTTCGGATAGTTGCATGTTATCGATGCCGACATCGGCGCTGGCAGAGTTGAGTGTGTCAAAGGGAAATCGTTTCGCTTGTTCATGTAACATTTGCCCTTTTTGTTGGGCGGAGCGGTGTTGCTGTTGTTGCAGTTGCTGTAGTTGTTGGTGCTGTTGTGCATGTTCCATTGACTTTAGTAAACCAACACTCTCCAACATCAGTTCGGCCGGCAGTTCGGCAGCGTCAATCGTTTCCATGAAAATCACTTCACAGCAGAGCATTAACGACAACAGCAACAACAGCGGTGACTGAGTGGTCAAATGCAGGTTAAGCGCTCTTTGGCTGTTGTTGTATTTGTAGTTGTTGTGCTTGTTGCGCTTGCCTTGCCGCACAGACATCATTAGCGCTTGGGGGGTGCGGTGCTTTGTTGTATTTATAGGCGTGAGTTTTCCCACTTTACCGTTAGTTGGTGTCCAGTTGTACGCTGTGCGCTCGCACTGATGCAGTTATAAAGCCGTAAGCAAATTGTTGTTGCTTGCTTTAATCTCTTTAATTTCTGTTAAATTTGTACAAAATCGTTTTACTTGTTGTTGTAGTGCTTTTATAATTGTGTTGCTTATCGAATTATTTTTCCGCTTGCGTGTGAACGCTCTAATTCGCTCTGATTTGTTCTGTAAGACCCGACTCACTCGGCGTAAATGGCGCATTTGAGTGGCGCTCGGAAGGCTTATATAGTTTGCTGCATATCGTTAGGCGCACTTGTGTTCCGCGAAGCTGTATAAGCGGCGGCGTGACGTGATTGCTCTGATGACAGTGGCAAATAGATTGAATAATGGCGCCCATGCACATGTGAGTGATTGGGGAGGTGCACACGAGCGTATTTGCTTGTCAAATGCTGACTGTGGCTGGAGAAGCTGAATAAAAGTAAGGGAATTTTATTTTGTTTTTGTACGAATATATGAAAAATACAATTGGAAATCATTACGAAAATTGAAAGAAAATAATCTCGTTTTACACTGACGCTCAAATGAATAAGTACAGGATATATAGAAAATTATTTTAAACTTTGCTAGTCAAGGAGTATATGTATGGTGTCCCAGCCGCAAGATTGCGGGACCTACTTTGATCGGATGTTGCCTCAATTTCTCCAGTGTTGCTTTGTATTTAAAGGAGTAGACTGCCTAAGATACTATCACCGTGATACTTTTTCAACAATATAATCTCTATATACTTACTGACGACAAATATGCGATTTGGTCGCAATAGGCGTAACCACTTTATGTTGAGGGTTTTTCAAGTTGTTAGAGTATCAAAGCCGAAGCAAATAGGGATGTACCGTCGAACCGATACCACATAGTTAAACTGTTTTATCATCTTCGTGGCAGTCCAAACATACTTAACCTACAAAGGTGATATATATATATATGTATGTATATATAAACTATAAACTATAAACATCACTTAGAACCAAAAAGCTTGAACTCGTTCACATGAGCAAACCACATAGTATGTTACTGAGCCAGCATCTTATCTGGTTTTAACAGCAGACTGCAAATACTCTTGCTCTGTGCTCTGTGAGTCAGCTAACCGCCTCGCATAACATCTAAAACATTAAGCAAGTGAAGGCAATTGTATTCGAACATCGTCTTGTCAGCGCTGGAATAATAGCAGAGGTTCACATCATCTCATATGAACCGACTCAGCCAACACCTATCGGTTGATATTTTGAGCCTGATGAACGACCAATTTAAACAGGCATATGTATGTACATATGTACATATATCATATACATATTATACTATTTTTTTAAAATTGTGCATAAATCACCTACATGTACACTGAGTTCTGATCATTCTTCAGTTTCAGTTTTCTAATATTTCATAGTAATTTCGACTTCAGTGGAACTATATACTTATTATAAAGAGTTCAAGACGTTCCGACAATATTAGTTTGCGCCCGGCATCGATAGTTCCGAAGCAACAACTGATCATGAACGAACTTCAAAAACCTCGTCTTGGAGGACTTACGACATCGATTGGGTTCACCATACCACCGATAAACGCTAGTTCTTGATGAAGCTTCATCGCTAAAATATGAATTAAGGGGGTAGCCTCCTGTAGAGAGTTACAAAAATCGATTTTTTTTTTGGATTCTTTTATGGAAAATAATTGATTAATGCAAAATTTCTATGGTTTGGAGCGATAAATTTGAACATCATTCACAAATTTTTTGGATACGAAATCTTTGATATTCTGCCTTTGGGAAGCAATTACCCGATGCATCTCGCGTGCGGGCAGGATGCAGGTCGCAATTTCTATCGGAAACAAAAAATTCAAAAAGATTCATATTTTTCAATAACTTATCTTCTAGTTAAACTAAAAAAATTCTAAAAAAAAAGTGTACAATTTTACAAAATTTTTAAAAAATTAAAAAAAAGTGGTTTTTGACCAAAAACATTTCACTTTAAGTTGTTTAAAAATGTGTTCAAACTTGACTTTTTTTAAGTTTTTTTTAGTTTAAATAGAAGGTAATTTAATGCCAAAGATAATAAACTTTGCCCCAATACTATACGACGTTTAGTTTTTTTCTATCCTGCCGCTTTCTGCCCAAGCGCTAATATATCTGCTAGACGCTCGGTCACTATTTCGCTTCTAGCTTCGAAAATATTTCGAATTCTCATCTATAACTATTGGGGACATATTCTTATATTATTTTTAAAGAGATTTAAGCAAAAAAAATCTATGTTTTAAACTTCCAAAGCAGGCTCCCCCCTTAAGTTCATCGAACCACTGTTGCTTAACTCAACGTCGCAAATTGAGTCTGAGTATGTGTAACATCACAAATGTCAAAATTTACGATAAATTTGTGAGTTCTCAGATTGCAACGCTGGGGTTGCCAAATCTCGAGATTTAAAAAGCAACCTATATATTAGAGGGGGTTTCAGCGTGGATTGCGAGTTCTGAAAATAAATATTTTCTTTTTAATTTACCGAAATGTAGGGGACTTAAATGTCAGAAACATGTGTTTAATTTGGTAATGATCGGTTTAAGAAATTTTCTAGCTATAATAAATACTTTTTGATTGGTTTTTCACATAAGAGGTTCTCAATTATAACAAGTAAGCAAGGGCCAAGTTTGGGTGCCACCGAAAATTTTGTACTCTTGCAACTTGCAAGAATCGAAGCCAGAGAAATACCTTAAGGTGTAAACCGTCAACCAGAGGATCGGAATCCAAGCAATTATATATAGAGTTGAATTTCCTTAAGGCGAGTCACCATACTTCAGAAGAAACTTCGAGTTAGAGAGCCTTTGAGTTACGGAAGAAGATTTGTATGAAATTTGACTTTTATTTAACTATATATTGTATATAACACATACACTGACCGACATGTTAGAGAAATGAAAATCATTATATGTATGTATTATATTTATGTTAAGGGTAGTATCGACCCGATTTAAACTATTTTTGCCAATTTTACTTTCTATTAATATTCCACATACTAATAAAATGTTCCCTGAAGTTTATTAGGGTACCATTTCCAATCATATTGAGTAAAGTAAAGTCATATTATGTTTTTGTTAAATGAGGGCTAGGTCAAGTTTGCGCCCAATTTTGACCATTTTAGACACAAATATACACTGTTATCAGTAAAACACGCTCGAAAGATAACTCACATGTTGGCCGATATATGCGGTATAAAGTCATCTGGAAGTGCGAAAATTGTTGGGTTAAGAATATGGAAGGTAAGAGAAATATTGACCTCATTTAACCCATTTTGGATACACAGTGTTACTATTGTCAAGATTATCCATGAATTTCAATTACATTGGGTAGTCGAAAAAGTCTTTTCGTATTTCAAATCAAACTTCAACTTATTTTTTATATGTACCATTTTGGTCGACCATTTTTTGCCATTTTGCCGCTAGAGACATTATTCCATCACTGTAAAACTTTTCTGGTTTCTCGGCGATAAACTGCGACAAGTTATTTCCACAGGCTTCTCTTGAAGCCAACTTTACTCCATTAAGGGAGCTCTGCATTTACCGAAACAAATGGTAGTCCGATGGTGAAAGATCGGGCCTATATGGTGGATGCATCAAGACTTCCCTGCCAAGCTCTTTCAGTGTTAGCCGAGTCATTAGAGTGTGTGTGGTCTAGCGTTGTCCTGATTGAAGACGAAGCCATTTCTGTGGAGCAGTTCTAGCGGTTTTTTTCGATTGCTTTTTCTCATCAGTTGTTGACAGTAAAATGTAGAATCAATCGTTCGACCAGGCTGCAGCAGCTCATAGTGGATGATTCTTTTCCAATCCCACCAAACACTCAGCATAACCATTCGAGGCGTCAATCCTGGCCTTGTGGCTATTTGTTGAGCTTCACCATACTTAAACTATTATCTTTTTCGCACATTATTGTCGTATTTGATCCACCTTTCGTCTCCTGTTACCATTCGTTTCAGAAATGCTTCGATTTCATTTCGTTTCAGCAAAGAATCGTAGATGTTATTAATTTGGTACATAAAATTTTTCACATACAATTTATGTGGTACCCAAATATCGGACTTATTTTCGTAGTCAGCCTTTTTAAATGGTTCAAACCGTTGAATGATGAATGTTAAGTTCCTTAGCGATGTCTTGGCTGGATATGTGACGGTCCTGGTCAATCTTTTCCATAATTTCATCGACTTTTTCCCCGATAGGTCGACCAGAGCGAGGTGCATCTTTCACATTGAAATTTCCAAAACGGAAGCGAGCGAACCATTGTTGTGCTACACGAACTGATACAGCATCGTCTCCTTAAACTTCACAAATTTCATTGATGGCTTGCATGGCATTTTTCCCATTTTTATACAAAAATTTGAAGATGTAGAGAATTTCGTCATTATTTTCATAATTTTTTTTTAGTTAAATGAAGCTTAAAATCTCACCTTTCCAATAATCTATATGGTATGACACAATGTGATTGCTAGCACTGGAGATATACGACCGCAAAGACATCTATTGACAAAATACGAAAATACTTTTTCGACTACCAAATATATCTCGCACATTGACCGATTTTGAGATAAAAAGTCAACCACAGGTACTGGGGTCCAAATATTCCCGTTAAATATTTTTTTTTTGATTTGTGTTCATTTTCCGGCATACAGAATCAAATGAAATTTAAATTTTTGTTGTATGGAGAGTAGGCGTGGTTGCAGTCCAAGTTCGCCCATGTTCGCACTGTGAAGTAAACTGTTAGAAAAATGTTATGTATCGAAATTAGTTGAAATCGGTCGAGCAGGTCTTGAGAAATATGAGAATATATAAAATATATCCATCCTCCATTTTTTATATCGGCTCCTTCAAAATCTTCTTATACCATCTCGGGGGTAAAATCTAATGTCTCTGACATATGTAGTTATTGATTAATCCGTTTCAAGTAGTTCTTAACAGTACCATTATATGGGGAGGGGGCGGAGTTATGATCTGATTTCTTTCAACGTAGTGGTCTAGAAGATATGTACATTAAACCTGTTAGAAGGCAGCGTCACACCCAATTTTTCAAAATTTTAATTTAATGGTGTTTTGTGGGCATGTCTGATTACGCCAGTCTACGAACTCATAATTTGTTTTTTGCCATGGAATATGTGTACCGAGTTTCATCAGGTTGTCTTAATTTCGAATAATTTATATAAAATCCTATCGAGTTAGATTAGTTTTTGGTGATACGTGCAACCGTTACGTGAAGAAACCCATTATACTCTGTAGCAACATGTTGCTAGAGTATAAAAATGGTGCAAATAGTTCACTATGAGTTATGAACTACTCACCCAACCATCATATAAAATATCGGCAAATGATTTGCTGCAACTAAGAAGAGTGATATTCACTTAAACTATAATCTAACTATAAATAAGTAAGGAAGGGCTAAGTTCGGGTGTCACCGAACATTTTATACTCTCGCATGATAAAGTGATAATCGAGATTTCATTATCCGTCATTTACATATTTTTCAAATACCGTATTTGTGTAAAGTTTTATTCCGCTATCATCATTGGTTCCTAATGTATATATTATACAGAGAAGGCATCAGATGGAATTCAAAATAGCGTTATATTAGAAGAAGGCGTGGTTGTGAACCGATTTCACCCATATTTCGTACATATCATCAGAGTGTTAAGAAAATATTATATACCGAATGAAATCGGTAGAGTAGTTCCTGAGGTATGGTTTTTGGTCCATAAGTTTTTAAAAAAAGCCTGGGTGCAGCTTCCTTCTGCCATTTCTTCCGTAAAATTTAGTGTTTCTGACGTTTTTTGTTAGTCGGTTAACGCACTTTTAGTGATTTTCAACATAACCTTTGTATGGGTGGTGGGCGTGGTTATTATCCGATTTCTTCCATTTTTGAACTGTATATGGAAATGCCTGAAGGAAACGACTGTGTAGAGTTTGGCAAAGCTATAGTAGTTTCCGAGATATGTACAAAAAACTTAGTAGGCGGCGGGGCCACGCCCACTTTTCCAAAAAAAAATACGTCCAAATATGCATCTCTCTAATGCGATCCTTTGTGCCAAATTTCACTTTAATATCTTTATTTATGGCTTAGTTATGACACTTTATAGGCTTTCGGTTTTGTGGGCGTGGCAGTGGGCCGATTTTGCCCATCTTCTAACTTAACCTTCTTATGGCGCCCAGAAATACGTGTACCAAGCTTCATCATGATATCTCAATTTTTACTCAAGTTACAGCTTGCACGGACGGACAGACGGACAGACGGACATCCGGATTTCAACTCTACTCGTCACCCTGATCACTTTGGTATACATAACCTATATCTGACTCTTTTAGTTTTAGGACTTAAAAACAACCGTTATGTGAACAAACTCTCCGTAGCAACTTTATTGCGAGAGTATAAAAATTTCATTTTGAGCAATGTAAGATGAAAATTTCGTATTTGTATTTTTGGTGTTCGTTATATAACATTTTTGTGATAAACATTGAATATGCCACTTTTATGCTCCCAGCTTTATTTAGCACTTAAAATGTTTACGGCTGAGCTATTTACTGACTACATAGGACATCATTCATAAGTTAAAAGTAACTACGCCATAAAGTATGCAATGTAATGTGCTAATAAAGCGTATCCCATAAAAATATGAAATCTGCTCGTTACATACATGAAAGATCGCTCTGCGCTTAACGCATGCTTAACGTGTAATTAAAATTTGTAATATTCTCGTTAATGAGAAGACATGCATTTGTCAAATTACCTATATCCTATATGTAATACTTAAACCATCACAAAGACGGGTTATCTAATAGTCTTTCTGCGGGAGCAAAGCGGCTAGTTTGTGAAAGATTTCAGCAGAGTTTTATTGCTTTTCTAATGTTCATGCAGGTATGTTTCTCTCGTTGTTTGTATGCGTGTGTGGGAGTTCATTTATAGAATTCATTGCAATGACTTCATTGCCAATTGCCTGTATTTTTTCTGCTTAATCATCGATTTGTGTTGTTGTTATTGTTAGCAGTGTTTTGTACATTTTGTATTTCGTGACGATAATGGAAATTCTGCCGAAGCCACAAAAGCGAACATATTGTAACGGTTACAAAAGGAAGTAATATAAGGGCTTTGTTGCCGAGAAATCAATTCCGCTATTGCATAACCGCTTGAATGCTGTGCATGGAGGCAAAGAATTGTATACCGCATTATAGTTGAATAGACGCAAGCTTATGTATCAGCGGTCGTGTGTGTTTAATTACCGTTGTAATATATACGCACATACTCTTTTATGCCATATTTTTAAGCTTCTGGGTTTGTTCCTCTGCCCGAATAATAGGCTGGTGCGATAAGTAATGGAATTATTTTTTTTTAGATTTTCAACATTTTAAGGAGAAAAACCACTTCGCTAGACTCCTGATGTCTTCATTTTATGCGCCTTACTTGGTAATAATAAGAAAAAGAGAAGTGTTTCCCAAAGTGGCTCCACGGGGTTGAAAAGGGAAGTGTTGAGGCCAATTTACCAGCGGGCTGCGTAGGCTGAAGCCTTGAGCGGCTGATATCGTTCTTAAATTTTTCGTTATTATACACACTCCAAATAAAAGTTTAAGAAATTTGCCGGAAATTTAAATATTTAACATAATATAAAAATGGTGCGATATACAGTGCAATTCTATATTATTCCCAATACCTATACATTAACTGCTTCGATATATTGAAATTGTCAGAAAGTGAGATTGGTATAGAGCGGCGGTATAAACAAGATTTGCGTCTCATGTTTACCTCAAAAACGAGAAAAGTCATTTGAAAGATTTCGTATTATTTTCGAAGTATTCCGCGGATTTTGTGAATAATTTCATATCAAATCTATAGTGCGTCTAATAAAAGTCTCTTTTTCTAATAAATCTCAAATCTGAACGAAGGAGAACTTTCAATTCAATATTGTTTTGTTCCAGTTCTTAAATAAGAAATTGTTGGACTGAGTGATGTTAAAAAATACTCAGTGAAGCGGAATAAAAGAAACATAAATTAAAATGGAAGAACAGGAAGAGATCATTCACAAACATCGAAAATTGACAGTTTTTTAAACACTTTCACTTAAGTATTATGTTGAGCTCGTAAGCTTCAAAGATGTTAGCTTATATACATTCTTATCTACCGTGATTAAACAGTTTAATATTACGAAACCCTCAGGATCAGAATCTTTGCTATAAAAATAATCAAGGATTTGACACGGAATTTTTGTTTTTAATTACATTAACCATACGACTGATTGAGCCTGGTACTGTACCATGGAGATCCGCATGTTCGTGTTCAAAAAAATAATCGAGGCTGTTGCATGGTCAATTCAGGCAAATCCAAAAGTTTCGACACACAATCGGGGCAACTTGGAGTTAAAAGGCGGTCATTACAACGACTAATTCATGATGACTTAAACCTGTTTCCAGACAAAGTTCAAACAACAAGTCGGTTAAACTCTCTAGATTTTCCTATTCGCCTGGAATTTAGTCAAAAAATGATTGAACTGGCCGAAAAAGACAATAACTTGATAAATTACCTGTTTATGTCTTATGTGGCTCATTTTCATCTAAACGGAAATTAAATGCCAACTTGCCGTAAATGGAGTGAATCCAGAAATAATCCACGAGATGGAACATTACCCAAAATGGGACATTGGTGCGCAGTTTCATCATCTTTCAATAAAACTTTGTAACAGTAACTGTCAATGAGCACCGTTATTTAAATGTGTTGAATGAGCTTTTACACCCCGAACTGGGCCTAAAACGTATGCTTATCAATAGCATTTAGTTCCAGAAAGATGGTGGAACCACACACACAGCCAGACCGATTATTGCGGAGCTCCAGAGAAGGTCGCAATGAATAATTATATAATTGAGTGGCTGAGCATGGATGTCATTTACGGTCCTTAACTTTTATACAATAAAAAAAGTTATTACGGTTTTTTTTTTCTTCACAATTCGTGCGCCACCTTGTATTATGGAGGGATCCAGTGCATCAATGGTATTGGTAAAAAGTTAATTCGGAATATAAATAGAATTAGAAACAATAAGTCTTCTTTGTGTTGTACTGAATAAATGTCTAAATTTTGTAGAAATAGCAAAGAACCAAGATAATTCCAAAATTGCTGTAAAACCAATCAGGATTTTAATGAATCATAGCCAGTCACTTTTTGTCTTAAGCCTTATACAGATTTGCTATTCATAAGATGTCCCGTTACAAATTCGAAAAGACAGCGATAACTTGATCACGGCGTGGCGAACTTATATTTGACAGTTACAACTTCTTCAAATGAGAAAATATCCCTTTGCATAAGATCTGACGTCACAAAAAGTCATGTAGTAGAAGGTCATTTTCGAAGATTTCGATCTTAGAGCTCTACTTTGTCATCGGAGATGCCGCTAGAGTTCTGGTTGCCGTAAATCAAATTTTCAATTACCAATTTCCTTGAGGTCTCTACTCAAATTCAAATTGGCCGGAAAGAGTTAGCAGAAACCTTCACTGTCTATTAATTTAGTATTTATTTTCACATCCAATAATTTTTTTTTTATTTCCCTAGGTACCAACGAAGAAGAAGGCTCCCTTCTCTCTGCATATATTAGGATGTCCCTTATTTTCCGACTTAATTTCTTTTGCAAACAGTCCCTGAAGTTTCAGTTTTCGACTTTTAAAAATTATTTAACATAAAAAATGTTTTTTTTTCAATTTAAGCCCTTTCTACATCATTTTGCTTCTCCCCATATCTTTTTAACATGGGGTGTTTTGATTTCTTGCAATAAATTCTTTATCTCTAAAGCAAAAAAAGTTAAAACTTTAGTAAGATGATTTCTTATATAAAGTTTTCTGTTCTACAAAAGGCTCTGAATATATTTTTCATAAAAATATTGCTGTAAATGTTATGCATCAAAATGTGCAAAGCACAACCTAAGATATGCTTATATGAATAAGTGATTTATGATTCCGTATGGTTCGGACGACTGGTACTTTTTCCTGACAAACATTTTTGTGCTCGAATATACTTCTTTGAAAGTTTAAGATTTACTTGTTTAATGAAAAAAATCAAAAAATCACATCTTATATACAACGGAAAGGAAATATGAATTCATGAATTTTTCCTTTTCTTAGGACAAAACTGAAACTTCAGGAGGCGCTTGCAAAGCAAAAATCAACTTACGGACACCCTAGTTACTTGTATTTATGCTTACTCTCTAATCACTGGCTAACTCTATGATACATGTAAATGACTCTACAATTTTTCTTATTTTTTTAACTAAATAAATTTTTTCTTATTTCTAAAGGTATTCTCCAATGAAGCAAGATACTTTCAATGGTCGACTAGTGTCATAACCGATGTGCTCTAATAATATATATGTATATACATATGTATACACACAACATACATACATTAGTATGTGGCTACAAATGTTTTGGTTTGTCGTGTTCTCTTCGCGCTTAGTGTCTATATTTGAATGTATATGTGTCATAGGAAATAGCAGTTGTAATGCTTAATAAGTCATATAAATAGACGAACATGAAACTAAATAATTAATTGTTTGTTTTGCCTTTTGGCTGTGAGAACATAATTTTAGGCGTTGACGCTTCTTTGGTGAAGTGTGGTGTTCTTTGGTGAAGCGTGGACATTTTAGAAAATTTTTTTAAGTATTAATTTCTTGAAGGCAATAACTGAATTTTGCGAAATTAAGAGTCTTATAAAATTTAAATCGCTAAAGATGTACTAAGGACGCGATAAGGATATGAAGAAGGAGAGAAGTACATATCACATTCTCTTCGTTCTTTCTCAGAGCTTTAAATTGTAATTCAGTTCAAATATTTTGATGGATTGTTGTTATATACAGATATTCATTTTGCAAAGGTTTTTAAAGAAATCGGGTACATAGATTAGGTATTTTTAATAGGAATCGAGTATCAAAGTCTAATTCATGAGCTTTTGTTTTATTATCCACAATGAAGCTGTCATGAGAGATAGCGGCATTCCCCGGTGCTTGGCGATTGTCTTGGTGTCTTTTTGATGTTTTTCCTGGAGGCATTAATCACGTAATTTTTTATTACAGTTAGAGACCTACATTAAGTGAAGTTGGCTTGGATCACTGTCCACTAAATTCCCCCCTATTTTGAAGTGTATGCTCAACATAATTAAAGTGGCGTAACTTATAGCCAATATACTTATGGCTAAAGAATGATGGAATTATTGAAAGGTCTTTGGAAGAACTAGAATTAAAAATGATTTTGTTCATGCCGTTGAGACATTAAATGGCGGTTTTGTATTTGCAGAAGTTGTTTCATTATCTTGAAGTCACTTACTAAAAAACCACAAGGATAAGTGCGAACATCAACAAAGGTCTTTAAAGACGCGGTTACCAAAGCAAAAGCGCAAAGTTTGACCTGCTTGAATGAAACCTCTAACTCCTTACCGCATTTTCAATAATCGCATTAAAAGCATGCTCTAATATTGTTTACAAGACTTCCGCTCTATTTCACTTACTTGGTTTTTGTTGTTGCTTAACATATTTATTGGAACCATATTGTGAAAATCTGCCGCTTCGACAGCTTTATATAATTGAAATATCTAGCTGAAGTAGAGCGAATGGACGCGGCCGACGAAGGCGCTATTAAAAGTAATTGCCTACTATTAGGCGCATCATATGTATTCGCTGGTAATTGGCGACAATACGGACGTCTGCCATTATACACATATCAATGAACAACAATGGCGTACTGACATTGAGCAAGCCAACAGCGCTGACTGATGGAGTGGATGGTGTGTCGAATAGTAGTTGAAATGCGGAAGCAAACTTAATGCCTAGTGGACAGATTTTAAATGAACCAAAGCAATTTGGTAACAGCTTTTACAGTTTCAACGGGTTGAATATTGTATACGTGAAAATTATAAGCTATATTCGGGCTATTTAAACTAGTCACAGACTTCATTACACTATTTGCCATAACTTGAGCCTCGATATGTCCTTTGAAGAATCCTTTTCTGGATTATCAAGACGGTCAACTAATGTTGCGTTCACTTAGTACAAAGCTTCACATATTGCCCTGTCAGTTAGAGAGGCAAACTAGTTCCGTTTGCGTAAAAATGAATTATGGATTGCACTAAAATGTGAGAAACTAAAAAATAAGGTTCTTTAACCAATCCTGCTTAAAAATGATACTTAGCTGTCAAAATCTTTATTTATTCATAACTGAGTGTCAAAGACAGTTTTAACTAATTCTGTAAAAAGTCATATTTGTCTTCAAAAAAAGTCTCAGCTCCGACGGATACGGCTTTTTGTCGTTAAACTTTCAGCGAGTATTCTCTTAAAGTCTAAACGCAGAATAAAACTATTAAGGGAATAGATCCGGTGAATATAGTTCAGTCGTTAGTGAACACGCGCAGCATTTCGTTTTCGCACAACTTTCGCATATCCAAATATTCTCGAACGATATGCCCCAACAGGTCGCTTTGATATCTCTTGAATGTCAGCTCTCTGGATAAACTTTATTTTGCGGTCTTTCAAAATCATTTCGTCGATTTTATTAGTTTTTCGTCCGAAATAAATTGTTTTGAACATCATTGGACCTAGAAGATCTATAAGAAATATTTCAAGACATTAACGAAAAGGTGTTTCGCCTGGCATTGAATTCAGATGATCTTCATCGAAACATTTTGATGCAATTAGTTTTTCACCAAAAAAATAAAACTAGTTTTTATTTAGGATTTTCAAAATACAAAATTTCATCTCTCAGAATGCCATTCTCATAAACCAGCCCGACTGTTCTGTCTACAGGCTTAGTTTAGAAATAAAAAATGTGCAATCGATTCGATCCTTCCTATCTGCTTGATTGAGATACTAAAAACGAGAAACGCGAGATAAATTCTTTAGCACACCTATTTAATTCTTAATTGTTATAGATCCTAATATAAGCGTGGGAAGTGTTGAATTATAAAATTTTTATGATATAAAAATTGCTATAGGGATGCCGGCGGGAGAACTAAAAGATCTTTGGAAACTGCTGGTGCGGCAGTAAAAACGTTAAAAATATTGAAAGAGTTCGTAAATTCAGTAATGCATTTGCTATTTAATGTAAAATTGAGTCTCTGTTGTCAGCAAAAAAAGCTTGACGTGTCAGGTTTCTACACTTCCAAATTGTGATTGAAACAGTAAGCTCAACAAATTGTTGGTTATTTGATCATTTTACTGAAAACTCTAACGAGTCTCATAATTTAAGCCACAAGTGGAGTGCTAGGCTTAAAAAAATATCAAAGAAGTTTTACGTAGAGCGTATTATGCAATTCATTAAAACTTTATGTTTCACCAGTTTACTTCCTCACAGGACTATAAAGTCTGTATAATATTTCAATAAGCTTTCCAAATTGTTTGGCGTAAGTTATTTGTTCCACCACTTGGAAACAAATCCACAAAGACGGTGTCAATTTCATATAAAAATACAAAAACAAGAGTATTTACTTAACGGTATTGTGAGAACAAGGGGACACGTTTTTTCCACACGTCTCTTCGCTGTGATACGCCCACCTTGACAAGTATATCCGCTATCATTTCCGGCACTCCCGCACACTTATATGTGTATATATTTACATTTTGAAAGACAGTGAGAATATACAGTTGAGTAGACGCATACATATGTGTGGGAGAAAGCGAAGTAATCACATCGTGTATGAAAAGAATATATGAAAGAAGTTGTCGCGAAATTCAACCTAAAAGGTTGCCAATCAAAAGGTAGCGGGGTGCTGGAGTTAGTTGCTGCGTATGCCGGAAGTGCTGACGACAGCCTGTTTATAATGTTGCGTGTAATTGCTGCTATCAAAAGTAAAATTAAGTGAGATAAGGCGGAAGCTTTCTACGGGTATGCTCTTTTGAAGAGTGTGCGTGTAGACACAGGCATCTTCAATGTAAATAAAAACTTCTATGGCGATTATACGCTTTTATACAAAAGATTTCATGGAGGAAATTTTAAATATTGCAAATGTGTGATTAAAACGAAGTCGGATCTTTTGTTGGAATTTAATTTTTAATTTTCTTTTGGTGGCTGCTGGTGGTAATTAGAAATTTTATATCTAATTTACATGCCACATCACAACTAATTATACCTTCCCGACATTTAGCACAGAACAGAACAGTTTTGTGCAGCTTGTGACTGCAACACTTAAAAATAATCGAGATAAAGGACGAGTGGAGGTCGGAAAAGGTTTAAAGACACAAGCCTCCAAAGCGAATTCGACCAAATTTGCTGAGAAAAAGGTACTCGTATAATACCATCCCGTTGTATAAAGTCAGGAGATAGTCACGACTAAAAGTGCGACAATTCACTAACTATAGGGTGACCCATTTCGAGCTTCCATTTAGAATATTTATATTCATTCTTTGGCGTTTATTTTTTGAAGATTATCTCTTTCAAATGTTGGCAGCGGCTACGTCCCAGACGGTTTATTTGTTGAGTCCAATTATCGATGTCTCGTTCGAGCAACTGAACTGACAACTGACGATTGATATGAGTGATGTTTTACTCTACGACCTGCATCGAGGCGGAATTATCCGCATGAACTTTAAACTTTACATGGCGAGTTGACGGTCGCCATTGACGGTCACCTTATCATCGGCATCTTTGTTTTGTAGAAATATGAAGCGATGATTCCACCGGCCGACAAACCACACCAAACCGTTGTTTTTGCTGGATAAAATGGCGAGTCTTAAAACTCTTCAGGCTGATGTTCGTCCCAAATGCGTAAAGTTTGCTTGAGCTGAGCGAATTTTGTTTCGAAAACGTCGGATCTTCTTGGAAATTTTTCAAGAGTCCATAGAGCGTAGCAATGCCGCTTGGAAAGGTCGAGCAGCTTCGGTTCTTGTACAAGCTGCATTTTGTACGCTTTCAATTTAAGATCTCGACGTAAACTGCGCCAAGTCCTTGCAAAAGTTAGTCTGAGTTGCTGAGTTCGGCGCCGAATCAACTCCCCACGGTCTTTGTGTATACTCTCAGCGGCGGCTGCTATATCTTCTTCACTGCGAGCTGGACGTGGTCTATTCGGTCGAATATTATCCAGTAATGAATGCTAGGGTCTCAAAATTGAGAGAAGTACGCGAAACACATTCTTTCCATAATGTGAATTTTCGTAATAAAGTTTAACGATTTGTAAGCAATGCTCAGGCGTTAGTCTTTCCATGACGAAAAGCCAAACAATACGGAAAAAAGATAACATGACAACTTGACACGGCTCACGCTTGAACTGCCAAAGAAAGACTATATAAATAAACCTCCATTTAGATCACCCGTTATTATATTTCAGTTGTGACAACAAAAAATATACGTACTTTGAAAGAAATTTAAATAAAACCTCCCGATAAATACTAAAACTAAAGAAAAGTTCAAAATAAAGTTACTCTCTACATTTTAAATCCGCGTGGAAAATATTTCCTTAATTCCATTAATCTGTAATTAGTTATGATCTAGACAGAATAGCATAGGCATTCATAATTCTATGAGTTCATTCCTTGTGCTTTTACTTCTTCCTGCAACTGTTTCTTCTACAATCTCTTACACACTATTGCTTTCTTATTAAAATTATTATTTCATACACATACTCCACGAAATATGTTTATCTTGCCGGCGACTGTATCTTTCATTTTCCATTCGAGTAATTTCTGTTATTTTCATTCAATAGACAGTATTTTTTCAATTTCACAGAGCGAACGTGACGCTCATTGTTAAGCGAAGACAGCTGAACTTTTGTTGCCGCGTGTTTTTTATGTCTTCACGGCGGCAGAGTGAGGCGCGATGTGTCAATGTCACGCTTTAACGCAAAGGACGCAGCCGAGACATGGGAGCTGCAGGGTACACCTGCAGACGCACGTTTGTATGGCGTCTTTTCAATGGATAACTAACGAGACAGACACCAGAGATGCCGGTGAAAAGTAGGCCCTCAGGACGGCACAATCCCCAGCGGCAGCTGTAAAGGAATGCCCCGTGAGATTGCCGAATTTGCAACACATGTGAATACAAACACTGTGAACTGTACCATTGGCACAGTCATGAAAAATAAAAATGCAACTTAACTAAATAATTGAAATATAAATAAGCCTGACTTATACTCATGTGTAAGTTTTTAAAAGTTTTAAAATAACTAAAAAAAAACTATTTTTGGTGGATTAGAGCTATTTCTAGCTATTAGGGGTAAATCTCTACTGTTAAGCAGTTATAACCACTTGCAAGTCAGAAAAATCGCGTTTTTCTGATGAAATAAAGGCAAATAACAACATTGGACACATTTCAGCAGTCCAATATATACAACTGTGAGAAAAAAATAGTATGACTTTCTAAATTAAATTTCGAGCGAAAACCCTTTCGGAACACAAATATGCTTGTTTTTCTGAAGTATATGTATAACGCATTCGGCGATTTTTACGATGAGTGAAATTATCCATCAAAGAAGTTCCATTAAATTTTGTGTGCAGAATCAAATTTCTGGTCATCAACATTAACTGATGATCAACATGCCAATAAAATAAAGGAAAAATCGATGATTAATGGTCAGAGATCTTACTGGCATCGTTGGAATAGTGGTGGGATCAGTGAAAACCATTTCGAAAGATCATTTGGGCCAACAAAAAGTGAAAGTTGTTTCCAAAATCACTAAATTTTTTCAAAAAGCAGCGTAGCGTTATCGTCTACGAAACAATGGTTTCCGGCTACAAGGATTATTATTATTATTACTGGCGATGAGACTTGGATCTATGATTTCTATGTTTATTGGTAACAGACGATCGGTTGCCCTATTATCCTATTATCGTGGAAACAGTGAGCCCAAGAGGAAAAGCAACGTGAAACTCAAGGCTCTTTGACAGTTTTTTTTCGACTATCGAGAGGTGGTGCACTCCGAATTTCTTCCGACCGTCCAAATTGTCAACAAGGAATACTATATGAGTGTTATGCGATGTTATGAGGAATTATGAGCCCACAACTCTTAGTTGTTGCACAGCGATAATGTATCGTCGCATACTAAATAGATTCTTCGTCAGGTTTTCGTCAAATGTTCAACCAAAATCATGCCGCAACTACCGCCGGCCTGATTTAGCTCGGTGTGACCTCTTACTTTTCAGCAAACTCAAACGACTCGGGGAAACTGTTCTTATTCAATTGAAGACATTAAACGTGATCGCTACGCGCATGGAAGGCTATTCCGGAAATTGACTTTAACAACTGTTCCGAGGATTAGAAGAAAAGTTTTCACAAGGGGGATTATTTTGAGTCTTACAATTTTTTGCTTATAACCCTATATCTATGTCAATTAGTTTTATGTGATACAAACAACAATTAGGTGAACAAAACAGTTATGTTATATAGCAACATGTTGCTATAGTATTCAAATACATTCTGAGTTTTGACTATCAGCGAGACATTGTCGAGTTGACTGTCACTAACCCCGACTGCTGTGGAATCGACAAGATGTGAAATTAATATTTCAAATTTAGATACAACTCCGGCAGCGCTCGACTCCTCCATTTAACTAGTTCCAATGACATTGCAGCCAAAGTTTTCCCCAAAATACTCAACTAGAGTTTGCTCTGCTAAACATATTGTTCACAAGAATCTAATATTATACAAAGAAAATAGAACCTCTTTACGATAAAGTGCGTATGAAATAAGTTTTATCGATTGCTTGCTGTAATTGGTTACATGTTGCACTTCTTTTGCTTGCTATTGTATGTAGTTTAGGGGTATGTCTTCTTAGTTTTAGAACTTTTGAAATAAAATAATGAAGAAAACATTTCATATCAAGTCAATAAATTCTTCAATTCAATATTCTTAAAAATTTCATTACAGAATAAAAGTGGAATAAAAGATCTTTCATTTTTAAAAGTTGTTAAGAGTTTAACTGTTTTTTCAGGTAGTAATAAGGAATTGATTTCCAAAAACAAAAAAAAAAATTATATACATAGGTATGTATCTGTTTGGTCTCTATTTGATAATATGGATATATTTAAAAAATGAAACAAAAAAATATTTTTGGGCGAATAGTTTAGGAAAAATATGCTCTCTATGCATTCAATACACTTCAGGAGAAAAGTTGTGTACCGTATATGACTTTCTGTGCATATACTTTCCTCTCTGTGGAAGCTTTTGAAGCAGTTCATGTTGTTATTGTCGCATGAAAAACCGATACATTAGAACAAGGATATTAATGGATTGAATAGTCGGTTTGACAAAATTGTCTATTCTTCATTCATCTATTTGGGAATATGTTTAATACAGTCAGCTCGAATAGAATTCAGTGAAAAACCTTGGCGGTTCCTTATTTTACTTCTAATATACCTTTTCTCTTTGTAGTCGAAGATGATGTCAGAGTGGTCATAGAACTTCCTCATTTCTTTCATAAGCTCAAAGTAAAACAGTGGCATAAATTCATTTGACGTATGTCGCCTTATTGTTACTATTCTAAACGAACGTGGTATGTTAATTACACCGGTCGAGATTTTAATCAATTAATTGCCATTAGCTTTAATGTACTGTAAATGTACATGTGTCAATCAATAACCCCTGAGCAGGTGACTACAGACTTTAGACCGCGAGTACCTCTACACTGCCGAATATTTGTTTATCTAAGAATTATGTAAGCATATTCAATAATGATTTATATATACATACTATATATATATATATACTACTGTGCCCAAAAAATAAGGTGACATTTGAATTTAAACTGGGCACATCGAAGGATTTGGAGAATTATTTTTTTTTTAGGTTGGTAGTAATTTCATGTCAAAATATTCATTAGTGTTTGAGATACGTGTCTTTTTGTGAGCTGCTGTGAGTTTTTCGTTTTTTGCGATGTCGAAATTTGTTGAGCAAAGAATTTGCATTAAATCTTGTTTACGGAATCAATTTCCTGCTGCGGATACGTTGAGGATGGTGCTCAAAGCCTTTGGTGATGAGGCTATGTCTAAAAAAAATGTTTACAAGTGGTATAGTGTGTTCCAAGCCGGCCGTGAACGTGTCGAAGACGAGCAGCGTCCAGGGCGACCATCAACCTCAACCGACGAGGCTCACGTTCAACAAATCAAAGATTTGGTGTTGAAAAACCGTCGATTAACAATGAGAGACCTTGCTGATTTGGTGATGAAGTTGGCATATCGAAAGGCTCAGCCAATACCATTTTGAAGGATGTTTTCGGCCTCAAGCGCGTCAAATCTCGACTGGTACCGAAATCATTGAATTTTTTGGAAAAAAGGCGTCGAGTTGAAGTGTGTGAAACGATGCTTTCCGACTACCAGGGTGTCATGAAACGCATTATAACTGGCGATGAGACTTGGATCTATGCTTACGACCCCGAAACAACCGATGAGTCGAGCGAATATCGCGCCAAAAGAGAGCCGAGTTCAAAAAAATCGCACCAAAGTCACTCAAAAATCAAGGTCATGTTGACTGTTTTCTTCGATTATCGTGGTGTTGTGCATTATGAATTCCTTCCAACCGGTTAAACAGTCAATAAGGAATATTATTTGAACGTTATGCGTCGTTTGCGTAACGCTATCCGCCTAAAAAGGCCGGAATTGTGGAAAAACAATTCTTGGTTTTTACATCACGATAATGCACCATCCCATACTGTCCTCGTAATTCGTGATCATTTCGCCAAAAACTCAACTCATATCGTTCCGTAACTACCGCATTCACCTGATCTGGCGCCGTGCGACTTCTGGCTGTTCACCAAGCTCAAAAGACCGCTCCGGGGACACCGTTTTTATACGATATCATCCCGGAAAGTGACTACAACCAGTGTTTCGAAGATTGGAAAATCCGTTGGCATAAGTGCATTGCATCGGGAGAGAATTACTTTGAAGGGGATGAAATTGATTTGGAAGAATAAATAAAGAATTTTCAAAATCAATACAATGTCACCTTATTTTTCGGGCACCCTTCGTACGACATATTACTGTGACATTTCTATGTGAAATTGGATTACAACCGCGCTGTTACTTCCTGTATAACACTATTTTAAATTCCATATGATTCTTACAATTTCCAGTATACAAATCAAGAACCAATGAATATATCGGGACAAAACTTTGATCTCGAACTATTCCACTTGGACTGTTAGAAACGTTCGTTCGTTGTGATGCTTAGAACTCCTAAGTACGGATCAAAACGACCGTCGTAAAGCTGGCAAGTGCCTAGAGCTAGACACTAAATTATTATTAATTAATGAGCTGGCTAGCATCTACTGGAGCCAATTTCCCGAGTTCATAGAGAGTATGGTAACCAAGATGCTTCAACCTTAGTCTGGCGAAAGCTGAAGGAGAAAGTGTCTAGATATTTCCACATCATCTTTCTCCCTGCAACTTTGACAAGTTGAGTTCTCTAAAATCTTTAGCCGCACCACGTAAGTGACCAGGCTCCTAACCCAGTTTAATATGGAAGAAGCTTAATGCCCTTAATAACGAAGTCATGCACTCCTTGACTAGCTTTGAGTTCAATTTCAGCTAGTTAAAGGCCTATATATCAGATTTGCCATCGGTGTGGATGCATTCTTCCTTAAAAAATCCTCACTTCGTTGAAGGACATTTCCTGTCACCTTAATAGCTGCCACTTTTACTTAAAAGACACTCCAGTGGTCTTTCAGTCTCAAACAAGAGTTGATTGAGAGCTCCAGTAAGAAGAATGCCCATCCAGCGTTCCCCTTGAGTTTCGAGGCATCCGTGTAAAAGCTCACTGCGCATCTTTTCCAGCGACTCCACCCCATCCTTATATCTCTCTAAGGTCTTTACGCAGAGAAGAAGACGCTAAGAGTAGGTGCGAGAGGATGCTTTTGATGCTTACTATCTCAAGTCTAAAAATTGTCAAAAATTGAACCATAACTGTTTTAGCCTCCAGCTCTTTTACCGAAAATAACGGCCGATTTGTGAGATATATCAATGAAATTCGGAGAAAATTTCTTTTTTATATTAGTATGCTTGCATGTCAAAAATGGATTGAATCGGGTCAATACTTTCTTAGCCCCGAAATACTCAATCGAAATATTATCGAACTTCCGGTTTACTATATACCGCATACATATATCGGATAGTATATGAGTTGTCTCAGAAAAATTAAGTGGGTGTGTTTTTGTAGAATGACAAATCGGGTAAAAACTTGCATCAACTAAAACTTATCACCTAAAACTAAGCGAGAAAGATATATGCACTAACTCCCATATAACTAATTTTACTATTTTCAAACCTCCGGTTGATCTCACTTCTTATTTACGGTTGATAGTATTTTAGGTGCCGTAATGAAACTCAGAGAACATCTTCTTCCGTTAATAATATGTAACAATATCAAAATTGGATAAAATCGGTGAAAGATGTTGAAACATCCGGTTGTCCTTGTACTGAATATATCGGTCAATGGGTAAGGTATCTTAGCAAAATTAACTGAACGTATAATATTGGATATTACCGCGGCTTTAATCATTCGAAGTTGTAAGAATATAAAATGCTCGGTAACACCCAAACTGAAGCTTCCATACTTGGTTTTTAATAACAAAAGAAGTCACACCCCTAATTCTCACCACTAATACGTGTGGGCCAAATGAATTCATATTCCACACATTGTGTACGTGATATGCCACAGGCATCTCAAAGCGGAAATCGAGGTGTATAAGTGAATGGAAATACCACGTGTACATATACTTGTACGAGTATACACTATTAGGTATAAGAAACTGTCCAAAGGTGCTGACTTTGCAATGAGTGCGTTAATAGATTTTTCGATTTTTCTTGGCACATATCGCTGACATTGAATTTTCGTATCTTATGATTACAGAAAATATCATCTTTTCATATAAATTGAACATAAGTATATACATATAACTATATATTCATGTCGTAATGTATGATATTGGAAAAAAAATTGTATGCTACCCTTGGAAACAGCTGAGGAAACCTTCGTTACCTATGAAAGAAAGTATTTTTATTACAAATCAGACTCTCCATTTTTTTCGTGATTTGAAACAGAGAACTTCAAATTGATAGTGGAATAATAGAAGATTGAAAGTAAAAAAATAGTAGTTAAATTTAAAGATGACATCATAGCCAACATCTTTGAAACCATTATATATATATTTTTAAGCTTCAAATTATAGTATACATTTAACTTTGTCCTGCTTCTTAACAGCCGGTTAAGCATAATGTCATTCTGACGACTAACTTCCATCATCGTTGAGATAATTTCATCATTTCTGCATTTCCGATTTTATGAATACTATCCCTCAGGAAACGCGGTGACTGCTCTTCGTTTAAGTTAATTTTCTTCACATTGATTGATTTACTCGTAACCGTCAGCCAGAACGGAGAGCAACAATAAATAAACGCCGATTAATATGCAGCCGATGTGGTGTAAATTATGATTGACTTAGGGGTTAAAGGTGAATAACGCGATTTAAATGCGAGACAAGAAAGCGGCAACTAGAAATTTGTCATTTAGTGAGGAGCGTAAAAAGTATTGCAAAAAACATTTCAAAATCAAGATGCTAAGGGTGGATGACGCTTTTGTGAAATTTAAAAGTATTGTGCAATAAATATAGGATAAAATATTCTCAACGGTATATATGCAGTTGACGAAATAATACAGCAAATCTATTACGAGATCTGTTTCGAATCGAAATTTGAGGTCTATGCAAGACTACGACGTCTAATCATCAAATGGGGAATTATAAGAACACAATGGTTAAATGAAGAAAGAAAATGAAGTATATAAAAGATAGTTTTTATACTCTTACAACCTGTTGCAGCAGAGTATAATATAATAGTTTTGTTCACCTAACGGTTGTACGTATCACCTAGAACTAATATACATATATGCATTATATATGTATATATATAAAGTCTGGATGACGAGAAAAGTTGAAAGAGAAAATCTGAAATCCGGGTGACTGTATGTCTGTCTGTCCGTTCGTGCATGCTGTAATTTGAGGTATCTTGATGAAAATTGGTATGCGGGTTTCTTAGTATAAAAAAAATTTTATACTCTTGCAACTTGCAAAAGTCAAAGCCGGGGAAATATTTTAAGGTGTAAAACCAATCATATAGAGTAAAGTCAACCGGAAGTTCGAAAATTCTGATATTAGTTATATGGGGGGTAAGTCAAGTTTTCGCTTAAAATACACTGTAGGTACCGGGGTCTAAATATTCGGTACCTAGGGGCTTGAACAGTTTTTATTGGACTTAAATAATTTTTGATCATAAGGTGGCATCCACTAAAGACATTATTCGTGCAAAGTTTTATTTTATTTAGATTTGCGTACTGGAAACTGAACGAATGAAGTGTAATTTAAAGTTGTGCTATATGGGAAGTAGGCGTGGTTTTTGTCCGATTTCGCTTATTTTCACAATATGAAGAAATATGAAAAAAAGACAACATACCAAATTTTGTCGAAATCGGTCAGTCGGATTTCGAGATATGGGAATTTGGTTGTCGGACCTTGAGTGGTTTAGGAGATATGCACATTAAACTTATTAGAGGGCGGGGTCATGCACACTTTTCCAAAATTGTTTTCCAACAGGTGGCTCTTCCTACTCCGATCCCCTGAGCCAAATATTAGTTCTTAAAATATTTGTGGTGAGAGAATTTGGTTGTTATAGCTTAAGCGGTTCAGAAGATATGCACATTAAACTTATTAGAGGGCGGAGTCATGCACACTTTTCCAAAATTGTTTTCCAACAGGTGTCTCTTCCTACTGCGTTCCCCTGTGCTAAATATTAGTTTTATGTCTTAATTAGGTGCTTAGTTATGGCACTTTATAGGTTTTCGTCTAATGGCGACTTGTGGGCGTGACAGTAGTCCGATTATGCCCATCTACGAACTTGAACTTTTTTTGTACTAAGAAACCTGCATACCAACTTTCATCAAGATATCTTAATTTTTACTTAAGTTACAGCTTGCACCAACAGACGGACGGACAGACAAAACGGACACAAGACGGACACAAAACTATAATACTCTGTAGCAACTGGTTGCAAGAGTGTTAAAAGTACTGCCAACCAAGAAATGTCTAAAAAATGGATGACTTAATTGTTGAAAAAGTTGATGTATTCCAATTGCACTGGAGAAAAAGACCAATAGACTTTCAAGACCTTACTTGGAAAGAGTCGGAAGAAAACATTAACGTAGTAAATAAACCAGTTCAACATTTCAACACTTTTTTGCTGGTTCTTTAATCAAATTGATTGTGGAACAGACCAATATGTATTCCCTTCAAGAGTCCGGCAATGAACTCAATTGCTCAAATGATGACATTCGTCGATTTCTTGGAGTTTTGTTGTACCTGGATTTTAGAATGGCATGATCCCAAGAACTCAAATTAACAGCATTAACAGATTCGATGCCGAGAAATAAATTTGCGATAATAATTATGACAAATTATACAAAAGTTCGTCCACTATGATCGTTGGTCAAAGAAAAATTCAACAATATACCTCAAGAGGTGCACCAAAGCATTGATGAGCAGGTCATAACATATCAAGGTAAGTTCAGAGATAAGCAAATGCAATAAATAAAAGCTTTCGGTTATCAGGTCAATTGAATATTTTAGGAAGATCATCCTCCAAGCAGTACAACGCCGCTAAGCCCCACAAATGGGGACTGAAAATTTTCAAGCGGGGAGTATCATCCGGAATTATTTATGACTTTGCGCTAAACGTTGGTGATGGAACTTGCCGTTCATATGAACTCAGCATATCACAGGACAATGGGAAAGAAAAAAAAATTGTTGAAATCCCGAAAACGGCTATTGTTTCAAAATATAATAAACACATGGGAGGAATTGATCTTGCTGACATTCTTATGGAGCTGTATAAAGTGAAACATCGTTCCAATAGGTGGTACATGAAAATATATCACGGGAGCCTAAGAGCAGTAGTTAACACTTTTTGGGTCCTGTATAGGTGACATCCATTAGTTAATCCAAATGCCAAAAACTCCCCAACTCAAAGTGATATGATGAAATTGGCCATTGGATAGTTTGGGAAGAAATGGACGATGCCGTCTTTGTAAAATCGGAACACCTCTCTCAAAATACTTAAAATGTGGTGTTCATCTTTGCTGCAATACGCACGAGAATTTTTTTTTTACCTTATCACACTTAAAATATAAAACAATCATATATGTATATGATAAATAAAGAGAAATACCTTGTTTATATATTTTTTTCTTTGCATGCATTTATATCACTCAAATACTGCCCAAAATCTCTCTTAGGTGAAATCACATACCTCGGGATCTACCCGATTGATTTCAACCAAATTCGCTACATGACATTATTTTGATATTTCTATGACACAGTGTGAAAATGCGTGAAGCCTTTGTTTAAATTCCTTTTGATTCCCTCACTTTCCGGTATACAACCCTTTAAGGCCTAGTTGACTTTAGACAGAAGATATCGGTCAACGTGTGAGATACATAATTGAAATTTAGAGAAAATTATTTCCAGATAACAGTATGACTGTGTGTCAAAAATGGGTGGAATCGAATCAACACTTCCATTAATCCACACATACATAATATACAGATTTGAGAACTTCCGCGTTACTTTATAACGCATATATCGGCCAATATGTGAGTTATTTTAATAAAATGGAGACTGCGTGTTTTACTCGTTGTAGATGAAATCAGGAGGTAAATTCGGCAGTATTCTAATGGAGTCTTGCCAACAACGGGACGCATTAGGACGGTGGTCTTACCACGTCATGGGGCTCTGGTGCTTCTCGTTCCCCTCCAACCAGCATAGATCCAACAGCTCACTGCGTTGCGCTAAAGATGGTGTGCAGGGGTTAAACAGAAATTTAGCATAGGGACGGCGCGGACATGAGGATGTTCTTAAAGGCCTCTCAACTATCCGGCGGAAACGCTGGGGTCGCAGGAGCTTACCGTGCTACAGGATCTCTTCAAAGAAGCGGTCATGGAGTTCTTTTTAGATAATACATGCTACAGATGGACTGCAAGGACGACAGGTCCACTGTCTCGCTGAGTGAGATCGCTCCCATGCTGGTTGTTAGGAAAGCCATTCTCTGTGCAAAAAGAGGAGATGACATTCCGCCCATGTACAGCATGACGGTGTTTCTCCAAAGATCCGCAGGCAAGCGATATGAGTTTTCTCTCGGGCTCATTAAGAACCAAAGGGCCTCAGTACCTCGGCCTGGTGAGGAGAAAATTCTCATTTCAATCCTAAAATAAATGAAATCGGGCGAAAATTTGACCTAGCCCCCATATAACTATTATCAGGATTTACGAATACCCATACTCCAATTGATTGGTGATGTATGAAACCTTGACCTCTTAATTGCATGTAGATAAAATCAGGTAAAGACTATTTCCTATACAGCTAATATAAGATCTTCAATCTTTCGTCTAAATTAACTGAACGTCTAATATTGAATATACTATATACTATACATATTTAATGCCAAAGGTAAGTGAAAGTCTGCGTAAAGTTTCCATATAAATAGAGCTACATATAATTATTTTCGTTACTCTAAGACACCTTCTGCCTTATGCTGTCAGTGTATGCGTTGTATTTGCATATATAAAATTTACTGAATTCCGATCCGCTGGTTGACGTTTTACATCTTAAGGTACTTCTCTAGCTTTGGTCCTGGCAGGTTGCTAGAGTATGAAATGCTCGATTACACCCGAACTTAGCTCTTCATTATTTGTTTTTATTTAACTTAAAGCATTTTGAATCTTTTTTCTGTAGAATTCAGCGGAAATCTCTTATAATAAATTTTGCCTTTATTATATATTTGCGAAAATCTCGTTTTTTTAGTTGTTTCTTCTGGTTAAACATAAAGTCATCTTAAGGAGCATGATTGAAGCTGCCTAAGTGAGATCGCCCCATCGAGAATTTTCGTAATAAATTTACTTAAACTAATCTAATAATCTATGTAAACTAGAGACATTTTCTTCGTCACGTACGACCGTTTCATCTGGGAATTTGTGTGTGTGAACTCACAAACTGAAATGAGAGAACAGAAATTAAAATGAGTTTTATAGTCTCATTTAAAATAGTTTATCTCTGCCGGCTAGTTATCCACCGCATTTGACTGTCATTTAACCCAAATGCTCAAATATGTCAATGTGTCACAAGCAAGAGTGTTTGTACGAATTTATAGATGTACATGCTTATACTACATTCACATATGCACATATTTATTCTACTTTACATAATCAAATTGCTTGTGACATTTTTGCTGGTAAACACGTACGTACATATCGTATAAGTGACATATTTCATGTAAATGGATAGTATCCGCTTATTTACAAGATATATGTATATGTTTGATTTGGTATATATGAATGGATTTGGAAATGTTTGCAGTACATATTATTCGGCAGCAGGTAATTGCCATTATCAGCGATACCTGACAGTGTGTTTATATTTGGCTTCGCTTGGTAACATCTGATGATAAATATGCTATGTATTATACATACATATGTATGAGTACAGTGTACGACTTTGCGGAGCAATCATGTACCGATTACCTATACGTACGTATGCATAAATGTTAATGTATTTGCACAACTGACCAAGCCATCACTCATGCAACAAATGTATTTACTTATAATTTGCAAATATATATTTGTATGTACATATGTGCAAATATGTGGGTTGCTCCACAGAATTAGAGAATATACATTAGGGTGCTTCAAACAAAATTTTGCTTTTTTCTTCACCTCTTACTCCCTCAAATGTTAGTGATTAACAAAAAAATCCTTTCGAAACGAAAATTAGTTGGTGAAATTTTAGTTTGAAAGAAAAAACGAAAACTACTACGCTAAATGAAGGGGAACCAAAAAAAAAAAAAAAAATTGCGTCCCCTTAGAGTTAAGCTACATCGCCTGGCTTGAGGGGAGATTTGTTTGTTAATCACTAACGTTTGAAGGGGTAAGAGGTGAAAAAAAATTCAAAATTTTTTGAAGCACTCTAATATACATACATACCTATATATACCTACGTAGCTTGCCTTTTATATGTATTTCGTGATTACATACTGTGATTCCGTTATTAACTTTCACACATGTTCCAATTTTGTTTGCACATTTCCACTCGCCTCAATTTCTGATCGTCAGTGAGCACTTTTGGGACCATCTTCGCACTAACCTTGCGCAAGTTCAAGTGTTTCGTGACACTGTCAGGAACCACAGATTTTGATAAATTCAACATCTGTGCAATTAAACAAATACTTAGTCGACGGTCTGAGTTCAAAACTTTGCGCACACGAGTCACAGTGTCGGTGTTTGTCGAAGTCGCATGTCTCCCAGCACGGTCTTCATCGCGATCTCTTTCCGGCCCTCCAAGAAGGTCTGGTGCCACCGAAACTAAACTAACTTCTTGCTAAAGCAACATCTGGGCAAGCCGACTTGATCATATCAAACGTGTCTGTCGCAGATTTACCGAGTTTCACACAGAATTTAATCGCATACCTCTGTTTGAGAGCTCGCATTATCGTGGTGAAGAGTGAACCGTCTTCGGCGGTTGGTTTTCCTAATTTCTTGAAAAACCATGCAATCGACTAATCTTTACTTTCGGTCACATATCATCATCATCTCTCTTAATTTTACTTGTATAGACGAGTTTCGAAGCAGAGCTAACGTATTTTTGTTAAATTTCCTTCGGCCAAACGATACGAGCAGGTTTTTGAGTGATCGCCAAATTGTGTGGGATCCAACGTGAAAAATTGTTGGTATAGACACATGTCCAAGCTGTATTGAATATATGCTGGTCCCACTAATGCCTATAGTTGTCTCTATCTCACGATAGGTGATATGACGAGCTGGAAAAAGTTTGTGCACAGCATCAATAGCTTCAGGAACAACAACTGATTTTGGGGGACCCTCACGAAATGCGCCTTGGAGTGATCTATCGCCTCAGTTGAATTAACCGTACCATTGATAAACACTGGTGCTTTATAAAGCTTCATCGTCAAATTATCAACTAAGTTTATCGATGCACTGTTGATGCGATAATCCAAGTTGAAAGTTGTGAAAAATAATCGTGCAAGAATTTTTGCGGTTTAATTCCATTTTATTGGCCGAGATGAATATTTTAAGGTACTATGAACAATACAAATAGCAGCCGTAGGTCAAAACGTTCTTAGTAAGTATAAAAATATCAAATCAAATATGTCAAACTTTACGATAAAGCTGCGAGTTGCCTGTTTGCTACAACAGGGTTGTCAAGTCCCGAAATATGAAAGGCAACCTACGTACAAATAATGCATCTCCAGACATTTCGACCCAGATATACATACATATGTTTGAAACTTGCCGAACTTTGGTAAGTAGTTCCATTTAGCTCGCCTTTTCTTCGTTTGGGCTTTGCTCTTCATCGCCTCTGTTCTAAGGTTGTGACTTTGAGAACTTCAAGTTTTTGCAGATTTGCGGCGGGAATTTGTCAAATTTTAACTAATTTAATTAGTCGATGTCTGGCAAACTAGCAAGAGCTTAGAGTTTTTGATGATTTCACTGAATGCTTTGCATTTTTGTTAGCTAGTTGAAATTCGTTGGCTCAACAACTGCATTAAATACAAATGTACACTCATGAAAGTCGCTGTCATTTAAAATTTTATTTCATTTTTTCATTGAAGGTAAATGAAATTTATGCTTTCCAGAAATAAATTAACATTCATTCAATGCATTATTTTTACTTATGTTGATGCTTAAATAACTTTTTTGGCATAAAGTGGTGTATTAAAAGCAGCTATTTGCTTCTGAATGCCTGTTTTTGTTCTGCTTTTTAGGGGCTATACCACTTTGATACTTTCAAAAAAAATCTTTTTTTATTTGCGTTTTCGATAGCTTATATTTCTATAAATATCCTGTGAAATCATATTTTGAATAGTTTTTGGATGGCAGCGTTCTAAAAGCGACCGCTCGGAGGTGCAAACATATATAAATGAGGCTTTAAACGCATTTTTCTCGAAACGACATTTTTCAAAATTGCTGGCATCATAACTCAACGAGAAATTAACCTATTGAACCGATTAAAACTGAGTATTTTTGAATATATTTACAATGACCTACGATCTTTCTGATTGGTTGAAAATTGGCATTGGCATTAAAAAACGACCATTTTTATACTCTCGCAATAATGTTGCTAACGAGAGTATTATAGTTTTGTTCACATAACGGTTGTTTGTAAGTCCTAAAACTAAAAGAGTCAGATATAGGGTTATATATACCAAAGTGATCAGGGCGACGAGTAGAGTCGAAATCCGGATGTCTGTCTGTCCGTCCGTCCGTCTGTCCGTCCGTCTGTCCGTCCGTCCGTGCAAGCTGTAACTTGAGTAAAAATTGAGATATCATGATGAAACTTGGTACACGTATTCCTTGGCTCCATAAGAAGGTTAAGTTCGAAGATGGGCAAAATCGGCCCACTGACACGCCCACAAAATGGCGGAAACCGAAAACCTATAAAGTGTCATAACTAAGCCATAAATAAAGATATTAAAGTGAAATTTGGCACAAAGGATCGCATTAGGAAGGGGCATATTTGGACGCAATTGTTTTGGAAAAGTGGGCGTGGCCCCGCCCCCTACTAAGTTTTTTGTACATATCTCGAAAACTACTATAGCTATGTCAACCAAAGTCTACAAAGTCGTTTTCTTCAGGCATTTCCATATACAGTTCAAAAATGGAAGAAATCGGATAATAACCCCGCCCACCTCCCATACAAAGGTTATGTTCAAAATCACTAAAAGTGCGTTAACCGACTAACAAAAAACGTCAAAAACACTAAATTTTACGGAAGAAGTGGCAGAAGGAAGCTGCACCCAGACTTTTTAAAACGCTGGAAATGGGCGTGGCCTCGCCCACTTATGGACCAAGAACCATATCTCAGGAACTACTAGACCGATTTCAATGAAATTCGGTATATAATATTTCCTTAACACCCTGATGACATGCACGAAATATGGGTGAAATCGGTTTACAACCACGCCTTCTTCCAATATAAAGCTATTTTGAATTCCATCTGATGTCTTCTCTGTATAATACGAGTATAAACATTAGGAACCAATGATGATAGCGGAATAAAACTTTACAAAAATACGGTATTTGAAAAATATGTAAATGACGTATTATGAAATCTCGATTATCACTTTACCATGCGAGAGTATAAAATGTTCGGTGACACCCGAACTTAGCCCTTCCTTACTTGTTTTACTTAAAAAACGATTTTTTTTTTCAAAATTACGTCATTTTGTTAATTTTTGATATTTTTCAAAGATCGTTGGTCATTGTATAGGAAATATCTTTAAGTTTAAAAAAGTTTTCAAATTTTTTTGTTTCAGCCACTCATTTGGCCGGAATCATGTCCGCAGTTGGGGCACTTTTTTTTTGGCACCTTCGAAGACAGCCCATAACTCGTTTATTTTTCAAAATTTTTGTAAAAAAAATCTTAAAATATAGCTAAAAACATACCTTATTACGTTCAAAGAAGTTCGAAATATTCAATCGCATACTTTCTTTTAAAAAAATTCACGAAAATTGCCTAATTTTTCATGCGTCACAGTGGTATAACCCCTTAAAGACGTACGTATGAATGTCGATTTTTATCATTTAATACCATCTAATCTAATTTTACCCGGACGGGAAAAATATTTTCACGTATTTTAACACAAATCTTTATTTTTCGACTTCTTAATTGACCTATTTTGAGTCAATACAAGTCTGCCAATGCTTAAAAACATTTCCCTACACTTGTTTTAAGCCTCAACTGAGTTGGCTTTGAGTGCCTTCATTGAACTTTGGTCTTTTCGGTTTCGACTTATTTTTGTAGTGTCATTTGCTAGATTGTTGGATAGTTTTGACATCATATGTAAATTGAATGTGTGGTTTTCAAGCATATTTTTGGCAAAATATTCAGGTCTTTTCGTAAGAATGTAGCCTTGACTCGTTTTATACGAAAAATTTACTCAAAATATATAATCCATACTGAGATTCTCTGCTATCTCTCCGATGCCAATATGACCATTTTCAAGCACAGTTGCTTTAACTTATTCGATGTTATTGTCATTAACAGTGGATTTACGACTCGAAAAAGTAAGTTTTCAATGACTTTACGACCTTATTGAATACTTTTTCTGTCAATGAGGCAATACCTTTTTGGAGTTAGTGTTGTTGACAGTTGTTACTTACTCAGTTTATTTTGATATTTTAAATAAACAGACTTACTTCGGAGCTACGTTTGCAAATTTGTTACTAAATTATGGCTCGGTGGGCGCGATGCAACGCGCGCTAATATTCGGTCGACATAATCGTTCAGCAGAGTCGGTAATTCGAGCAACCATGGATCGGTTTCGCGCCACGCTTATTCTAGTGGGTAGTGCGCATCCTAAAAGATTCCTAAAGATATCCTAAAGTGATCATCCGTTAACGCACGTACAATTGGAGCTATGCCCATCAACTTCATGGAAGATCTTGAGAAAGGATCTTGGTTTGTGAGCTTGCAAAATCCAAATCGAGCAACGAATTGAAGTCAAACGACCATCAAGCACGTTGATCGTTCGGTGAATGAGCCGAAAATGGTATGGTCACTTTTGATTGAATGAGTAATAAACAAAATTGGCGCGTTATACTGACCCATAATTAGAGCAAAAAGTGTTTGAAAATTAGACCTTGGAATTTATTCTAAGCAGCATCGTTACTTGCCCGAAATCATCGAAATAGCATGCCCCTAACTTTATAACTAAGGCCATAACATTAAATTTTATGAATTTTATTTCTTCTAGAAAATCAACTGTCTGAAAAACACCCTGTACTTGTGCGCGTGATAAAGTAGACCCCTAAAACACTTCCGCAACATTTTCATCGCTACCGTAGCCGTGATTTTGCGTTTTTCATTGTCTTTGCTTGAGATAAGACATTGTCCAATTTTTATTTAATGGTAAATATCTTCATATATTTTTGGATAAAACCTTTACAACAAGTATACATCTCTATTAACTTTCTATTCACATTTCTAAACTTAATGTGACTTATATTAATTGGCTGGAAATTTAATATTTACAACGCGCTTTCTTCTCGCTTTGTCATCTTCAAACGAAACAAAGACGGAAATACTATTTTACCGTAAACGCCGCACACTAATGACAAAATCGCATTAGTGGTCGCAGAGCAGAAATCAGCAAATAGAGTGTGTAATACCATCATCTTTGCCGTTGTGTCTTAAGTTTTTCCTGATTGGCGTGTGCGCATTAGCCAATTAAATTGTGCCTGCGCAGCCACAAAGTAAAGCGAACAAATGCTGACATGATCGTAATGAGACACATGCTTTCTTACCCACTCGCCCTCTCCAGCTCGATTGCCATAGTCACTGTTACACGCTGCTCTTATTCTAATTTAATTTGAATTCTTTCCCCAGTTAAATCGCCGGTCTTTTCTTGAAGTGAAGACAACTGACAAGCTGGCAATTTTGTTTTCACATTCAGCAAATTTTCCCTTTTTTTCGACAGCGCTTATGAATGGTCGTTTATTTATGGGCGCTTATGTTTGCACAGGGTGTTTCATATGTTAATTATTTTTATGTCTATTTTGACAGTGACTGCTTTCTCTTCTTGGCAGCTAATGATGATGATAAGGATCAGATCTGCCTCGTATGCAGATTGGAAAACTAAGGCAATTGTTGAAAAGTCATGATATGAGATCTAACGAATATTGTGAACTTTGGAATATTAGCATAATTGCCACCTTTAATGTGGACATAAAAGTTTGTATAAAAAGCGTGAAAGAAGAGGAGGGATTTCTTTTTCTTTCTACAAACGAAAGACGAATCAAAAAAGTCTCATGGGACCAAATCTGGAGAAAACGGTGGATGCTGAATCTAATCGTGGTTAAGTAGAGCGATTTGCAGTGGAAAAGGCAGAGATGATAACTGATGCTGCCGTTTGTTTCTAATTTGATATCTTTTCGGCGAACTAGCACAAATATTACCCTTTCGACCGATAGGAGAGTGCTCGCCTTTTTCGGCGAGTCACAAAGTGATACAGAAACTCCTTTTAATTGTACTTAAGGAAAGACAAATAATGCTTTGAAGACTTGTCCGAAGATAGTAAACGTGGAACCCATTGCTCCGACAGGTTTCTAATGTTCAATATTTCATGCAGAAAGTTATCTTTTCAGAAACTTGCTAACGTAGCTATTTCGGACACCCGGTTTAATGGTGCCGTTATCGGGGCAACAGAAACTTTTTCAACCATTTTTTGACGCTGAATGTATACAGGATTTGTCCGGAAAGTAATAGGATTGATTTTCTTCCACCGCGACTGTACTTCGGAGCGTGCGCGCACCAACTGGATTCAGTAGAGGGCGTTCCTAGCTAAAGAACGAGCGGCTGGTCACTTGTCTCCGAGCACCTGGAGAGTCAGGACAAACATTTTCGCGCCACGTGTTTGCGTGAGTGGTGCAAGCTGAAAGTGCTGCGTTCGTTAGAGCAGAGGTACGCGATTAAATTATGTGTGAAACTCGGTAAATCTGCGACATATGATGATATGATATGATCAAAGAGGCTTACCAAGATGTTGCTTTAGCAAGAAGTAGTGAGTTTCGGAGGCCGCTGATGAAGATGGGGAGGCCTGCGACTTCGACAAACACTGACAATGCGACTCGTGTGCGCACAGTTTTGAACTCAGACCGTCGACTTAGTATTCGTTTAATTGCACAGATGTTAAATTTATCAAAATCTGTGGTTCATGACAGTGTGACGGAGCACTTGAATATGCTCAAGGTGTGCGCGATGATGGTTCCAAAAGTGCTCACAGACGGCCAGAAATTGCGGCAAGTGGAAGAGTGCCAAGAAAATTTGAACAAGTGTGAAAGTAACCCCCCATTTTTGAATATCGAGGATGGATCATGGATCTTTGTGTGTGATCCAGAGACAAAGAGGCAATTTCACGATTGGCACACGCCGGCACCCTCGCATTTTGAGACGACAGAGGGGATCCAAGCAACATGCACCTCGGCTTTCATGGCAGTTCCGGAAAATGCCTTCCGTGACGCCTTCGATACTTGGAATTCGCGCTGGCAGCGCTGCATCGACGCAGAAGGAGCCTATTTTGAAAGCTTTTAAAGAATTGAAATGATTGGTTCAATAATTTTTTCCAAATCCACTCAGTTCTATTACTTTCCGGACAAACCGTGTACACCCTCTCTGTTCCGACAGTAGCGTTATTAAGCATCAAGGTTCAGTACTTATCGAACGGCCACTGTTAATCAAACACAAATTAGTTTTAATTCATTTTTTTGATATTTAAATCATATGTACACCCTGTATCTACGGGTATAACTATAAATGAAGAAATCCAGATATGCAAGCTAAGCAAACAGTTAGGAAAATTACGGAAAATAGCAGAATGAAAACATATAATGTGGCAAACGAAGTGGGAAGCGAGGAAAGCAGAAATAGTCGACAAACTGAGTTGCTGCTCAAAGCTGCTGGAATAAGGCCAAAGGTACTCGTTGAATCGTTGCGCTACAGCAACAGTAACAGCAATTGCAAATAAAATTACAACTACAACACTGACATTTACATTGGCAAAGTACAAACAGCACTTAAAGTAACAACTTTGCAAGAAATAAAATTGAAATAATGCTATGAGATGTTGGACGAGTAGAAAATATGGCCAAGGAGCACTGGACGTCAGCGGGCAGGAGTGCAAGCTGGTGAGGCCTTAGTGCGGAAAAATAGTGCAGAGGCAGCAACAGCTCAACGATGGGAAATGTCACACTTAAGTGGACCTAAATTGTGCTTAATGCCCATTAATGTGATGTCCCTGACAGGCGAGCCAAGTGGACAAGACGCCCGAGACAGTCATTGGCAAAAACGGCAAAGGCAGTAAATGTCCAGGCGACAACAAGTATAAACAGAAGAGAGGGTAGGCGGTCAGGCATGAATGCATTATAGTGTTTTTTGATATACTGCTGAGAGCTGAGGTAACTGTATTGATAATGCAAGAGCCTGCATCCAACTATGCCGACTGAGAAAGCTTGAAGCCACTAGCAGGTATTTATTTATGGCCCAGCGAGTAAGGGTACATGGTGGCAGAAGGAAGTTCTGGTTGTTAGTGGCAACTAAATTGCAATGGTGCTTTAAAAATGGCTCAGTGCTTATTATGTGGACTGTGCTTGCTAAACAGAATATTTGAGCATCGTAAATGTAAACATTATATATGGCATTTCTGTGATCTTAAAATGCTGGCATTAAAGAGTTTAATGTAAAAATTCGTATGCCAAAATATCGCTTGCTCAATTTCCTTTTTAACGATTAGGGTTTGAAACCAGGCTAAAGCTAGAAATTACCACGTTTACTGCGTCTGCAATTACTTTTGTATAGTTCATTGACAATTGAATAATGCATCAGGCACTCGGAAATAGTGATTGCATAACGGTTGGCTAAAACAACAAGAAATAAATCTTGACAAGACATGGGTGAGATCACTTCTAAGCCACACATTGTCTTCGATTCACAAACCGTAGAGAGTATCGAACAAACGAACGTCCAAAGATGACAAGCGCAGAAATGACCAATCGAAGGCTCGCAATATATATTGCGAAAGAGCGAAATTATAGGAACGAGTTACCCTTGAATTTTATTGCAGTTGTTGGTACTTTTAATTATATAAAAAGTTAAATTAAATACTAAGTATTAATTTAATATGTTGCCTCTAAGCCTGTTAATATTCCTATATATGTATATACGTTGCATAAGGGAAAATATATCAACAACAACGTGAATCAGTAAAATTTGTCATTATCGTCAGCAATTCGAGCCAAAGTATTTCATAACTTTGCTGAATTCAATTGTCATCGAATGTGTAGGAACAAATTTCATGAAAGTTATCCAATAATGACTCGGTGTTTTGTGAAAAGTGATCCTCGAAGATTCATATCCGTGAGTTCGGGGTTCTATCTTCATAAATTAAATATTCTGAGAATCTTTGGACGTCATGAAGAATTTTGTAAACGATATAATAGGTTTCCATGATAAAAGATATCAAAGAAAAGTTGTTCGGACAATGTAGACTTAAAAGTAAAGAGGTAGATTCGGCTATATTTGGAATACAATTCGAGCAACGTACCGTGATCACTGCTGAGCCTGTACAAGAGATTTTCTCGCGGAAGTGTGAGTTCAAACAAAGTTTTTTAAACTTTCAGATCAACAAACTGAAAGATCACTCGTCGTACAATATGTATTTTTATGTATGATTTTTTTCGGTCGATGTGCCCATAACAAAATTTTTGAAGACGCTTATTTGGGGCTTAAAAAGGATATAGAAAATAGCTTAAAAAAATAACGATGAGTCAATAAAAGTTAGAGAGATTTTGATACATTGCCATTAAAGAACCTTTTTTTCAATTATTATATAAAGATTTCAATCCATTTGATCCAATCTCAAAATACTGTATCTCTCGACAGGGTTGTGCGTTGGGTTTGGGACCTTGCACAGAACACAAAACATCCTCGGATGAGAGACCCTCTTTTGAATCACTACTTAAGGGCATGCACCTGGAATGTCCGGTCTCATAATTGGGAGGGTGCCGCTGCTCAGATGACTGATATCCTCGTAAAGATTGCTAGAAATACATTTCAGAGTAGTTTCGAAGATTGAAAGAAACGGTACTTAACATTAGGGGAATAACTTTAAATTGGTCAATATTAGTTAAAAGTACTTATATTCAATTACGAAATATTTGACGTTGAATTTTTGAGACAAAATGTCTAATGTTCGATTTCGTCCGAAGTGAACCTTTTGTCCAAAGCCACACTGATTCGTACACAATTGACTTTCCCGGAGGGTATCCATTACACTTTTGTGTGCCGCTAGCAGTACAATGCTACCAGATAAATTTGAAGGAGCAATGCAAATGTTGAGAATGCCAAAATGTCTCCACAAAAATGGCACAGAAGCCACGTGCACCTACGCTTACCCATACATACGATGTCTGTTTTCACTGGCTGTTAACTTGAATTGGCTGTGAGCAATATAAGATGTCGGAGTACCAGAGGGCACAGCGGGTACAGAGGAGCAAAGTGTGCAATGAGATTTCTGCAATGCAAATATTCATTTTGGCAACTTGCCATATGTATTTCCATTCCCAAAATGAATGGGGATCACCGACTGACTGCACAATGACAAAGGAGAGAGAAATTCCGAAAATAAAAGTAAAACACGAAGTACATTCAAATTAATGTAGTAGTTGTCAATTGTGTTGTTGTTAAGTTTGACATTGCATTTTGTTGAAAATTACGCACACATGCTTGCGTTGAACGAGGTTGATGTGCATCCTGTTAAAGCCGTCCATTACTTGCTGGCTCTGTACATGCATACATATGTACGTAGACAAGCATAAATGTGTTTGCTTCTTGTGGTGGCTTCGTTTGTTCCATTTTCCACTCAAAACATTAATGCCACATGTGTACATATGGGTGCTCTCATGAGGTTTTGCATGTGAATGCGTCGTGGGTTCCCAAACTTTTGCATTCGACTAAGGAGTGCGCGGGTTTTGCAGGTTAAGTGTACGGCCGATTTGTCGGTTCAATAGTTTGACAACAAATGCTATTGAATCTGGCGTAGCGAAAGTCGCGCTGGAGAAGAGGGCTGCCTGAGTAAAAGTACAGGTGTATTCCGCAATGTCCGCATTTGATGAAGCGAAGAGAGAATTGCACTTTCTTGAAAGGTTTGTAATATTAATCGTTGTCTGTAGTTGTTATACATTTGCAATATGTTGTGACAAAATAATAGTTTTGTTAAGCTAACGGTTCTTTGTTTCACCTGAAACTAAGCGAAATAGTATATATACAAATGATCAGGATGACGAAATGAAAAAGATAAAATATGACTGTAATTTAGCACGCGGGATCGCAATAGCTAGGGTTCCTGTGGATTAAAACTAAAATGAAAATGGATAAATTCGGATGATAATTCAGCCCATTGCCCATTTAACGGTACTGTTAAAAACTACTTAAAGCGCGATAAATCAATAACTAAATACTTAAAGATTTTCGAACTTCCGGGTGACTTTGTATATCGGCTAACATGTGCGTTATCTCAATGAAAAGATAGCGTGTTTTAGAGTCATCTTTGTACCTAAAATGGGTAAAATTGGCTGAAAGCTTGATCTAGCCCCCTCATAACAAACACTTAAAATACGGGTGACCATATGATTAGAAATGGTATGCGATGCACATTAATGAGCCTCAGGGCACATACTCCAGGTATATAGTACGCGAAAGATAGATAAAATCTGGTCGATACAAAGTACCCCTAACTCCTATATACTACATTTGAATTTATAATGATTTTCGTTTTTCTAACAAACCTTTTGTCGAATATATCGATCAGTGTATGTATAATTAGTAGCTGGAAGTCCGATCCCCTGGTGGACGTTTTGCACCTTAAGGTATTTCCCTGGCTTTGATTAGTGCAAGTTGCAAGAGTACAAAATGTTCGTTTGCACCCGAACTAAGCCCTTCCATACTTGTTTCAGTTGTATTGAACAATAACATGGTCCTTATCTTTATATGTCACGTGTTTACTCCCTCTTCCTGGCTTGTCATCTACGTTTCCAGTTTCTCCATAACGGACAGGAGACTTTGCAGTTTTTAATGGTCCATTTGGAACTATATCTGGCAACCCTTCTCGTGCTCAGCTGTGAATTTGGTGCTCTGGCGAATTTATTTAATTTATATTTAAAACTTTATTGTGAAAATTTCTGGATTAAGTGATTTTTTAAGATAAGTATCAGTGTTATATTGTGCTATTGAAGCAATTGATTTTACTTTAATTCTGTTCTGGCTAATTTTAATTTATTGCGCCGAGTCATTTTCAATTTGTTTTTGTTGCTACATTTTAAATAGTGCAATTGTTAGTATTAATTTATATTACTTACTTAAATTTCTTTCTTGTTTTTTATTCATTTCCATCTTTGTCCACACCTGTTCGCGAGTTTCTTACTTTTCGTGTGTTACAGTGCATCTCAAACTGCTCGCTACATTGGTTGTTATCTTTGATAACCAACTATTTTATTGCATTAATTTGTTATAAATATTTTTGTCATCGCGCTTTTTACTTTTATTATTTAACATTTTTTATATTTTTGTTTAATACCGTTTTTGTTCATTATGACTTGTAACTTTCCGAACTGCTCTGTGAAAGGCGAGTCGGAACGCTTTGTTTCTTGTTGGCTTTGTGATGGGCTTGCCCATCTTAAATGTGCTGGACTGACAGGTAGGATTTTGGATTCCATTCTTGACAGTAAGGGCTTGCGCTGGTCTTGCTTGAAATGCAGACCAACTGAAATTGAATTGTTTAAAGTTTTTAAGCAGGCGCGCAATGGTTTCAAGGAGATTGGTCGAGAGCTTGAAACCCTTACTGAAAAATTTAGGCATTATGAAACGCTGTTTCAATCATTTCAATGCCTAAATACTCGGGATGAGAATCCAAAACCTAAACGAAAACGTCCGTCTGATGAAGATACCACTGTATCTTTCTTAAAAAGAATGCCCCCACCCGCTATTGACCTCATAAATCTTGCATCCCCTCGTCCTCAAGGAGAGAAGGTTCCGTCTGCTCAGGACACAGAGAAAACTGTTACTGAATACGGTAAGCGGAAAACTTCTCAAGATCCGCCTCCAAATACCTCCAAGTCAGCTAATAAAAACTTAGTGGTAATACCGCGGAAAAAAGCAATTTTTATCTCGAGACTTGCTGCGGATACCACAGTCGAGGATATAAACAGTTACATCTCGTCGAAATTAAAAACGGTAGATACAGACATCCGTAAATTTAATTTCAAATACAACAGGGATATTTCCTCGTTTAAGATCGACGTATCCGCTGACAATTTTCAATTGATACTTGACAACTCATTCTGGCCATCTGGGGTCTTTGTGCGCGAATTCGAGCACAAACGTGATAAGCCCCCTGTAGTTATCACTAAAATGCCAAGAAATCCCGTTGATACAAAAAACTAATTAACAATAATTCGCTGATTGTTTATTATCAAAATGTTAGAGGGCTTAATACAAAACTTACTGATTTGTATCTAAATAGCATTCATTGTAGCTTTAAAATCATTGCTTTGACAGAAACTTGGCTAAAGCCCCACATTTTTGATAACGAAATATTCAACAGCGAATTCGAAATCTTTAGATATGACCGGCTGAACAGAAAAGGAGGTGGCGTCTTGTTTGCTGTTCATTCTTCAATTCCATCTGAAGAAGTCGATGTTCCGTATGCAGACTTCATTGAATTTATGTGCATTCGTATTTGCGCTAATAGTGGCCATATCTACTTAACATTGTCTTATATACCGCCTCACTCTGACATATCTGTATATATGCAGCATGCTACATTAATAAGTAATGTTTTCTCAATGGTTAATGATACTGATTCCATGATTGTTTTGAGAGATTTCAACTTACCGTGCGTATCATGGAAATCTATTGATGATCACACCATCGCTATTAGTACTCGTTCATGTTTTAACGAGTTCTTAGATGAAATGTCAGAGTTGGGTCTTAACCAAATTAATTTAATTTCAAATGAATTTGGTAAGCTCTTAGATCTAGTTTACGTCGATAACGCTTCAATGTTCTCTGTTGTCCGATGTGATCCTTTAGTTCGGCCAGAGGACACGTATCATCCTGCTTTGGAAATTAACATCGAAATCATAGCCAACTTTGCTTATAATAATACACAAGACCTTTGTTTTCGGTTCAACTTTGCGAAAGCTAATTTTAAGAAGATTAATTACGAACTTTCTAAAATAACTTGGCCAGATTACAGTGGCAATATTGAATTTAGTGCTTCCCACTTTAATGAAACTATTGTAAACTTATTTGAAAAATATGTTCCGAAGTGTGTTGTTACTCAAAAAATTAGTTCTAATTTATGGTTTTCGAAAGAATTATGTAAATTAAAAAATAGAAAATCTCGTGCTTTTAAACTTTAAAAAAAAACTGGTTTAGTTGCTAACTATTCAAAATATTCTAAATTGCGTCGACAATTTGCTGAACTTAACAAAGTATGTTATAGTAATTATATAAATAAAGTAAAAAATAATATTATACGTAATCCAAAATTGTTTTATGGTTTCGTCAACTCCAAACGCAGGATTTCTAATTTTCCGTCCGCTATGAAATATAAGTCTAGTATGTCCAGTGACAATCACACCATTTCTAATATGTTCGCTGAATTCTTTAGGTCCAATTACTCTCTAAAATCTCCACAAAATGTTCCGCATCAGCACAAGTTATGTCCGATTTCTGTCATTAATGCACCTACCATTTCCGAAGCAGACGTCTTAAATCAGTTAAATATGTTAGAACAATCATACAATTACGGCCCAGATATGATTCCCTCATGCTTTCTTAAGAAATGTGCCAAATATATATACCAACCCCTAACAAAACTATTTAACTCATCTCTTAAGCAAGGCTTATTTCCATCCATATGGAAAAAGTCATTTATAATTCCTTTGCATAAGAGTGGATTTAGGTCATCTATTGAAAACTATAGGGGAATAGCAAAGTTGTCTGCAATACCTAAACTTTTTGAAGCAATTATAACAGACGACATAACCTTCCGGATCTCTCCACTAATTTCTTGTTCTCAGCACGGTTTTCGTAAAGGGAAATCTACCACAACTAATTTGCTTGAATTTGTATCACATGTATCAACGGGCTTTAGGGAGAATAAGAATACTGATGTTATATATACAGATTTTAGTAAAGCTTTTGATAAAGTAAACCATTCAATTCTTTTGAATAAACTTGATCTTCTTGGTTTTCAACCAATATTTCTAAAATGGGTTGCTTCTTATCTTAGTAATAGAATTCAACAAGTCATATTTAAAGATACTTTTTCTGACATAATCAATGTTTCTTCAGGCGTTCCTCAAGGTAGCCATCTTGGTCCAATTCTTTTCTTGTTATTTATTAACGACATATCATCTGTTGTTAAGTTTTCAAAAGTTTTATTATATGCTGACGATGTAAAACTTTTTAAAACATATACTTCAAACAGTGAAAGATGTCAGTTGCAAACAGACTTAAACAACCTAGTTTCTTGGTGTGATAGAAATGACATGCCATTGAACCTTAAAAAATGTAAAACGATGTGCTTTTCACGTAGAGCTGTAGACCCTACCTCATACGCAATACAAAACTTTAGGTTGGAGCAAGTATGCAGTTTTGTTGATCTGGGAGTAACTATGGACCCCAAACTCAATTTTAATCTTCACGTATCTTCCACGCTTTTAAAGGTAAAGGCGCTCTTAGTTTTGTTAAACGTTGGTCAAAAGAATTTAGAGATCCGCTTACCACAAAAATTCTTTTTACATCTCTGGTGAGGCCTATATTGGAGTATGCTTCTGTGGTTTGAAACCCTAGTTACCAAGTCCATTCGGATAAGTTAGAGTCCGTTCAAAAACATTTTTTACTTTTTGCCTTAAATCATTTGCATTGGGATTCCAGTTTAAATCTTCCCCCTTACATTAACCGTTTAAAACTTATAAATCTCCCGACACTCGCTAGTCGTAGGGAGATGCTTGGTATAATATTTCTTGTAAAACTCATGAATGGGTCAGTCTGTAGCCCATCTCTCTTATCTGATATTAATTTTAACGTTCCCGCTCGCCCTACCAGGCAGTTTAGACCCTTACTTTTAAAATTTTCTAGAACAAATTTTGAGTTAAACGAACCATTCCGCCGTATATGTCATGATTTCAATTTTCATTCCAGCACATTTGATCTAACAGACTCACTCTTTACCATTAAAAAAATTATTTTATCTACTCTTAACAAGTAACATTTAATAATTATAAACTTTAATCTAATTCTTAATTTCGGCTGTTGAAATTTTTGTTTCTGTAGCTGAGCAGCTTAAGATCGCAACGCTTAAAACTCTCTTGCCTTTTATGACTCGGCTAATTCCGCTCGTTCGCGGATTGCGCCCCTCGCGTCGGTTGGGCGGGAGGAGGGTAATCGTTGGGTATTATTATTATTATTATTATTATTATTATTAGTATGTTTCATTAGCAAGTCTGCTTCAAAACGTTTATTATACTGAGCACACATTTTCCTTATTTCTTGGCGCGACGTGACACATTAAAAAGATTGAAAAAAAAATGTTTGGTTTGTATCTACACGTCAGGGATCGCACTGCTATAAGATATACAAATTTAGCCGAAAGCAAAATAGCGCTATGTACATATATGTGAGGTTGTCAAATATCTCCCTTCCGCTTTTTTGCCCTTTATTCAATGCTTTATAAAAAGTGTTACAGTGATCAAATTTAGTTCAAACCTCCCATCCGTGCTATCGTAGCTTCTGACGAGGTCTGGCGTTGTCCTGGTAAATACTACACCCTTCCTGATGGCCATTTCTGGACGCTTCTGGTCTGGTCTGGACGCAATCCCACCAAACACACAACAAAACCTTCCTGGCCATCAATCCCGGCTTCGCCACTGTTTGGGACGATTCACCGGCCTTCGACCACGACCGTTTTCGCTTGGTATTGTCGTAGGTGATCCATTTTTCGTCGTCAGTCACCATCCGCTTCAAAAACGGGCCGAGTTCATTTCGTTTCAGCAGCATATCGCAGGCGTTGATTTGGTCCAGAAGTTTTTTTTGCGTCAAATCATGCGGCACCCAAACATCAAGCTTTTTTGTGTATCCAGCCTTCCGTAGATGGCATAAAATGGTTTGGTGACTAACTCCGATCTTCTGGGCGATGTCACGAGATGCCACATGCCGATCTAACTCGATCCTTTCCATGATTTGATCGGTATTCGTCGTCACAGATCTTCCGCCGGCTGGCTTATCCATGGTGTCGTTTTCACCCGCTCTGAATCGTCGAAACCATCGAAGCTCGAAGTGATAGAGTATCATCCCCCAAAATACAATTAATCTCACGGAACGTCTCTCTAGCGGATTTGATTTTAACGAATTAAAACTTTAAAACAGCGCGAATTTCGGCGTTACTAAACTCCATTTTTACACGTCTATAACTGTTGAACGCAATATCCAAACTAAACATGCATAGCGTCATTTTGTAGGTTATGTCAAGACCTTTCAAAGATGTATAGTATTGCCACATACGAGCTCTGTAGCGCTTTATACATAGCCACGAAATTCAAAAGACAAAAAGGCGGTATGGAGATATTTGACGACATAATATCTGTAGATTTATGGTCCTTTGCGCGTTGGCCACGGCGAATATTCCATTTGATAGAACGATGAGTTGTATGAGATATATGACGACATTGACATATTTCAGCGAATTAAAAGACAGCGCCTACGCTGGCTAGGTCATGTTGTCCGAATGGACGAAAACACTCCAGCTCTGAACGTATTCGACGGGGTATTCGCCGGGGGAAGCAGAGGAAAAGGAAGACCTCCACTCCGTTGGAAAGGCCAGTTGGAGAAGGACCTGTGTCTACGCCAGTGGAGAAGAAGAAGATACATCAGTAAATTTGACGCCTTAACGTCTGAGTCATTTTGTTGCGATGACAATTCAGTTCTGGTTTTCCATGAAAATAGAAAGTAAATGATGGTAACTCTTTATTTGCTTTAGCCTTTGCATATAAGAATACTTGAATACTGAAAAATGTCTTCTTTAAAAGCAATGACTATCGACGATATGATGGAAGAAAACTTAGCAATGTGGTTAGCGGGTGAAAATGAAAAGTCAGCAGAAAGTAGTTTTTTCGAAGACGACGATTATACAGATTCAGATTATGCGCCGCATTAGGCTTTCGATGCTCAAACAGACTTAGCTATTGAAACGGAGAGTTTATTTGAGAGTAGTGAGGAGATAGAAGCTTTTCATGAAGGTGCTGTATCCGTCCCTGAACTGTTTGAAGTTTCTGTATAAACGAAGAGCCGCGCTGCTTGATGTTCACTATATCGGCTCTGCGAATGGGAGGCACCTTATAGTGGTGCAGGGGCTAAAGTCGCAAGGCATACTCGGCTCCACCCAAAATAATAGGCAAATAGGCCCAGTTAGCTGAGCTGATGGTCGAAAGAACAGTATGAGCAATCTATCTACAAAAACAGAAAAAACTGACTCAAACATGCAAATTGTGGAACAGCGTGACGCAAGTTCAGCTTCCTGAATGCTCTTTGCCGAACCCCGTAACAACAACCCCCAACTGCAGCAAGGAGGAGGAAGCGGTATGTCGCCAACGGTAGCGGAGAGGCTGTCTCTGAGCAGAAGCAGGGGCAGCAATCCTTCTCCTGCCACTAAAAGACGCACAGGAGTTAACTCCGCGTCCACTACTAGACGCGGGAATCGGTGACGCCGCCTGATCAATGTAACCTCGTCGCAGAGTCGTGGTAGCAAAAAGGCTACATTTCTAGAGACAGACAACGCGAAGCCGAAGAGCGGATAGATAACGCTTCAGGAAACTCCGTGTTCAAAGAGGATAAAAGCAACAAACCATGCAGGTGGACAAAGAACCGACTCACTCCGTTTTCAACACAGCTGAGCAGTCATTGAATGAGAGCGGAACAAGGGTCCCAGTGAACAGAAAGGGGTGCTACCTTCCATTCTGGAGCTCCTGGATGGGTTAGAAGGGCAGGTTGGTGAGGATGGTGAGAACGTGGACCTGTATCTCATCGAGGCAATTCTGTGATCTCTAGTCCTTGCATACAAGTTGCCAAAGTGACGGCAGTCTCGGCTATCATCGCGAGGTGGTTCGACTTATATGACCTGGATATTCTTTTGATCCATGGATCTTGCATCGGCTTACTTTCCAGGGGAGACAGCCGCAGCAAAACCAAAATCACAATACATGATCTCGCAGTAGCGGATGTCGCAAGAACCCTCAGTGTCACATCATAAGATCATTCGATTTGCGCTGAAGGTAAAAGTCAGGACCGACCTCCGATTCGTATTCTTAGAAGTGCGAACTGTTGTCGTACTAGCAACTTGGAAGAATAAAAGCAACACCTAACAACATATATCAAGGAGATTAAGTCCGCGAAGACAAATAATTTCAGGACATTCTGTGACAGTGTCTGCAACCTCGCAAGGTTTAATGAAATGAACAACCTCCCCCAAGACAAACGTTGACGGAACCGTTGAGGGAAACAATGTCTGTTAACCTACATAAATACACAAAAAACCTGCTAGTTATGTGACTACAATTTCCCATTTAAAAAAATGTTGTTTCTAAATTTGTGGGAAAATATAGCGGTTCTGGTCGAGCAATATTTGCCGATAATTTTGTTTTTGTCATATGTTGACTTTAGTAATTAATTAACAGTATTATTAATTTAAATTTTAATAAGACACATCGACTCCATTGACTTTTGTGGCTACTTTAGCCGACATCTTAAAATAATTCCGAATAAGTGCAATTACCCAGCTCTCTTGAAAGCCACGCATAATTGACACCAGGTTTATCCCCCACACTATGTATCCCCAGACCGCTAAGCATGTAACCGCCAGCACGTAGGTTTGCTTTAATAAACGTGAGGTTACCAAAGGGGAAGTACGCACTGCAGCATACTCCGCAACAATTTCACACACGAGTAAGTATTTACCACATACATATACAATTTACACACTCATTTGCATGTTATTTAAAGAGGTATGTATAAGCCTGTATTGTGCTTGCAACTGGATCCGGTTGGGTGGTGTGAGCATAAGTGGTTTCGTACCTGGCTTGTGGTGAACTAACAGCTTTTCTTGAAACGAGTGGAGCCTTGAAGCATTGTAAGCTGGTTTTCGGTAGTAAAAATAATTAAAAATGTGTAAATTGTATCCAACATTATTTAAACCCGTTCATTTAATTAAGGCATCATAAAATTTTATTCTGAAATTAAAGTAGAAATTTTAAATGTGCTTTAAACTGCAGCAAACGTGTAGGTATTTGTGAAAGACTATCCTCATATGTATTCATATCCGAATATTCTTGTACTTATGCATCCAAACTCATACACTTCCGGCAAGCACATTTTGCGAAAAACCGCATTGTAAATATTTGCGGAACTCTTTCAAGCGTGTGCACTCACACATATCTTTATACTCATACATTTATGTAGTATGTATATACGAAGTAAATAATTTGCAGCTTCCCAACCCAGCGCACAATTTCCACATGCGTATACCTGGAATAGATAGAATGTAGAGCCCCTTTCAGGCATGGATTTGGTTATTTATTCTCTGGCAGCAACTTTTATTTACACGATGGCCACAAAAGTTGTTTGCTGTGGCATTTTCATGCAAATTAAATATTTATATATGTACATATGATATAAATGTTTAAGTCTCTATTTTTTTAGATACGTTAATGAAAATTAGTGGTTTTTGTGGTAGAGTGGATGACATTCATTGCACAGTTGTCAGGTACAAACTTTTAACCATAAATACTTTTTCATTTAGTATATTATAGTATTTTTTTCAAATTTAAGTGGAAGGAGGACATGTGGTTTAAAAGAGAATGCTGTGAGCTATTGAAAGCTCCGCGTCCTTTGAATAACTATTGTCGACGGCAAAAATATCGATTTTAAAGTGCTAATTTAGGCGGTTCAAATACTTTTGACAGCACCGTTGTATTGTTTATGTTGATATCTACTACTCATTAATATATTTTGCAGTTCTTAATATTTAATTTTGACAAAATCCGTTGATGGGTACTCATAGCATACTATTATAAGTCAAAGGCGTCGATTAGGGACGTTCTGGAAATTTTAATTCACTATATGGCTAACCAAAAATCGGTTTGGGTGTTTGGTTGAGAGATAATTCATCGAAAATATTGTGCAGTATTTCCAATACCTTTACAGATTTCAAATTTTTTACAATTGACAAATTGAAATGTAAATAAGATTCATTGCTTGAGCAAGGACTCCCGTTTGTATTGGCGTTTGAGCTGAAACCATCATGAGTCGACGTAGCTAATCTTCTTATATATAAAAATAAGTTGGGTTTTTGTCTGTTCACTATGGCTGACTAAATCGTTGCATGAAATGAAAAATGGTCTGAACTATGTACTTTGAAGGTAATCCAATGAGAATAGTTTGTAAAATAAAAAATTCAGAAAATGTTAAGTTTTAACCGACTTACAAGCGTAAATTTAAAAAAAAAAAATCATTACTTACTTATAACAGAGAATGTTAAATTTAGACAGAGAATGTTATTTTACATTTAGCCAAGCTGCAACACACAGAAAAGGGCGAGTTATAGCGTGAATAATAACAAAAACAACATTTCTTTTTGGATGCGCCAGGGCACTGACAAGACATTTCTTGCAAATTTAATATTTGCTAAAATAATGCAGTCAGGGAAGAGAGCGATATCAGTTGCTTCGTCAGGAATTGTTGCAACTCTTCTAAAGTATGGAAAAATGGCTCATTCATCTTTTAAACTTCCGTTATCCATAAATCTTGAACAACAATCAAAATGTTCTATCTGCAAAAATGGGCCTCTTGGTTAACTATTGCGAGACGCCTCATTGATTATGTGGGACAAATGCACCATGAGCCATAAAATATATATATAGGCCATGGACAGACTATTAAAAGACCTTAGAAGATCCTCTGCTCTAATGAGCGAGATAAATTTTGTATTTGCTAAAGATTTTCGACAGATTCTTCATTTCATTAGATATCATCAAAGCATACCTTATATCGTCGCCCTTATGAACTTCGATTGAAAATATAAAATTACGGACGAATATGAGAGCTTATCTTCATAGAATAAATGATAATCCACAGCAACTGCTTAAACTTGGGGAAGGAATTTTTCCCACTCCAAATCTAAGCAGTAACTGTAATATTCTCCTGTATGAGTCTCTAGGCCAAATAGTCCACAGTTTAGAAATTTTTATAGATGCAGTATATCCTGACATCGAGAATTTGGACGAAAAGGGATTTCATTGGTTCTAGGGCGAAAGTGTTTACCAGGAATGATAGTGTCAACGAAATAAACTATCTAATTATTCAAAAAGTTCCCGGAAAAATAAAAAATATAAATCAATAGACTGCGTGACTAATATTGAAGACGCAGTCCATTATCCCCAATAGTTCATAAATTCATTAAACCCTTCTGGACTGCCACCAATTATGATTTTGAGGAGTTTAAGTACGCCAAGCATGTGCAACGCGACGAGGCTGTTTATTAGGGTGTGCGTTATTTACCAAATTGATTATTTTTGACGAGACGGCCCATAAACTTTTAGTTTTCCATCTAAAAAAAAATATCAGACCATAAAAAGCCCTTAATTTTCATAAAAAACCTTGCCCCAAACACGATACATTTCCCATTGAAATTACATGGGATTTTACTACTTTTTACGAATATTTTGTTTTCTATGGAGCTTTCTCGTTTCTAGGAATGAAAAAGTTCAATTCTTGTACAGAATTGAATGCTCTACAAAAAAAGTCTGAACAATTTTTCGATACACTCACTCCTTTAAAAGTTATTCAAGGTTAAAGTTAACTTCCGGGTAATTTCTGGAATTTTCGAACTTTCACGGCAAATTGAATTTTTTTTTGTAAAATTCAATTGTTTATTCTAAAAAATATAATTTTTCGTTGGTCATTAATCCGGCTCTACTCTGATTCTTATCTAGAACAGAGTGAAAAAAATGATTTTCGAAATTTCATAATACTCGGTTAAGGGGTTACATGGCTTTACAGTTTTCAAAAAAGAGTGAGTATATCGAAAAATTGTTCAGACTTTTTTTGTAGAGCATTCAATTCTGTACAAGAATATGACTTTTTTATTCCTACAAACGAGAAAGCTCCATAGAAAACAAATTTTCGTAAAAAGTAGTAAAATCCCATGTAATTTCAATGGGAAATGAATCGTGTTTGGGGCAAGGTTTTTTATGAAAATTAAGGGCTTTTTATGGTCTGATATTTTTTTTTAGATGGATCGTCAAAAATAATGAATTTGGTAAATAACGGACACCCTACTGTTTATTAAGGAATTGAAGGACAATTTAATTGTAGCAACGATTATCACCGGCCCAGCATCTGGTCAACTAGCTCATATATCGCGAACTCCGATGATCCCAAGTAATCTGTGATTCCCATTTACCCGGCTTCAATATCCAGTGAAAACATCTTTCGCTCTAATTATTGACAAGTCCCAAGGCCAGAACAAGGCCAAGGGATTGACTAACGAAAATTATGTTTGCCTCATGGCTAACCATATGTTGGCCTGTCCCAGGCCGGTGGTCCTGAAAATCATTTTCTATTGCCGTCATAAAATAAATTAACATCAAATATCGTTCACAAGGAAGCTTTGGTTCAATAAATTATTTTGCAGGAGCAGAGAAAGTAAAATATATAGTAAAAAAAAAAATAAAATATAAAAATAAAAAAATAATAATAATACAAAAAATTTACTTTCATGTTCGAATTACCTTCATTTAAATAATTTTTAATGGCCCCACGCAAAAACAAGAAAGTATGTGTGGGCGAGTGTGTACAAAATTAAAGCTGTGTGAAGCCGGAGCGGGCTGCTAGTTATGTATATATGTCTACAAATACGTGTATCTAACGGTTATGTATTTCAAAAGGAGGGATCACATACAAGTAGATCCCAAGATATGACATTCTTGTCTCCTTTTTGAGAGATCACTTGAAAACTTGCCGAAAGTAGGTAGTAAAGTTTTTAGGTTAGGACGTAATACAATGCGAAGATAGTCTTGAAAGCATTTAGGGATAATGTGATAACTCTCTAAGATACAAAGGGTTCATATCCGTACTGAAACTTTTAATACTAAAGCAACATACAAAAATCTGAATACTATTTTAACCGATATATAAATTAATGTTAATTAGATCATTCGGAAATTGCGAGATTTTCTACACTTTATCGATGTCATCATCGAATTTTTTTAATAATCTTAATTCGATTATACAAAATTGTTATGTTTTGTATTTTGAGCCCCTTTGCATATGTATGTACTTAAGTATATGACTTCGACTGCGTTTTTTTTTAACAGAAAAAAGTTTAACTTTATCACGACTTTGCTCATACTAAATATTTTTATTTCTATCTCGTGTGAAATATTTTCGCATTTTACAACAAATCATATTTGGTTTGTGTACAAAAGTTTTCAAGAACACATATTTTGTGGTCATCAGCGCTGAAATATTGCGCCATTACAGCATTTTTATGATTATCTACCAGGTAGTTATGCCGTCCGTTTTAAGGTTTTGCCTCTAAGAAAATGTCCCCCATGTCCTCAATGTGCATCCTTGCACTTTTGTGAGGGCCAAGTGCACTCCTTTTCGTTGACAAAGCGCACTTATGCTGTGCCCTTGAGCAAAGCAACGCTTCACCGCACAAACAAGTACTGAGAAATATATATGCAGCACCACTCAGGGGGGAGTTCTGTTTTCGCTGGTCCGAAGCACGCGCAAGCATTTTGTCATTGATCGAATGAGTGGATGAATCAAAGTATAAAAGAATGGATAAGCAATGGAGTGGCTGCAATAAATATTCTCGCACTCTCGTCTTTGTTCAAAGTGCCCGAACGGATTGCAGATTTCAAGCGTTGTCTCTGCTATTCACCCTGCTCGTCCATTACTTTTGATATTTCTGTGTTTTTTTTGTTACATTCTCCATGGAAGTCACGTTGCCGGTTATTATTGCTATTGTTGTCGCCCGACTGTGTTGCATTATTGTCATTTTTCAAGCGTCAAATACAATCAACAGTCCAACACGTGAGAACACAATGGCCGCAGCATGGAATAACCGGCCAATGGACCACATTGCTCATTGCACATTCACCGCTCGTTGTGGCATTTATCAAGTTGGCAGCTTAATAAATGCAGATTGTCGCATTCCCAAGCTTATGTGTGTGTATGTCTACATCGTCGTATGTTTCGTAATGCACAGCAAAGATGGCAGATATCCTCCAAAACCAACACAAGTTCAGTCGCTGTGGTTTCATGCGTCCACTGCAAGTCCACTAATCATTGTTGTTGTCTGTGCCGCAATTGTGTCAGTGCACATCTGCTCGTATGTGTTGCTGGAGGTGCATAGAAAGCCTTCCCGAAAGTGTAAAATTGAGCAATTGCGCTTTTCCCAAAACTGTGGTAAAAGACATCAAATTGTGGCTGTGAGGACGTAGCAACATGGGCTTACATGTCGTATGAGCAACCAAACAGAATGAACGGGAGGTAAGAAACATTCTTTGTTGATTTGCATGAGAATTTCAGTGGAATGCCATGTTTAAATACAAATAAAGAGATAATATTATTGCATTTGAAAAATAATATTTGAACGCAAAGAAATTGAGAATAAGTTGATTCTTGAAGTAAAAGTTGAAACACTGATTTGTTTGGAAATTGAATTGACTGGTTTGTTTGAATATTTGAATTTATGGTAAATCAGATTTTCGAAACTGTCGGTATTATTGATGTCATTAAATGAAAGGGAATAATCATAATCAAAAATACTTTCTCGAGAACATGCTTCTTAAGGGATTACATATGTCACATGGCTTTAAAAATCAATTTTTTATTATCTTAATTTATTCTAAGACATCTCTAGAATATTAGTAGAGGTCTGCTATATAGTCACTTAAAACTTTAAACGTTTCGAAGTCGGTTCTCAAGATTTTTTGCGAACTACTCAACCGATATTAATGAAATTTTAAGAGATATAATTTACAAGGTCTTCAACAAAAGGTTTTGTTTTTCAATTAAAACTATGTTTTAACTAAAGCACGTATGCTTTGTGTTTACTTCATATGATTTTGTTAGAAGTTCTTCTTCTTATTTTTTCCGAGGGCCTATCGCCGTGGTATTGGAGGAGTTTTGAATATTTTCCTTTAAAATAATATTTAAAACAAAAAGTTTGAATAAAATATGTTTTCCTTTTATGAAAAAAAAAACAATTATTGAAATGATGCTATTTTTTTGCTAGAGGAAACTCAAATAAACCCCTTAAAATAACAGAAACTGTTTCTTTGTGGTTCACCTGAAAGTATAAGTAAATTTAGACTTGTTAGTTACACTCAGCCAACTTTAATAGTATTTAAAAGATTATATAATTTTAGTCAAATTAAGCTCTCTAAAGCGAAGAAACTTCTGAAATGAGTCCTGAAAATATCGCAGGTCGACTGCATATATTCTAACTTGTGTAGGTGTTCCATGTATAAAAATTTCAAAACTACGTTAATTAAATAGCTGATCGCATCAAAGCGAGGTTCTTCAACATATCGCTAGTTTGCGCCCATGCCACGATGGAAGAGAAGGACGATGTGAACACAGATGCCTTCTATGAGCGCTTGGAGCACACCTATGAGCGCTGCCCCCGCCACGATGTCAAAATCGTGCTTGGCGACTCTAACGCCAGGGTGGGCAAGGAAGGTATCTCTGACGCAACAGTCAGTAAATTCAGCCTCCACGAGGAAATATCCCCAAATGGGTTGAGACTGATCGACTTCGCTGAGAAGGTTATCTATAGTATTAGATTCCAACATAAGAAGATTCATCAAGACAGCCAGGTGTGTCTCCGGATCGAAAAACTACCAACCAGATCGATCATGTTGTGATAGAGTAAAGACACGTCTCCAGTGTTTTAGATGTGTGTGCTCTCCAAGGTCCTAACATCGACTCGGACAACTATCTTGTTGCAGCCAAGACTCGCACCCGCCTCTGTGCAGCCAAGAAACACAAGGAAGGTTCGACGTCGAGAAGATGCAATCACAACAGATAGCCGAACGATTTTCTACTCGGCTTGCACTCCTGCTCTCTGAGAGCACTCGTCAAAAACTCGGTATAAGGGAACTGTGGGACGGCATTTCAAATTCCTTACGTACAGCTGCTACCGAAGCCATTGGTTTTCGGAAAGTGCAAAAGAACAGCTGGTACGACGAGGAGTGCCGTGTCGCAGCGGAGAGAAAACAGGCTGCCTACCTCGCAACGTTACGATCGACCACAACACGTGCAGGATGGGATAGATACCGAGAGTTGAAGAGGGAAGCGAGACGACATTTGCAGAAAGAGAAAGAAAGAGGCCGAAATGTGTGAATATGAAGAGCTTGATAAGCTGGCCGACAGGGGTAATGCTCGAAAATTCTACGAAAAGATGCGGCGGCTAACTGAAGGTCTCAAGACCGGGTCTTACTTTTGTAGAACCCCCGTGGTGATCTAGTGACCGATGCCCACAGCACACTAAAATTATGGACGAAACACTTCTCCAGCCTGCTGAATGGCAGTGAACGTACAACACCAGAAGAAGGCGAACCCGATTCCGCAATCGATGACGATTGCCCGACCATAAAGAAGATCGAATAGCAATTACCCGTATGAAGAACGACAAAGCAGTGGGGGCCGATAGATTACCGGCCGAGCTATTCAAACACGGCGGCGAAGAACTAATAGGGTGCATGCATCAGCTTCTTTGTAAAATATGGTCGGACGAAATCATGCCCAACGATTGGAATTTAAGTGTGCTATGCCCAATTCATAAGAAAGGTGACCCCTCAATCTGCGCCAACCACCGTGGGATTAGCCTCCTCAACATCGCGTATAAGGTTCTATCGAGCGTATTGTGTGAAAGATTAAAGCCCACCGTCAACAAACTGATTGAACCTTATCAGTGTGGCTTCAGACCCGGAAAATCAACAACCGACCAGATATTCACCATGCGCCAAATCTTGGAAAAGACCCGTGAAAGGAGAATCGACACACACCACCTCTTCGTCGATTTCAAAGCTGCTTTCGACAGCACGAAAAGGAGCTGTCTTTATGCCGCGATGTCTGAATTTGGTATTCCCACAAAACTAATACGGCTGTGTAAACTGACGTTGAGCAACACCGAAAGCTCCGTTAGGATCGGGAGGACCTCTCCGAGCCGTTCGATACCAAACGAGATTTCAGACAAGGCGAATCCCTATCGTGCGACTCTTTCAACCCGCTGCTGGAGAAAATAATTCGCGCTGCAGAACTTAATCGAGCAGGTACCATCTTCTATAAGAGTGTACAGCTGCTGGCGTATGCCGATGATATGGATATTGATATGATCGGCCTCAACACCCGCGCCTTTAGTTCTGCTTTCTCCAGACTGGACAAGGAAGCAAAACAAATGGGTCTGGCTGTGAACGAGGGCAAGACGAAATATCTCCTGTCATCAAACAAAAAGTCGTCGCACTCGCGACTTGGCTCCCACGTCACTGTTGACCGTCATAACTTTGAAGTTGTAGATAGTTTCGTATATTTGGGAACCAGCGTAAACACCACCAACAATGTCAGCCTCGAAATCCAGCGCAGGATAACTCTTGCCAACAGGTGCTACTTCGGACTGAGTAGGCAATTGAGAAGTAAAGTCCTCTCTCGACGAACAAAAACCAAACTCTATAAGTCACTCATTATTCCCGTCCTGCTATATGGTGCAGAGGCTTGGACGATGACAACAACTGATGAGTTGACGTTGCGCGTTTTCGAGAGAAAGGTTCTGCGAAAGATTTACGGTCCATTGCGCGTTGGCCACGGCGAATACCGCATTCGATGGAACGAAGAGCTGTACGAGATATACGACGACATTGACATTGTTCAGCGAATTAAAAGACAGCGGTTACGCTGGATAGGTCATGTTGTCTGAATGGATGAAAACACTCCAGCTCTGAACGTATTCGACGCAGTATCCAACGGGGGAAACAGAGGAAGAGGAAGCCCTCCACTCCTTTGGAAGGACCAAGTGCAGAACTACATGGCTTCGCTTGGAATATCCAATTGGCGCCACGTAGCGAAAGGAAGAAACGACTGGCGCGTTGTTGTTAACTCGGCTATAATCGCGTGAGCGGTGTCTACGCCAATTAAGAAGAAGAAGACATAGGAATGTAACGAGGATCCTGTGTATCAAATATATTTGAAATTGAAAAGTCGGGTCACTCGATATGGGATGTCATCAAAAAGTGGGCAGTGCCACACCCATAATCCAATTTTCACACCGCGTCCATAAGCCCTCTCATACGACCGTTATATGGAGAGTGACCGGGGTAATCTCCCGATTTTATCCATTTTCACACTGTCGGTAGAATTTCTTGTGAAATTTGTTTTTAGGGAATTTGGTTGTTGTAGCTTAAGTGGTTTAGGAGATATGTACATTAAACTTGTTAGGTGTCGTGGCCACTCCCAAGAGTAAAAAGAGTATAAAAATATAATTTGTGAAACTTTCCGAAAGTGATTGATTGAATTTTGATTTTTTTGAATTATAGCGAAGGATTCATCATTGTTGTTGCTACTGAAAATAACTCCGTTTTGTTACTGCTTACTTTTTTCCCTAAAATATTGTCTAAATATAAACATTTTGTTAGGTCGTCGCGCGTCAGAATTTATAAATAAAAATTTAATGCTAAAAACCAAAACGAGATAAAAAAAAAACCAAATATTCTTGTCAAAATGCGAACAAAGCAGAAAACGATAGAAATGTTTTGAGAAGAAGGATAAAGAAAGATCCATGGTTATACTATATATTATAATGATTACTTTCTCAAGCTAAAGGAATGGATACGGAAACGCACAGAAACTAATAAATTAAAATTAGTTAGGCAACCGACGCAAACGAAAATCTCGATTTCAAAAAAATCAGACGGACGATTTTGGAAATTTTTGTCCAAATGCGAAATTGGAAAAGAAGGAAGCAGATGAGCAAACAGTCAAAAAGAAAACAGAAACAACATGCAAAAGACCTACTGAACTCACCGCGAAAAACATAAATTTATTGAAGTTTGTAAAAAATTCCAAAAAAGATAGAAGGATCTAAACAAGAAAATGACATTTCATCTTCTCCAAGATCACCAGTCAGGAAATTTCTTTTAAGGACGGCCTCGTAAAACATGACGTGAAACAAAAATTAATTCAATCCAACAATTGAAGGAATCTAACACAAATTTTTGCAAACTAGACAAATCTTAGGCCTTTTTTTTTACAAATCATCAAAAACAATAAATTATGTTGCAGATATACCCTCCAAAAAAGGTAATATTCCTTACACGAACTTTATTTCGATCAGTCAAGTTGGATACTTCTGAATAATTAATTTCGGGATTGCACCTTTGCCTTGGACAATAATCTATGCTAAATTACCTTAAGATATTTCGTCAAATACAAAATATTCTATACAAGCACTTGACTCCGATAGTGTAGTTTGTATGGTGGCTACATATATGCTTTAGTGGTCCGCTATCAAAAGTTTCGACAAATAGGAAGCTTTTTGGAAAGAAAAAGCCATGTAAAATTTCAGAACGATATCACAAAAACTGATAGAAAAGTTCAAGTATACTATATACAGACAGACAGATAGATGGACCTGACTAAATCAACTCAGCTCGTCGGGCTGATAATTTGTGTATATATTTTATAGGCTCTTCATCGTTTCCTTTTAGATGTTACAAACTTCGTGCCAAACTTTATATACCCTGTTCAGGCTCGTGTACATCAAAAATCATATGACATCTATATACATATACTCGTATGTATATTCTTTTAAAAATATTCTCCAATTGAAACATGCTTTGGTTCATTCCATTCGTTGAGTAGTATCATTGATCTTAACGCTAAATTTTCCAAGGAAAATTCAGTTAGTTTGAATTTCTCAACATTCGCTTTACTTCAAACAGGTTATGACGTTGCACCAAAAGTTTCACATTGTGACATTTGTGATTATTTTACCGATAACATTTTTAATTTTTGATTGCCACATTATTCAAAGTAAAAGTGATGCACGAAATTTCACTGGAAAAGTGAAATGCTCACATATACCTAGTGGACGAAAACTGATCTAAAGATTGTCTAAGCAGAACCTGTTGTACATTCAAAGAGAAGGCAGTGCGCTTTGTGCATCTTTGCGCCTTTTCTCCTCCAGTCAGCACTTTACGCACAACCGACTACTTTTTGGTACTAGTTAGTTAAAGAAAGACGAAAATGTGAACATATGGTATACCTAAAATCTCTTCGTAGTAAAATATGCAAAAGAAATTCATTATGAATATAGAGCATTATCTACCTATTCAGAGATAAACGAATTTTAACAAATTTGTATAACAGAATTTAGAGTCAAAGAATACCTCATAAATAATGAATTCAACGTATATTTATTAAATTTTTTTTTTGTATCGCGCAGGGATGGTCTTTTCTTTTGGTTTGGGTTGAGCTGATACTTCTACACAAAATTTATTCCAAACAAAATGTAGAAGCAAATTAGCTATCAAAACAGGTACCGCTTGATTCAGACTAAAGACTTTATTCGATGTGTGTGTTAATGAATTGTTTGAAATAAAATATCTTCGTACACAGAAAGAACTGGAATAACAGGAATGTTTCATACATTTGGTTATTCTCAAAGACTTTCTACGTTGTCAGAGTCACATAGATACGATCCAGCAGTTATTACAGCTCACAGTACTTGAATCATTGCAATCTACACTTTCATAAAATTTTACCGAAGCAGAACATGGAACACATTATATCCTTGATTTGCTTACATACAAGTATGTCGAAACTCATCGCACCGATTCAAAAACATATGGTACTAGCTGACCCCGCAAGCGTTGTCCTGCGTGAAATTATGTCTTTTAAAAATTGAATTTATATTATGTTAAAAATCATTTATTTGTGATTTTTCTATATTTTTTCAATGTAGCGCAGCTGGTTTCGGTGCGTAAATTTAAAGAGAAAATGGTTTTCCAACTTGTGAACACGCCACGAATAGCTGACCGTGTGAAAAACATGTTCAGAGTTTTGCCACACACTTCTAACGACTATCCTTGTGTCCTGATGATTGTCATCTCAAATGCAAATTTCCCTGGAAACTAAATACGTTTGAACTGAAATGGCAAATCGTTGGAACTCAAAGGAATTCGTAGAAACAAACATTCTGCCCCCTTGTATTCGATAGCTGCATCACAATTAGTCGGGTTCCATTACACAGTTTCTGCGCATGATGATTGGGAAATATAATAATGACAGATCCCACTTTGAGACGCTATCGATGCGGCTGTGTACCAAGCCTCTCCAAAGAATTTAGAAATTCCACTGGATAATTCACGGCGCCGCCTTCATTGACAGGACGATCGATCGATTTGTATGAGCACAAACCTCCCGGAATTTGACTTTGAATCTTCCAGTTTATGTCATTAACATCGGTATTTTTGTCCACTAAAATTGCGCGTACATTTAACCAATCGTAGTTACGATAATTTGGCCAATGTTCGGATAAACATTCGTAATGAGTTCATCTCTCGATGAAGTTAATTGACAAAAGGCAGGTGTAATTGATATCAGACCACTGGAAGTACCAACCGAAATTTGCCCATTACCAATACTTAGCGAATACGATGTGTAGTATAGTAAAATGTCTTCGGCAATGTCACTTTTGTTCGTATCCCATAATTGACGTGGACTTGAAGGCTGATATGACGAAATGATCATCGCGAAAAGTGTGCGAACTACAGTGGCATGCGAAGTGAAGTAGCTAACGCATTGTCCATCGTTTGATTCCAGTGATTATCATGTTCCAGCAATTGTAGTTGCTGGCATGCTTCTCAAAAAGTTACACACACCGTACCATTCATAATACGAAATAACTAAAAAAAAATAAACCGCGTAAATTAATGATTAGCAACTAAAGGTAGAAACAATCGTCGTTTTTCGGGTAGATTGTGTCCTAAGGCATTAGTTGAAAACACACCTGGATGTCCATCTACTGGTTGGCTTTGCTTTCTGCGCAACTATTTCTTTGACGATGCATATCAAGGTATTTCCGAATAGAGCAATATTCTCGCAAACGGATCACTGACGCAAGTTGAGAAAAAACTCTTCAATGTCGGTTTTGTTGTTGGCGGTGTTTCCGCTGGCTGTACTGTATTATCTAGGTTGAAATACACTCTTTGGCCATTCTTCAAATAAACTGCGAGATGAACAACAGTCAGAAAACTTTCATGAATTGCAAAAGTAAATATCCTACAAAGCGCTTTATTGCAGTTCACTTATCGACCCATTTGATACTTGCAGATCTCATCTCGTTCAAGGAAACTATAACCGCCTTGGTGATTTCTTTAGTGACGTATTTGCAAATCGATTTCACCAAACTCCAATATTCAACATTGATATGTTTTGTGAATGTGAATTGGACAACAGTGGTAACAGTGGCACGATCCATATGTTGTCAACTTCGATATTCACTCTTCTAAATTGATTGCTGAATTTTCTGCCATCGTCGTCTGGTGAGCGACGTCGATACAATGGATATCTCTCATTTCCAGTTTGCGTTTCCAAAAGAAAAGCACGTATATAGTGTTTCGTGCATTTATTGTCAGACATACAAACCGAAGTGTGATTGTGGTTTCCAAAAGGTCCATAAACTAGATTGGTTTTCACCACTTCGTATAATCCTGGATCTAGTGGCTCAGGCCATTTTTCATTTCACATAACGGCTTAGTCAGCTATAGGCAACAGAAAAAAAACGCAACTTATATTTATATATGAGATATCTTGAAATCATTGAAAAGATGATTTTGAAATCTTCGATTCGAAACTCCCTTCAGAAATATCAGACTTTTGTTGGTAATTGTATATATGAAGTCTATTTCTGAATTTAAAAACGCAACAAAAACTAATAATAATTGAACTAAGTTATTTGCGGGAAAAACTTTCAAAAAATAAGTTCACTTAATAATTGCAACAAACCCGCTCACCACTCGACAAAACCAACCTTAATAAGGCAAAAGCAGAATTAAAACGAGAAATTGCTCATATTAAGAATGAGTCAATTCATAAATATTTATCTCAACTATCCGCTGACAAAAAAGATGATTACTCACTCTGCAAAAGTACTAAGTATCTGAAACGTCCAACAAGTCACGTTGCACCACTAAAAGTTGCTTCCAATACATGGGCTAAAAGTGATTGTGATAAAGCTAATGCATTTGCAAAACACCTAGCTGAAACCTTTCGTCCAAACGAGGATAGTGAAATCGCGTTCTTCAGTAGCATTCAACAGGATCATGCAACAATCCCAGCAATCACCATTTGTGAACTTAAAAGTGAAATTAAAAAGCTTAAAGTTAAGAAAGCAGCTGGCTTCGATTTAATTACAGCTGGAGTGTGAAAGCAGTTACCATACATATGTTTACGGGAGCTCGCCTATCTTTTCAATACAGCAATCCGTCTGACATATTTTCCAAGCCTTTGGAAAGTTGCCGAAGTTGTTATGGTTCCTAAGCTAGGAAAGGATTATCACGTAGTCTCGTCATATAGACCAATTTCGCTACTTCCACAAATCTCAAAACTTTTTGAAAAATTAATTTATCTAAGATTAAAATCTATAATCGACGAAAAGCAGTTAATCCCATCGCATCAGTTCGGTTTTAAAACAAGCATTCTACAATAGAACGAATTCATAGGATAACATCCGACATTGAAAAATCTCTGGAGGAGCGAACGTATGCTCAGCTGTATGCCTTGACATTGCGCAAGCGTTCGACAAGGTGTGACACGAAGGCCAAATTGTGCTCTTCTATAATCGTATATCACCGAGAGATTTTTCCGTGTAAAAAAAGGAAATGAATTCAAACTAAAAGAAATTGAAGCAGGAGTTCCCCAGGGAAGTATCTTAGGTCCACTTTTATATATTTTGTATACAAGAGACTTACCGTTAGCACCAAACAGTATGACTGCCACTTTTGCTGTTGACACCGCAATACTATGCGTGGAAAAAACAGTAGAAAAAGCTGCGATAAACCTGCAACATGCAATAAACTCTGTAGTAAGCTGGACTAAAAAATGGAGAATAAAACTAAACGGTGGCAAATCGGTGCATGTAAATTTTACAAACAAAAGAATCACTTATCAACCTATAAGTATTCTAGATGTATGCATACCATACGCAAGTACAGCTAAATATCTTGGCATCATGCTCGATGCTAGATTACGTTGGAAGGAGCATATTAAAATAAAAAGCTCAATCCTTATTTACTAATATACTCGCCAGAATTGAGTTTTGGTCACTGGAGTCTGGTGCTTCACTTTCCTTAGACAAAACACAAATCCTTCATGTATGTAGGAAGCAAAATTGCAACGGTATTTCACTAACCCACAACCAAACTAACATCGAATGTAAAACACAGCTGAAAATATTAGGATTAATTTTTGACTCTAATTATAATTTTAATGCTCACTGTAAAAATGTCAAAAACTCGTTAATGTCACGATTAAATATTGTTAAATATCTCTCGTCTAAGCATTCATTTATTCAACCGAACACTCTAGTCAATGTTGTCAGAGCTTTGCTAACTTCAAAAATAGATTATGGACTCCCCATCTATGGCAAAGCAGTATCAACCTTTTAAATGCACCTTACCATTGCGCAACACGGCGAAGTCTCCGGGCCTTTCCAATCTCGCCAATAAAAACGATAATGGCTGAATCTGGTTTACCAACTATTCAAAATAAAATTATAGATTCTTCGCTTCAAATTCTTGCGAAAACGGCTGAGAATACCAACCCATTACTTAATACAACTATCACGCATGCCACGAAAAAAAGAAAAATTCCAAGAATACAATCGGGTATTTCGAGATGCTTAAGTTTCGCTGCAGAAAATAATATTTTACGTAACACAACACGCAAATTCACCACTCGACATCCTCCCTGTCTGATCAATGATAAAATACTACAGAATAAGCTTATGTTTTTGTCCAAGCAAAACACACCAAACGAAGTCTTTCAACAAACCTTTGCTGAACTGGAATCTAATTACACAAATAATGGCTGAAAGCTATTGTTTACGGATGGCTCCAAGTCCATCGATTCCACTTCGCTAGCAGTCGTCACTGCCACAGGAGAAATTATTTGCAATTGGCTTTTTCCCTCAACGAGCTCTGTATTTACCGCTGAAGGATCTGCTATCCTTCATGCAGTTAATTACGCAAAAAAGACTAAAGGAAAGTTCCTCATCTGTACAGACAGCAAATCGTGTATGTCTGCAATAACGTCTCCTTCCAATCGCAATCCCATAATAGAAGTTATCAGGGACGCGGTTATTGGTGCCCCTCAGAAAATCCAAGTAATGTGAATCCCTGGCCATGCTGGTATTACAGGCAACCACTTTGCAGACCTCGCTGCGAAAAATGTAGCCAGGACTCCTGCCTTAACATACTACGTCTCATCCAAGCAAGACATTCTTAACCTTATTAAGCACAAACGGCATCAAAAAAACGCAAGCGAATGGAAAACATTTAAACATCACTACGCGGTCATAAACCCAGCCAGAAATCGTATAATCTACTCGTCAACAGTTCCAACTAACGCAATGAAGGTATATACTCGATTAAGGATTGGACACACTATCATAACACACGCCCACTTACTATCGGGTAAAAACCCATCCTTTTGCCCCCTTTGCGATGACACCGCTTCTATCAAACACTTACTCACACTCTGTCCGATGCTTCACCCAACAGCCCACAACTCTGGCAACATTGATCTCATAAAACTACTAAGTGAACCTTCAAAAAAAAAAAACGCGATGATTGTATATAGATTCTTAAAAACCAACGATTTGTTTAAATATATTTAAGCAACTTACATCTTTACTAACCCTTAGCAAATAGAATTTTTCACCTAGAATTATAATTACAAGACGGCTTTAGAAGGCCTATTAGCCATGTGGTTTCAACAAGATACATGCCACACAGCTCGCGATTCTATGGCCATTTTGAGGGAAAACTTCGGAGAACAATTCATCTCAAGAAATGGGACCCGTAAGTTGGCCACCAAGATCATGCGATTTAACGCCTTTAGACTATTTTTGGGGGGGCTACGTCAAGTCTAAAGTCTACAGAAATAAGCTCAGCAACTATTCTAGCTTTGGAAGACAACATTTCCGAAGAAATTAGGGCATTGGCTATTCCGGCCGAAATGCCTTCGAAAAAGTTGCCCAAAATTGGACTTTCCGAATGGACCACCCAAGACGCAGCCGCATGTCAACATTTAAATGAAATTATCTTCAAAAAGTAAATGTCATGAACCAATCTAACGTTTCAAATAAAGAACTGATGAGATTTTGCAAATTTTATGCGTTAAATAAATAAAATAAAAAGGATTGAACTTAATCCGAAATTGTCGAAAATGAAATGGCTAATTGGGCGAAGGTCAAATCTGTCCATACACAACAAATTACTTCTTTATAAACAAATAATCAAGCCGATATGGTCATATGGTGTGCAACTGTGGGGATGTGCCAATGATGACAGTATTAATATTATACAACGTTTTCAAAACAAGGTGATAAGAGGCATTGTAAACGCTCCTTGGCACTGTAGAAATGCTGATATTCATCGCGTCCTCAAAATAAGGAGTCAGGCAGATGCCCACTACAAAAGGCTTAATGCACATGTGAACGAGGAGGCGAGAAATCTTCTTTTAGACACATGCCTCTCTAGTCGCAAAAAACCACATAGTTAAGTTGGAAGCTGAAATATAAAGAAATTAATTATACTATATACCATATATGTATGAATATTACTATTAATTTCTATGTAATTTGTTTTTAAGTTATTCAAATCAAATTGCTCGTTGGTTTTTGAAACTAGTTGTAGTGATATCAAACATTGTTAAAGTTTTAAAAATGTTTGTAATAAAAAAAAATTAAATAAAAAAAAAATTAAATAAAAAAACTTAATAATTTCGAAAGCGTGATTGATATTTATTTGAACATAAGTGTTCGCGATAATCAATTTATATATGAGTTCGAGATGAAGGTGATGTCAATTTGACCTCCATTTCTCCTGAAGCAGAATAAGTTGATTAGCATCAGTTTGAAACATTAGAATTTTGGTTCATAGTGTTAAAGTTTAAGAGAATATACATTGAAGAATGTGAACTACTTGTTCTCGTATGCCATCTAATGTAGCTTTTGGCCTTAACAGGGTCTTAAAACTATCTACTTTCCCTACAACGGTTACCAAACTGATAACGAATTTTAGATATTTAAATTACAATTGTAAAAGTTTGTACTTGCAATTTGACTACTTAGACAATGTCTTAATAATATTATGAACTGGGTATGTATTATCCAGTTTGACACAAAATGTGTAACAGTCAGAATTAAATGTCGGAAACCATATTAAATATATGTACATGTATGTACATATATAAACGACCATCATGACGAGTCCATTTAGCCAACTTTCAACATAACCTTGATTTTTCACCTGCTTTCACCTGCTTTCACGTGCTTTTTTCGGCTTAGACTAATCTTTGCCACGATATTTGGCGGAACGATCGTTTGTTTTCGGGTCGTAAGCATAGATCCAAGACTCATCCCCATCAAAATGGTCTTCACTGATCCTTTCGATATTTCAACGATTCCAGAAAAATCTCTGACTGTTAATTGCCGATTCTCACACACTAATTCCCTTATTTTATTGACGTGCTGATCACCACTTTGATATTGATGGCCGTCCTAGACGTTGTTCCTCCTCAAAACGTTGCACTAATTAAAAACACTTGCTCAATATGCTTAACGTTTCGGCACCAGAAAATTGATTCCACACACAAAATTTAATGAAACTTCTTCGTTGAACGAGTGAAAACACGTCGTAAAAATCACCGAATGCACTTTACGTAAATCAGAAAGACAAGCATATACTATCGCTAATAGTTTTTTTGATATGACATTTGGCACCAATGTCACTGACAGTTAAACCAAAATAAAAAATATATTTTGACTAATGTGTTTTCCGCGAAATTTAAATTAAAAAGTCCCGCTGTAGTAGCTGCCATACAAACTACAATTAAAACTTCTTTGGTACTAACGGGGTGTGTTAGGTGACTCTACATACTAAAGGCACCATTACAATTATTTAACTACTTTCAATGCCAAAAAAAGTACAGAAAATATTAAGGTAAAAATATACTAATGAATTTTGCCCTGAGACGTGACCTGCCTCGCGACGTGTAATTCAATTTTGTTGCATGCTTTTGTCTGCCAAATAAAAAAGTTAAATAATAAAACCTTGAAAAGTTCACACAATATAATTTTGTTTACCGTATGTTGGCAAAGAATGGCAATCGAAATAAAATGGGTATTTGGTGCGGACGACGGCAGCCGTTCGTTATTCAATTTAACATTTATTTGATAATTTCCGAAAAAGTTGTAACAAATTGAATTCTTTGCAGGCGGCCTTTACACGTTTTGTTGACGAACATGAAACCCACATCAACACGACCGGGTCAACAAATAGCCACAAACACTAATTGTAAGAGCAGTGGCAACTGACCACCATTGCGCCACAATAACGCGTAAAGCTCGTGCAGTCATTCGGATCAGTTTAGTCTTAAAATTATTTAAATATTTGGATCTATGGCAAGTCTATTTTTATATTATTTGTGATGATTTTTCAGAAAGCGGTGGTAAAAAATTTACCACTGGAATAGTAGTTTTTGGTTCATTCGTAATTTCGAATTCGAAAAACGTATGCATATTCAGGTTTATTTAATTTCATCGCCACGCATTTTTATTTGCTCTTTTTTGCGTTCGATCTGGTGAAAATAAACTCGTTTATAATATTTTTACTGAGCAAACTTTTTCATTGAACTCTTCGGAATTCATTTGCTGCCTTTTTATCGCACTTTCTGAATTCTTTTTTGGCTTTCGTTTATTTTGTATTGAATTCCAATATGCAAACCGGCAGACACAAGAATGGAAATGCAAATCTCCATGCTGTTGGCGATGTTAAAATGAAGCTATGGACTCTGATTGGAAACCGGATTGCATTTTCTGTTTTGTACTCCTTTTTTGGCTTGCAACAATTGGGCTGTCCAAGGATAAATGATCAGTTGATCCGAGTTTGTCCGCATGAAAAGTTAAGAATATTTGCCCACAGGATGCTTCAACGTGATGCACAAATATGTTTTGTTAAGTTTTCTTGTTAGCTATTTCATGTTTGCGATGAAGAGGTGACGTCAAAAATATCTGTTTTGAAAAGTGATAACACGGCGAGAACTCAAAAAAGGAACATGCATCAGCGTTTTTGTTTAATAGTAACTTGAATGTCAAAATAGTCGGACCAGATATTCACCATAAGATTCTTCTCCAATTGGTCTTTTCAACGGAGTGAAGGTCTTTCTCTTCCTCTGCTTTTCCCGGTGGGTACTGCGTCGAATACTTTCAAAGCTGGAGAGTTTTCGTCCATTCGGCCGACATGACGTAGCCAGCGAAGCCGCTGTCTTTTAATTCGCTGAACTATGTCAATATAGTCGTATATATATACAATAATTCTTCAGCAAAACCTTTCTCTCGAAAACTCGTAACGTCGACTCATCAGATATTGTCATCGTCGATGCCTCAGCACCATATAGCAGGACGGGGATGGTGAGTGAATTTGATCTCTGTTCGTCGAGAGAGGACTTTACTGCTCAATTGTCTACTCAGTCCGTAGCACCCGTTGGCAATAGTTATTCTGCGTTGAATTTAGAGGTTGACGTTGTTGTTGGGGTTAATGCTGTTTCCAAGATAGACGAAATTATTTACGATTTCAAAGTTATGTATGTCTAGAATGGCGACGGTTGTTTGTTTGTTGTCTTGCCTTCGTTCACTGTCAGACCATTTGCTTCGCTTATTTGTCTAACCTACAGAAAACAGAACTAACGGAGCGGTTGTTATCGCCAATAATTTCGATGTCATTGGCGTACGCCAGTAGATTGTACCTTCTCCATTCATAGGGTTACCATATTTTCTGAAATGTCAGGGAATTCCCTGATTTTGACATTCGGCATTGATTCCCTGATTTTCGTGAAGAATGCACTGATTCCCAGGTTTCCTTCTGAATCGGCGATTTTTTTAATAATTATTATTTTTTTTGAGCAAGTGCGTGATAAAAAGAGAGCATCAAAGCGTTTTAGTCTGCTTGGGCGGTTTGATTTTGCGTAGGATGCATTTACATGAATCATATCTTTCGTGGTTGCGTTTCAAAACTCGACCGAGTTCAAATCGTGCAGGCTTTTTCGATATAAAATACCTTTACGAGTAGAACTCGGTTGAGTTTTGGAACGCACACCATATGAAAAAGAAAAAAAGGCGGTTGGGTTAAAGTTGGTGACCAAATTCGATTAATTTGCTGTGATCTGGTACATATTCAAGGGGACTGATTTTTACAGAGACTGATATGGTAATCCTATCTATTCAGCTCTGCAGCTCATAATATTTTCTCCACCAGTAGATTGAAAAAGTCGCATGCTACGGAGTCGCCTTGTCTGAAACCTGGTTTGATAACGAACGGCTCAGAGAGGTCTTTCCGCATTCAGAAATAGCGGCATAAAAGCAACTCCCATCGTCATCGATTCGGGAATCGGGTTCACCATCTCTTGGTGTTTTGCTTTAACCGCCGTCCAGGCTGGAGAATTGTTCTCTCCATAATTTCAGGATGCTGTGGTGTGGGAACCTTCGCAACCTTTTTTTCAGCTTTATGCGAAAAATATGAAAAACGTGACCAAATTAAAAGAGAAGAATTTCCAAGGATTTTACATTCAAATTTATATTTCAAATTGAAAGCTCGTTATAAATCCAGGAGTTGTAAGGATAGCAATTTGACTTTGTCTGAAGACATTTTCAAAAGAGTGTTAAATTTCGCACAATACTGTAATGCGCATTTCGTATAAAGAGGGAAATACACTTTTATCTTTCTAGTTTGATATTTAAGTTGCTATTAAAAAATGGAAAAGCCAAGAAAATATTAAACTAAAGCTTTATTATTACTTACTACAGGAGGTTGTTTTTATTTTATGAAACCTTAGAAAAAGCTGGCAAGCAGTCTTTAATGTCAACGTGTTTGATTGACAAGGGTTAAGGCATGCAAATAATAAAAGTAATATCTGTCTTTACGCAGTAGCGATTTAGTGCCATCGCCTAACCGCATATAACGGCATAAAAGGTGCTTAAGCGCGTCAGTGTGAAGCGCTACAAAATATACTAGTATTAGCATTTCTTGAAGTTTTACAAGCACGCAGTTTGAATAGAGGAAAGGTGAGGAATGAGTGAACAAACAAGGAAATGTGAACTCCTTCGTAAGTGCGCAATATTTCCTTGATGAAGGATGTTCAAATTGATAATAAACTTTGCCAGCACTAAATCAATCAAAATCAATCAAAAGCCGCAATTTGCAAAGCTGTTTCGCTAATGGACTTTATTTTCATCGTGGCGTTTGGTTAGATGTTAAATTCGAAACGTTCGGTAAAATTTTGTTTGGGGTCTTTTAGCTGTTCAAAGAAGTTGTGATAAAGTAAATGAGTCGGTTAATGCGATGGATTTGTTAGAAGCATTTTCCTGCATGTGGTTGTCTTCATCCTTTTTTGAGTACTGAATATTTCCCAACTTTTGCGTTCAAACTCGCGATAATTGGCCACTGTCCGTGGTACCTTGCCTTCCATATATGTTATAAACGGTGATCCATTTCGTGGTTCGCAACATTTTTGAAGAAAAAGCACATTCACTTCAAATTTAATGGAGAATACTTATTATCATTGGAAAGGACATTCTTTGGCATCCATTTTTTGAAGATTTTCTCTTTCAAATATTGGCCGCGGCTACGTCTAAGATGGTCCATCCGTTGATTCTAATTTCCGATGACTCGGTCTAGCATTTCGACTGGTAACTGGCGAATGACACGCGTGATGTGTTGCTCAAAGTCAAATTATCTGTTCACCGAAATGTACTCTCAATAAATCAGTTAATTGATGCGTTATGTGGGAAGTGGCGCCATCTTGTGGAATCTAAATTTCGCCGAGACAACGGGATTCAATTTCAGGCACCAAATAGCCGGCTATCATGGCGCGATAACGGTTGTTATGGACGATTACGTTCTCAACGGCATCATTTTTGCCCATAAAGCCCAGCGATGTCGGGGGAAGATTGAGTGACTTCAGTTCTTGAACAAGCTGCATTTTGTATGCTCTATTCGATCAAATATTATCCAATAATGGATGATGGGTCTCAAGCTGTGTGATGGTGTCTCGAATAGGCTGCTCAGTAGGCCGATTATGTTGACCATATGTTGAGCGAGTCGCGCGAAACGCATTCTTTACAGAACGTGAATTTCCGTAATAAAGTTGAACAATTTGTAAACGTTGTTCAGACGCACGTCTTTCCATGATGAAATGCCAAACAATACTGAACAAAAATAACATGACAGCTTGAACTGTCAAAAAAGGCTGTTGAAAAAGTACTTCTACTTGGATTAACCGTAATATCTCACTTAGAGGCTATTGTTTTTTCGCAACTTTTTTTAACACGTTTTCTGCCATGTGCTTTCAATGGAGCTTCCTTCACCTTGGTAACCCGTATTGTTAAATCCATAACTATCCTCACATTTTTTATCATAAACCTTGCGGTGCCTTGAAAATTGTAATAAGTATTACCAAATTCACGTTGCATCGCACAATAAACATGGCAACAATGACATTGTTGAATGTCAACCAACTTGCGACATAGCAACAAATGTGACCATATAAAGTTTTGGGAATACCTGAAAGTATCTTTTGACTTTTGGTCTTTGAAAATTGCCATAGCATAAAATGTTCGTTTACACGCGAACTTAGCGTCCCTTACATGTTTATGAGTACATATATAACTGTATATTTACATATCTCGATTAATATTGCGAGAGTGGAAATATGAACCGCTTTCCTTTGTAAGACCGTAGGAGCAAAAGTTATTATGATTTAATCCTGTATCCACATACGTATCTATCAAACAGTCGTTTTGCCTTAACTCTTCTGTCCATTTTCATCACGTCTCCGCATTCGCTTTCACTTATTGCCTTGCATGCACCATTCAACCAGCAAAAGTTACTTTACGCAAAAGGAAATTTATTTCCACGTTGACAAAGCGCTTACGCTGAGTATCCTTGTTTTTATGTATGTATGTACACATGTATGTGTGTATACTCCTATGGAATGGTGCCTGTACCCTGCTAATGCGTGTTATTCATACGCCCTGATACCCTGGCCCCATATATCATAGTGCTCATTGCAATAAAGTTTAGCAAAGTTCATTTCTACACATGTTTTTCGCACTTTTACTCGCCTGCACTTTATTTTATGATTATTATATACTTTGTAACCACTTTTTTGTTGTTGCGAATGTTGATAGCATTTTGTACATATAATCTTGTTTATCTTTTGTTGCCTTTTGCGTTGTTGTGTTGATGTCTACACCGCCTCTTCACTAAACACCACATGATTCACTCAACGCTGCACGCTCGAAATGTAATGTTGCGCGGTAATGTAAAGTAATGTAATCAATGTGCAACGTGCCACACAGAAACATGTTGTACGGAATTCTGCTCAAAGCTGTGACGCTGAGTTGGAGCGCGCGAGCGTTGAAAATGCGCTGTTATACAATGCTATTCGACACACCCGCAAATTTTAGTATTGACATTGTTGTTGTTGTTGTTTGCGCCGCGTAAACAGTGTTTTAGTTTTTTGGGGCACATGCTTATCACGTTTCAATAGTTTCAGATTAGAGACGCGTGTCCGAACGCTTAATGATGCTATAAAGTGATGTACACAAACAAGTGCCCCCTTTCCCCGTCTTTCGTATAACCACTTGGTGTGCAACACATAGGCACGTACTAGTAGATGGGCTAACGGTGCTGCTGCAGGTACAAATGATTCTGTGTTTTTGCAAACACTAAAGTAAACACAGTTTGAAATGTGCCTACATAAATATAAGCTCTTGTGTACAGTGGTGTGCAAACATATTGCCAACTCGATAAAATCGTCAAAATTCTATCTGTTTCAAACCTAAATTTTTGTTGGACTGACATTGAAAGTACTTTCATGTTCTCCAATTCACATTTGATGAAGAATTTATCCAAAAGCAATTTTCTATGAGCCAAATTCCGGAGCTTTATAATCGCTGTTCTTTAGCAGTAAAGAGCCTATTTGTAAACAGAAGAGAGTAAAATAGCTTCACCAAACTTCAATAGGTTTGAGCAACGAACAAAGTTTATGGAAAATAGAGCCTTTTTTCCGACTTTCATCCAACAGTATCTCCTCGAATATATTTTGAAGGTGGTTTTAAACTTCTTAATTAAAATTTTTTTTTTGAATTTTCAAATCTTTTAATAATTTTTATGGTATTGCGGTTTTGCCTTCAAAGTGTTTAAAATATGAAAATTTTAAATACCAAAAAATCTTCTCGGCGTTACCTTGGGATAACTAACGTCTAGTGAAAGAACTTTGATTTCTTAATTTCAGATGATCTGGATTCTCATTTATGTTCTGAACTGGAAACAGGTCCCTGTGCTTCCTTGTCAGGCAATACCATGCCTAGTAAGTCGACGTAGACAGGATTTGAACTTAGTTGAAAATTTAACTTTACTTTTCCAGCATTCTTCTATTCAGCTCAGCAAAGTACATGTGTCTATCGACAAGCATATTTTCCAAACAAAGAAGGCCTGTTATGGATTTAACTCTATTTTTGAACGCCGTTATTTTGTCAAAATACTCTAGAGCGAGTTTGGTAAATGTGAATTCCTCAAATGATGAATGGTTTGTAGTAAATGTATATATATATATATGCGAGGGCTGCTATATATATTCTAGCCTAGGGCAAAACTAAGTGTTGCCAGGTGCAATCTGACATTTCCATCATCATTCAAAATAATTTTTTTTCATTGAGTTATACTAAAATTCATAAGAAATAAAAAATTTTCCCAAAAATAATCAAACTTTAACTGTTAATATCTTTTAAACGTTTGGGTTTACGAAAAAATCATAATGGACCTTTTCTGTAGAGCATTCAATTTCCTACAAAACCTAAGAAACAAGATATTTTTTCCGAGTACCAAACGAAAAAACATTTTTTTTTGTATCACTCTAATGTACATACATATCTTATATATAAAAATGAATCGCATAATGTGCTGCTAAGCGCATAACTCAAGAACATAAAATTTTGCCAATTCTTTTTTTAAAAGGTTCGTTGAGGTTCAAGGATGGTTTTTACGGAAAAGAAAAATTCTAATAATTGCCGGAAAACCCTCTAAAAACAGCCCTTTTCTTTTTCTCATACAAACGAATGAATGTTTGTTTGTTAGTAACGCTAAGAGAACGGCTGCACCAATCTTCATGAAATTTTCAGAGGTTGTTCGTTGTGGATCGGGGAAGGTTTAGAAATAAAAAACCGGGAAGAGTTTAGTATACCGTCCCAGGATTTCAAGGATAAAAAGGATATGGTCGGATAGAGGAGATTATCCTGATCAAGGATATATATAGTATAGCCGCAGGAAGCTTATAGTTTTCGAGATATTTGCGTTTAAAGTTGAAAATTTGCAATATTTTAATTACATATTTTCGATATATAAAATTAATTTTGCACTTATATTTTTCACTTTTATATCCACTAACACTTCACTAATTCATTTGTGCACATTTATTTTATATAATATAGTGCAAAAATAGCTTTTAATATACATTTAAATTATTGTTGAACTATGATTATATAAGAATAACAAATGAATTACAAACTGTCAAATAATCAGTGTTACCTTATCGACATCATTTGTAATAAAGTGAACAGATTATACCCCAAATACGAGAATCAACAACCTATAAAAAAAATAACCCTGGTCGGTCCAACACCGGGGTGTATCAAATTTTTTTTCGCGTAGAATTCCTTTTTGCGTAGGCGGCCTTCGGCCGCACTTGAGATGACAATCAACAGGCCACAAGGATAATCGCATAGTGTGTGGCATAAATTTGGAAATGCTATGTTCTTCACACGGTCAGATATAATAAATATTGTTTATCAAACTGCGTTACATTGAAAAAAAATGTAATGATAAAATTTACTTTCTTTTCATTTCAAAACACATAATTTCACGCAGGACAATGGCTGCGGGGTCCGCTAGTTATATGTAAAATGAAACGCCTTTTTTGTATGTCAGCGCGTTACGCCAGAACCACAGTACGGAAAGACGTGAAAATTTGCATTGGTATTCCTTTAGTCCTGGAGAAGGTCCTAACGGTGTCCGTTTTTGCAAAGTCACCCTCGATTTCGGAATTTTTGTCTATATTTATAACTCAGGAACGGGTTAACCGATTTGGTTAAAATTGGTGATGAGGTAGCTTGGAACCTCGGGAAGGGCATAGGCTACTTTCTATCGTTTTATGTTAAAAGTCACAACAATTCATAAAAAAAAAATATATTTCAAAACATAAGCATGTGTTCAATATTGATAGTTTTTGTTTACATACACAGATGTGTATATGAATTATGTATATAGTTGTAACTGAATAAGAAAAGGTGGAATCATAATTTGAGATGAGTGCATAATAGCTTACAAATATTCCTGTGTTTTCTCACGTGTAGTATCTGGGTGTTAGCAGTCGATTTGGCAATTACATTCGATGAATGTTAAACAAAGCATTACCTTATGCTTAGATAGGGGGCGTGAGAAGCGCCCTCTATTGCTCTACTCTTGCAGTGTTATTCACTATAACAAGAAGCATATATATGTATGTGTAGAGACTGTAAAGATGTTGCTACATCATACATACATCCATATGTATTTACAATAATGTATGTACTATTCCCCTCTGCAGGATTGTGCGCTGGGTTTGGGACCCGCCACGTAAAAAATCTTACCAATGAAAATCAACAATCAGCCTCGGATGAGAGACCCCCCTTTTGTTGACAACCATGGCAAACGAAATAAGGACTACGACATCACCGCCGTCCAAGAAATGCGATGGACGGGACAAGGACTGAGACGAGTAGGTCCTTGTGACATTTACTACAGTGGCCATATAAAGGAGCGCAAGTTTGGTGTTGGATTCGTGGTGGGAGAGAGACTCCGTCGCCGAGTACTATCATTCACTCCGGTGAATGAGCGTCTAGCCACAATCCGCATCAAAGCGAGGTTCTTCAACATATCGCTGATTTGCGCCCACGCCCCGACGGAAGAGAAGGACGATGTGACCAAAGATGCCTTCTATGAGCGCTTGGAGCGCACTTATGAGAGCTGCCCCCGCCACGATGTCAAAATCGTGCTTGGCGACTTTAACGCCAGGGTGGGCAAAGAAGAAGGTATATTTGGCACTACGGTAGGTAAATTCAGCCACCACGACGAAACTACCCCAAATGGGTTGAGGCTGATTGACTTCGCCGGGGCCCGAAATATGGTTATCTGTAGTACTAGATTCCAGCATAGAAAAATTCATCAAGCCACCTGGCTGTCTACGGATCGAAAAACTACCAACCAGATCGATCATGTTGTGATAGACGGAAGACACGTCTCCAGTGTTTTAGATGTGCGTGCGCTCCGAGGTCCTAACATCGACTCGGACCACTATCTTGTTGCAGCTAAGATTCGCACCCGCCTCTGTGCAGTAAAAAACGCACGACTACAAACACAAGGAAGGTTCGACGTCGAGAAGCTGCATTCACAACAGACAGCCGAACGATTTTCTACTCAGCTTGCACTCCTGCTCTCTGAGAGCACTCGCCAAAAACTCGGTATAAGGGAACTGTGGGACGGCATTTCAAACTGCTTACGTACAGCTGCAACCGAAACCATTGGTTTCGGAAAGTGCAAAAGAACAACTGGTAGGACGAGGAGTGCCCTGTCGCAGCGGAGAGAAAACAGACTGCCTACCTCGCAACGTTACGATCGACCACAACACGTGCGGGATGGGATAGATACCGAGAGTTGAAGAGGGAAGCGAGACGCATTTGCAGACAGAAGAAGAAAGAGGCCGAAATGCGTGAGTACGAAGAGCTTGATAAGCTGGCCGACAGGGGTAATGCTCGAAAATTCTACGAAAAAATGCGGCGGCTTACAGAAGGTTTCAAGATCGGAGCATACTCTTGTAGAACCCCCAAAGGTGATCTAGTGACCGATGCCCAGAGCATACTTAAATTATGGAGGGAACACTTCTCCAGCCTGCTGAATGGCAGTGAACGCACAACGCCAGGAGAAGGCGAACCCGATTCCCCAATCGATGACGATGGAGCAGACGTTCCATTACCCGACCATGAAGAAGTTCGAACAGCAATTGCCCGCCTGAAGAACAACAAAGCGGCAGGGCCGAGCTATTCAAACACGGCGACGAAGAACTGATAAGGAGCATGCATCAGCTTCTTTGTAAAATATGGTCGGACGAAAGCATGCCCAACGATTGGAATTTAAGTGTGCTATGCCCAATCCATAAAAAAGGAGACCCCACAAACTGCGCCAACTACCGTGGGATTAGCCTCCTCAACATCGCATATAAGGTTCTATCGAGCGTATTGTGTGAAAGATTAAAGCCCACCGTCAACAAACTGATTGGACCTTATCAGTGTGGCTTTTGACCTAGCAAATCAACAACCGACCAGATATTCACCATGCGCCAAATCTTGGAAAAGACCCGTGAAAGGAGAATCGACACACACCACCTCTTCGTCGATTTCAAAGCTGCTTTCGACAGCACGAAAAGGAGCTGCCTTTATGCCGCGATGTCTGAATTTGGTATGCCCGCAAAACTAATACGCCTGTGTAAACGAGGTTTCAGACAAGGCGACTCCCTGTCGTGCGACTTCTTCAACCTGCTTCTGGAGAAAATAGTTCGAGCTGCAGAACTAAATAGAGAAGGTACCATCTTCTATAAGAGTGTACAGCTGCTGGCGTATGCCGATGACATTGATATCATCGGCCTCAACACCCGCGCCGTTAGTTCTGCTTTCTCCAGGCTGGACAAAGAAGCAAAACAAATGGGTCTGGCAGTGAACGAGGGCAAAACGAAATATCTCCTGTCATCAAACAAACAGTCGTCGCACTCGCGACTTGGAACTCACGTCACTGTTGACAGTCATAACTTTGAAGTCGTAGATAATTTCGTCTATCTTGAAACCAGCGCAAACACCACCAACAACGTCAGCCTAGAAATCCAACGCAGGATAACTCTTGCCAACAGGTGCTACTTCGGACTGAGTAGGCAATTGAGAAGCAAAGTCCTCTCTCGACGAACAAAAACCAAACTCTATAAATCGCTCATAATTCCCGTCCTGCTATATGGTGCAGAGGCTTGGGCGATGACAACAACCGATGAGTCGACGTTACGAGTTTTCGAGAGAAAAATTCTGCGAAAGATTTATGGTCCTTTGCGCATTGGCACATGGCGAATATCGCATTCGATGGAACGATGAGCTGTACGAGATATACGACGACATTGACATAGTTCAGCGAATTAAAAGACAGCGGCTACGCTGGCTAGGTCACGTTGTCCGGATGGATGAAAACACTCCAGCTCTGAAAGTATTCGACGCAGTACCCGCCGGGGGAAGCAGAGGAAGAGGAAGACCTCCACTCCGCTGGAAGGACCAGGTGGAGAAGGACCTGGCTTCGCTTGGAATATCCAATTGGCGCCACGTAGCGAAAAGAAGAAACGACTGGCGCGCTGTTGTTAACTCGGCTATAATCGCGTAAGCGGTTTATACGCCAATTAAGAAGAAGAAGATGTACTATTCCTTAAGGGATCGCCTAAGTGTAAACCTCCGAAAAATCACTGCTTTCGCGATTTTTTGTTTTAATTTTGGAATTAACTAATCAGTCCGATTTTTTATAAATAAATAAATACGTTCATGACGAATACAAAATGGTTAAAATTACACGTAGAAAAAAAGGTTCTGTACAATGTCCGCGATTGAAGTCCCAATTTTGGTCTAAAGCAAAAATTTCAAAAAGATTAGTAAGCTGTAGAAATGTGACGAAGTGGCGGCGGTTTGAACAAAAAGTATCGAATTTTGACCTTTTTTCGACGGTTTTTCGTAGACAAAAATAGTAAGATTTCAACAAAACAATAAAAGCTACCACAGCGCGATAGCGAATCACATTAAAAATGTTCTCTCCTTATTCGATTTAGATATCTACAAAACTCTTCCTTTGAGAATGGAAACCGTTTTGAAAATCACTATTCTGAGGAAACCGCGTTTAAAGATTAGAGTCGCTATGTTCCCCAGTCTGTTCGCTTTCTACAAGAAATGCTGTAGTTACCGTAACAATTTGAATTTCGATTTTAAAATTTGAAAGAATGTTTGTTATAGTGCAGAGTATCCGATAATGCAACAAAAAAGGTATATTTCTCGAAAATTTCACACTGACACGATCCCTTAAGTGATTTGCGAAGTCAACAAAATATGTAGATTTCCAATCTAACTATTCCATTATATTGCTATCACGATAAATGATATCCTTGACAACAAAATAAGTCAATCAGTGGTCAAAGCTTTCAAACTTAAAGACCTCAAATCACAAGTCAGGGCCACTTAAAAATTTTGACTCACTTGACACCAAGCTTGTTAGTAAATCGAATGACAGAAGAGCGCTAAAGTACGGTTGAAATTCGCCAGAGAGCGATTGGAGAGAGAGTAGTAGAGTTGGTAGCAGATGACTGGAAGATTGTAATTTGGTCAGTCGAATTAAAATTTAATCGTTTTAGTCAGATGTCAAACAAAATAGTTGGATCGCCTTGGGGAGACCATCCAAAGGAACAATGTTACAAAAGCAGTGAAGTATGGTCAAGGGGCTTCATAGTATTTGCTTGTTTTACATGATGTTATGTTGTACCTCTACAAAAAGTTTATGGAAAAATGGCTTGCCGAACGAAATTCCTTACAAATGCAGTGGCCAACCCAAAATCCTGATCTGAATCCGATTGAAAATACAAAAAATAAAACAATAGCGATCAACCCCAACGGGAATTGCGTGGTATTCCAAATAAATTTGTACAGAATTTGATGGAAAGTATGTCGAATCTGGTACAAAGTATTTGATGTAATAAATTATTACCAGAAATTAGGTATTTTTTGAAAGTTTTTGTGTCGTGCAAAATTGAGTACATGTTTTAGTTTTATTAGTTTGTTTCTTAGTATTTTATATCTTATTTTCAGTATTATTAACCATTTTGCTTAGAATTGAACGTCAACTAAATGAACTAAAAGGATAAAAAACTTGTTTTACGTTTTCTCTGGTACTTCTATTGTTATGCAGATATAAATACACGAATCACAAACATGCACTCCTTTGTGCTCCCTACCGCTTCAGCAATTAATTACAATAATTGGTTACTTGTTTGACCTGATCTTATTTCAATGTTGTTCAACAGAAAATTATATAATTTTTTATACTGAGGAGCCTGCTAATGAAGGCATTTTTGCATTTCGCTACTTCACTTATTTTCCAATTTCTTCCAATCAAAAATGTCAGTTGAAGCCGCAATGCCCTCACTATTTCTCATTTATTTCTCAAAGTCGTTTGGTTGCATTTCAACGGTAGGAACCATCTTTAGCATTTGCTAGAGTGTAAGCGTTGGAAATTCTACCGAAGAAAATCCTAATAATAATTAATAAAATTATGAAGTAAACGATTTATTGTGAAAATATTCATAGAAAAACAATTTCTAAGCTCATGTCTGCAGACAACATATCCTAAAGTTTATTTAGTCCAAATAAATTTATGCACTGTATTTTAATGGAAGTAACTGCTGTTTTATACGAACACATTTTGACATTCAAATTCACTTGCAATTTTCAAATTTATATTCCTTTAAATGCTATGTATATCGAATAAGTAGTGAGTAATGCTGATGTATTGAATATGTCAACCGTGCAACCAGCAATGTAATTGCTTATACCTAAATGTCATCTATGCAAAAATGTCATGAAATATGTTTTAAAATATTTTGCTATATTTATTATCTGCACAAAGGTCACTTTTATCATACAATCTGCTAATACGGGTAAACGAGACGACCCATTTAACCTTTGGTATGTATAAGTGGAATGAGGGGCTTGATGTAGTGCCCACTGAAAGGATATTAAATTTCCGATGATGGCTATTTACAATGTTGGGATAAATTTTATATACAAGATAATTTCTGTTAAATTGTCATTATTTGAAAAAATTGTGTAAATGTTCTTGCTCCTCATAAGAGCTTTTCTAAATATAATTTATTTCTACTCGTAGCACAAAGTTTGGAATTCTGTATACTGATGGGTGTACCGTAAACTTAGGATTAAACAAACCGGTTTTGAAATAATATCTAACACCCAGAAGGAAACATCGGAGTCCCTTTAAAGTATGCATACAAACGATAAGCGTGAAGGGCTGAGTAGATTTAGCCATGTCCGTTTGTCTGTACATAACTCAGTTTTCGAGATACCGGTCTGAGATTTTGCGCAGTTCCTTTACTCTCCAAGGGAATCTGGTATCTTTTGTATTTTTGAAGGGTATTTTGCACTGCCCAGCTTTCAGGTTAATTGTATTTTAAATGGAAGCCAGCTCAAATTATCTGTCAAAAGCGAAGCAAAATAGTTTTCCGAAGACCAAATAGCTAATTATGTTTAGAAAAGCTTTCTGCGCTGGTTACTAATTATCAAACCATTCAATATTTATATGCCCACTTAGAAGTTGCTGTACCATCTATAATATGTCCAAAGAGATGAACGTTTGCTATATTTCAAACTAAAGCCGACTTTTGTAATATTTGAAACGTTTTAAGAGCACTTCACTTCTCAGCACTACATCTAACGGTTGTTAATTCTATACCACAAGAAATACATGAACAAATTTCGTAGCGTTCGTTGCAAATGAACTGGCACTTAACTGACATGATGCACCGCTTGACTCCGGCCAGCACTTCCTGCCTCTTAGAGAGCGCAGCCTTTGCCCAGCTAACCTTTCAACAGCTCGGTAAGCGGAGACTCCAGCCTGTGTTGGGGGTCGTATATAATCTCTGCAAATTGTCTTCGCCTGCTTTCCGAGTCCCCAGCTTCATGTAACCATTGCTGGCGGCAAGGCAAAAGCTAAATCCAATATGTACGCTGCGCAGGCTGTGTTGTATTTGTTAATTAGTAGAGTCTAAAGTTGCAGCAACATTGCGGGCAAGCAAATTACAAAACTAAATAACTAACTAACAAGCAGCAGAGGCTACAAATTATAAACATGCACTTATTTAAAACGCTCGCTGCCAGAAAATAACACCATGCCCCTGTTGCAGCATGGCAGCTGCAAGGAGCCGAGAGTAAAAATTCGTAAGCCGGCAAACATAATGTGCATTTAAGGCATTAAAATATGTGCCACGTTCGGAAGTGTGGAAAATGCGCAGCAACAAGGGCGAAATTTGCCGCCATCACTTGCAGCACCCTGCCACACGTCTGCTGCATAATTTATAATAAAGACAATATGTTGCTCCAAATGGCAGAAATTAAAATTGTTGCAGCGACTGTGTGCGCTGGTGCGTTTGAGTGCAGCCTTGTGGCATGTGCTTAACTGTAACGAGTTGCATGTTTGCAGTAACTGTAGTCAACACGCTTCAAATAGCAATGGCAAGTTTTTAAAAAATATCCATCCAACTTGCCACTGTCGAGCGGTATGTTCCACAGAGAAATATTTAGTGAATTGTTGTGAATCCTGAACTTGACTTCCAATAAGAATGTAAAGGGCTTACGAAGAAAATAAGGGCATCAGCTAAGGATTAAAACTGAAGTTATTGAAAAAAGTGAATAATTATAAGTAAGAAGGGGCTAAGTTCGCGTGCAACCAAACATGTTATACTCTTGCAACTTGCAAGAATCAAAGCCAGGAAAATACTTTAAGATGTAAAACCAATCATATAGACTAAAGTCACCCGGACTTCGAAAGTCCAGAAAAGATTTTTTTTGAATTCTAATTGTATATCCCATACATTTACCGATATTTTCGGTCAAAAGTCAACAATAAATTCTAGGGTCCACAATTTTTATACCTATGTGTCTGATTTAGGCTGAATTCTATTTTATAAGAGTCTGATTCAATTCAAAGATTATGTTTAATACCGAGCTTAATTCATTTTTATTTTCAAAAATCGATAAAAATGTTACTAAGTTGTTCAAACTTTTACATAATCGAAAAATTTGCACTGGTCTTAATTTACCATGCGCTGGTATGATGCCATTCGGTCTCGGTCGACAAAGGCCCTCCAGGGGACGTATTGCTCCTGAAGTGAATATGAAAGAGCATCCAAAGTGCTTCTTCACTGTCCACTTCCCATTTGCGTCCTTAAGATAACTTTGGGGGGACGGGTTTTTGCGAGAATATGCCTGAACCTAGAGGACTCGTGATAATCCTCCACTTTTCTACAATAGCTTTTCCATGAAATCCTCTTTGCCTTTCTTACCTCGAACTTGTATATTGCAAATCGCGTTTTTGCAGCACCCAGTTATCAGTTGACTCACTTCTACAGGCCTTGTTGAATAAACGTCTGTAGGACGCTCTGATTTCCGAGAGTTCTATAGGGATTTTCCTCTGCCCTTTGATGTTTTTAGTGAACAGGAGCTCTCCAGCGCAGTTTTACACGCCGAGCTGAAGACTTCCACCCACCCTTAGATACTTGATCAGCATGCTTGCATCTTATTGCTCTTAGAATGGCGCAAATAGGGTCCCTACTCAGAGCCGCTATCCGTACCAGGAAAGATACCTGAGCTGTCTCAGTACCCAGGAGGCGAGGGTTGGCGCACGCCATTATGAACCTATACGTTCAGAGCCGAACAGCGCAAATAAGGAGTCGCCTCAACTTACACCTACCACAAAAACTTAAAGACAAAAGGAGGATGTACTCTGAGGCCTGCCAGGGTTTTAACCAGTCGAGGCGATTGCGACATTAGCCCGTCAGCCATTTTTGATGAGTGTTACCACATCTTATCCTAAATCATATAATGCTAATCCTACTCATATTTCAGTTTCATAGCTAAAGTTGTCCAGCAGTTGAAAGGCCGTGAAGGTGGCAGGTTATTTAGCATTTTCCAGAGTGCTCCAACTTGGAGACGACCTGCCCTACATCCCAAAATTTAAGCTTGATAAAAATCTCTTAAGATTTGTATATTATTTTAAAGGTGTGAGTGTCTTCTTTATTAAACCGCTCCTAAATTAAAGTTCTTAATTAAAACAATTGGTTGATAATTAGCTCAGTTATAGGTAACTAGTACGCATAAGTACGAAAATTCGATTTTACGATATTTATCTCCATAAATGTTAGCATTTTGCTGCTTGAACAGAGTATATTATCTTATAAATTATATATTGTATATAAATTATCAAATTGTTAGAGTTAATTTGGCACACCCTGTATTAATTTCAATTTCCACGGCATTGGTTTACTTCCTAGCGGATCCTTCGCTTTGCTGCCAAGTGCAAATTCGAAGAAATGTAAACAATCAATAATAAAATGTATACAAATTGTTTACCTCAGAAAAGAAAAGTTTATTTCAATTAACTGCCAAATGCGATCGTTATTTGGATTAAATAGCTGCTGAACTCTAACCAATTTTAAATACAAAATAAGAAAGTGTTTGCGTGTAAGAAGCTCAACATTTAAGCGCTTATATTCAGCTATCATTTTGTTTAGTTTTACTATTTGTAAGCCAAAGAGAACATATTCTATGCAAGAGTTAGGAATTTCACTCCTGTAAGCTCTCCTTAGTCATGCGATAGTCTCCAACTACAACTACAACAGTTGCACACACTTTCAGCGGCAGCTTCACTCAACCGTAGCGATGGTCTACAGCAGTTATCGCCCTTTCAGCGCTGCCTTTAGCTTGACTGCGCGTGGATCCGCTTAACAAATAGCGCCAACTTTAGCAGGATTGCCGCACTCATACACTCTCACATATTTATATATATTTATATTCGTGTGTGTTAACTGATTTTTACGCCCACTGGCTGCCCACTTCGGTCCTGTTGTTAACAAACGATGCTTATTTTATTTATGCACCTCATTCGCTGTTGTGCCACGCGCCACTAACGGTAACTGCTGTCAATGTCATGCATTCGCTGTATATACCTTTATGTTCATCACAAAGCTTACGCACACTGAATATTCGCCTTGACTTGCTATTATTGCGATTTTACTTTATTTGATATTCGCCACCGAAATTCGCTCTTACTTTGAGTTAAATAAGTATTGAGGCTCCAGTGCAACGCTGCAATTTGGTGATGCGGCATTGTTGGTGACACGTTTTAAATCGCTGCAGCGAGCGATCGAAATGTTTTCTCGGTACTCAATTGCGGCATAACAAATGTATTTCTGCTACGGTACGACGTGGCGTATGAGTGACGCGCAAAGTATAAGGCGGGCCGCTTGTGTCACACTTTGCCTCTCATCTGATGTGCGTGAATGTGACTATGCAACGACGTTGCTGTTGTTGGGCAGGCCATACGAAGTGCATTTTATTCAATGGTAAATTCGATTGGCCCTATCGGGGCTGTTGTTGGCAGTGGCGCACAACTCACATGCCATTCTCACAAACAATATTGGATTTCCACGAATTTCGCATGAAATTGAAAAGTGAGTGCCACTTTTTATGCTGTTTTATTTACATGGAAAATAAATATTGAAATACACATGCATGCATTTGCTGTGCTTGACACTTTGGATTCCTCGACGCCATTTTCACAGTTATTTATGCATGTTGGGCCATTTCGTAGAGTTGTTAATAAAAAATTTAATTTTTTTTAAATAAATGTTAAATATTTACTTTAAAAGCTTCCCTTACTTGCTTTTGGTCTCAATAACCTGGTATTTGTTCCTTCAAAATGTGTTTTCTTTAGGCAGACTATTCTTATAGTGATCACTGAGATATACATATATTTTTTATACTCTCGCAACAAAGTTGCTAAGGAGAGTAATATAGTTTTGTTCACATAACGGTTGTTTGTAAGTCCTAAAACTAAACAGATATAGGGTTATATATACCAAAGTGATCAGGGTGACGAGTAGAGTTGAAATCCGGATGTCTGTCTGTCCGTCCGTGCAAGCTGTAACTTGAGTAAACATTGATATATCATGATGAAACTTGGTACACGTATTTCCCGACTCCATAAGAAGGTAAAGTTCGAAGATGGGCAAACTCGGCAAACTGCCACGCCCACAAAATGGCGAAAACCGAAACCCTATAAAGTGTCATAACTAAGCCATAAATAAAGATATTAAAGTGAAATTTGGCACAAAGGATCGCATTAGGGAGGGGCATATTTGGACGTAATTTTTTTTGGAAAAGTGGGCGTGGCCCCGCCCCCTACTAAGTTTTTTGTACATATCTCGGAAACTACTATAGCCTTGTCAACCAAACTCTATAGAGTCGTTTCCTTCAGGCATTTCCATAGACAGTTCAAAAATAGAAGAAATCGGATAATAACCACGCCCACCTCCCATACAAAGGTTATGTTGAGAATCACTAAAAGTGCGTTAACCGACTAACAAAAAACGTCAGAAACACCAAATTTTACAGAAAAAATGGCAGAAGGAAGTTGCATCCAGGCTTTTTTTAAAAATTGATAACGGACGTGGCGTCGCCCATTTATGGAACAAAAACCATATCTCAGGAATTACTAGAACGATTTCAATGAAATTCGGTATAAAACATTTTGTTAACACCCTGATGACATGTACGAAATATGGGTGAAATCGGCTCACAACCACGTCTTCTTCTATTATAACGCTGTTTTGAATACCATCTGATGCCTTCTCTGTATAATATATGCATTAGGAACCAAAGATGATAGCGGAATAAAACTTTACACAAATACGGTATTTGAAAAATATGTAAATGACGGATAATGAAATCTCGATTATCACTTTATCATGCGAGAGTATAAAATGTTCGGTGACACCCGAACTTAGCGCTTCCTTACTTGTTAAAATTTAAATTTAATACAAGTATTTATTCTAGGTACTTGACCGAGTCTCGCATTTGTTGCATGTGTCAGCACGTCGATAGGCTGATGGTTTTCATGAAAGCTCCTTTTAAGAAAGAAATGCACTCACGGAATCGGCATTGCCTACTCAAATCTTTTTTAAATTTTTTCAGAAACTATCATAAAACCGCTAGCGCTTATGTAAAATCCTGTTTGTAGCAAAAGTTGGCTAATTATCAACGAAGATATCTCAGTAGACCAAGTAAATGAGCTTTTTTACCAGGGTCGGACCAAAGGGAAATATTTTTTGATGAGTAGGCTTCAGAAAATAAGCAAAGCGGTGACTAGTGTCCTGTGGAGCTCGTTGCTTGCTGATTGTACCTCTTAGTGAAGCATTTAACAGGCGCCTATGCGCACTTCTCAGACATTTGGAAATCTAAATCCTTAATGATTTATGTGAGGACAATTTCCGCCTCGGTGAAAAACAGAAACTTATTTTGTTGTAACGGTTTTTTCTTTTATTCGCGAAATTGTCCTTTTGTGCATTTCATGTTATGTAGCAATGCTTTCATGTGGCTTTATCAAGATGTAAGGGGGATAAGTTCAATCTTAAACAGAATCCAGTTTAACGTTACCTGTATCTAACAGTCTTTTAATCGGCAAGTTTTATCGCACCCAGGTTTTTACTCTTAATGATTCTAAAGTAAAAAGCCCAGCTCGTAACTTCTACCTTTTTACTCACTCATTCATTTAAAAAACCCACCCAATGTAACTCTTCAACCGTCACGCCCAATCAATCATACAAGCATTAATGTACAGAGCCCGCTGCATTATTTATTTGAACAGGTGTGCTTTGTAAGCTTTTAAAAGTTATTTGTGTGTTTTTTACGAGGCAAAGTTTTTCGCTTTCACACCGATTTTGTGGGTCGAGTTTTTCCACGGTTTAATTGTAATTTTTCAATCAGCCAAAGGCTTAGCCACAGGCGCCGGTGAACACTTTAATGGCGTCAGAGTGTTATATAGATGTTGTTGTTGCTGTTGTTGTTATTTTAGCACACAAACTCTTAGTCGTTTCAGCAGCCTGTTAGGAGGCTGTGTATACCGTTAACTGCTGCAAACCGAAGCAGAGATTTTGTTTAATGTTTTCCATGAGAAATTACTGCCAACATTTCGTTGTATTTATATAAAAGCCGTTCGTCTGCATTTACCGATAAAGGACACGTTGATTAATAACGGTAATATGTATATAAATATTTTAGTGTGTGGAGCTATGGGTGCATTTTATATGTATGTATGTATGTATATGTATTTGGTTGTTGGGCACAGCTGTTTGTTCGAAGCAAAATGATGCTGATTATTTACTGGAAAGTTGGAATGCCAGAGGTGTTATACGATGAAGATATGCGGTATATGTATATGTATATGCATACATTAAAGCCTGTAAAGGCTATTTTAGAGAAATGGAGCTCAGAAACTTTCGATAGCACAAAGTTGTCATTAGACGAATCGTCATTCCGCCTTGTAAAATAAGCAGCATTCATTGAAGCTACGAAAATTCAGAAGTTAAATCTGGTCAGCATAATCAATGAATAGTCTAACTTATTTCTCTCAGAGGTAAGCCACAGTATAGGCCTTCCAATGCGATTTCCAGTATCAGAAAATAGAAAGGAGGTAATTATAGTTAGGTGAAGCAGACAATAGCCATAATCTATCCAGGCAGTCACAAAATCTATTTTTGCATGTTCGATTTAGAATCACAACTAAACTCAATGGAGACTAATTAAAATTAAAACTTCTCTTTTAAATGCATTCAGAAGCTGCCACTGAGATTACCGATCGACTTAAAACGCTCTGTAGTCTATACTGCCGGCCGTGTGAATACTAAAAATAACGGGAAGTTTAATAAACTTGAAAAGGTTGGATAATCCATGAAGAAAATGTGAGATTCCATACAGATATTCATTGTAATGCAAAATGGGCATCCGATAATGAACCAAGCGAACCTTATTCTAATATACGCCTGTTGGATAAAAAAAACTTGCTAGATTGGTCAAAAGAAATTATTTCATATGCAAACTTTCAGCAGCGACCACGTCACTTGTCAATTAGAGAGCATGCTTCGAATGTTATAATCATTTGTGCGAATGTGCGGTTCTCGCCTCATAGCATATCAAACGAAAGCTCCTAGAAGGCCATCATATACTATATATATAAGTAGACGGAACGAAACGTACACAATGAGTAATCTGAGTCACTGGAAATGAAAACTTTCATCGCCATTAGGGTAAATCTTCCAACTCATATTTAGAATATGTTAAGAAAACCGAGGTAAGCCAAATATTTTGAATCTCATTTCAATTTAAGTGTTTTTAGAACAATTGGTTGCTATAGTCATTTAGATAGTTGGTACGACGAGAAGTTGTGTGACGATAAATGGGTAATCCAAGAAGATAGAAGATCTCACGTCGTAAGGAAGGCCTTCGAATGTGCAAATCGTAGTTACTAAGATGAGCAAATCGCAATGCACAAGATTCTGGTTAATATGGTATCGGTTGTCAGCTCAAAACAATATGATTTTTAATCTATTTAATCTCATGCTTTGCTTAATTTTAACTATAATTTGAGAGTACTTACTTAACACCTTTCAACCAGTGATTAAAGACGACCATTCGCCTACAAATACGGTAGTGTCACTTCAGTTTACTGTTGTATATGTATAGTATATAAGCTGTTTTCATGAGGCTTTAGGGTTAAATTTATCTCAGCTGAGGCTAGCAGAATTAGCAGAAGAAGAAATAAACATAAAGTGCCAAGATACACATACATACATGTGCTTTCCATGCAGGCAGTCGAGCAGGTGATCGGGCAACGTCTACAACCACAGGCAATTGCCAAGTGCAAACAACCGTGTGTTTCGCCCGATGCCGGGTGTGTCATTAGCAAACACTAGCCGAGCCGCAAGTGGTAATGGCTGCTACCACGAGCTTACCAAGACGGAGCATAAATTGCGATTTACTTTTATAGGCAATTCGCCTGATTAAGTTTCGAATTTATGACGCTTTTGGTATGCATTAAGGAAATTTAATGAAATTAAGTGTGCTGCGCGAAAGTATGAATATGTAGACACTGCGAGGAGAAAGGAAAAGAGATGCGCAGCGCAAATAAAATAAACTCAATAAAAACAGATATGTCGAGGAGAATGTGAGCGTAATAACTTTTGCACGATATTGCAAAGCCATCAATTCAATTGTGATAAAAGTTAATGAAGTGTCATTCGCTTAAACGATTTAAGGCGCTTCAATATTCATTCGAACGTATTTCAGTAATTCACTGCATGATGATACTACCGAAAATTTATGCGGAGTTTTTGAACTGTCAGCAGAAAGGAAACGCAGTAATTACTTGGAAAATAAAATATGATCATGTTCCTATATATAAGTATACTGATGAAAGGATTGAATAAATTACACAAATATTTTCCTGAAAGTTGTACGAAACGCATTAAAATCATATTTTTTCTTAATGAAGTTTCGATGAGAAAAGTGCCATACAGAAATGTAGAAAAAACTGAAATGGGTTGATAGTAGCAAAGAAGCATACCACACAAAGTAATACCAAGTAAATAGTAGAAAATTTCGATGGAAATCTCCTATACTTCATATCATATTATTTTATGAGGTTACACACTTTTGGAGTTATCAAATATTTAGTTCTTAGCGCTTATGTCTGCTTAGATTAGATAATGAGGCTGATCTTCGTGAAGCCAAGTCGGATCCCACTTGAGCAGCTAAGAATGTCGGGCAATTGTGATGCCAAAACTCCTGTTGAACAACTGTTGGTAAATATCTTATCCAGCCATTTCACAGGTTCAACGAATAATGACTTCCAAAGCGCTAAAGACTCATTCTAACGAAACTACTTCTACAACGTACATAATGTGCTTCCTCCTAAATAGTTGGGCTTATCGTATATGCACTAATAGGACTAATTAATGGTCTGAAAGAAAAGAAACCTTTTCTTTCCAACCGAATTCACATGCTGTGCTCACAGAGTAGGTGTGAAAGGAAATCGCAAAAATTTCAAAATTACATGTTTTCACTCGGACGGAATCGCAATGATTACAAATATTTACAGATTGACTTGGATTTTGACACTATTTTTAAACAAAGAAAACTTGATTAGTTTGACAAGAATTTACATTTGCAGGTCCAACTTTTCACTCTTGTACTAAGCCATGAATGGTGCTGCTTTTAGCGAATTTTGACCTTTTCGGATTCGCTACTCGCGTCGTAAACAAACAGCTGGAAAGTACACTAACTGAATTAAGAAGTCAACTTTAAATGAACATAACCAAGGTGGTATCAATCAAGGAAACGTTTTTTTTTATGAAATTGGTTTCGGATCCGTGTCAAATTTGATCAGATGATACATTCGTAAAATTTTATATTTTTTCCGATTATATATCATACATTCCTAGTAAAGTACATATTTGAAACTGCAATGCAAGTAAACATCCATTCCAAGACTCTCATGTGAAGAACTTTTCTCAGTCTGTCTGGTGTACTCATAACACAATTTATTGTTCGAGATAAAATTATTCAGTGGTGATTGAAGAAAGAGAGCCAAAGTTTGCGCGCTACAAAAAACAATATGGATCACAAACCAAAAACGCCAAAAAAACGCCCCCAATGAAAGGATATCAACTGCCTCAGATGAGAGGCCCCCTTTTGATGACGACCATGGCAAACGAAATAAGGACAACGATTTGAGGGCATGCACCTGGAATGTCCGGTCCATTAATTGGGAAGGTGCCGCTGCCCAGCTGGTTGATGTCCTCGCGAAAATAAAGGCTGACGTCACCGCCGTCCAAGAAATGCGATGGACGGGACAAGGACGGAGGCGAATAAGTCCATGCGGCATTTACCACAGTGGCCATATAAAAGAGCGCACGTTTGGTGTTGGATTCGTGGTGGGAGAGAGTCATTCTCTCCGATGGATGAACGTTTTTTTCAACAAATCACTGATTTGCGCCCACGCCCCGACGGAAGAGAAGGACGATGTGAACAAAGATGCCTTCTATGAGCGCTTCGAGTGCACATATGAGAGCTGCCTCCGCCACGATGTCAAAATTGGGCTTGGCGACTTTAACGCCAGGGTGGGAAAGGAAGGTGTCTCTGACGAAACAATCGGTAAATTCAGCCTCCACGCGGAAACATCCCCAAATGGGTTGAGGCTGATCGACTTCGCCGGGGCCCGAAATATGGTTATCTGTAGTACTAGATTCCAGCATAAGAAGATTCATCAAGCTACCTGGCTGTCTCCGGATCGAAAATCCAAAAACCAGATCGATCATGTTGTTGAGTATGAAGAGCTGGACAAGCTGACCGACAGGGGTTCTACGAGAAAATGCGACGACTAGCAGAAGGTTTCAAAACCGGAGCATACTCTTGTAGAACCCAAGGAGGTGATCTAGTAACCGATACCCAGAGCATAGTAAAATTATGGAGGGAACACTTCTCCAGCTTACTGAATGGCAGTGAATACAAAATCACCCGTCTGAAGAACAACAAAGCGGCGGGGGCCGATGGATTTCTGGCCGAGCTATTCAAACTCGGCCGCGTAGAACTGATAAAGAGCATGCATGCACTTCTTTGCAAAATATGGTCGGACGAAAGCATGTCCAATGATTGGAATTTAAGTGTGCTCTGTCCAATCCATAAAAAGGGAGACCCCACAATCTGCGCCAACTACCGTGGGATAAGCCTCCTTAACATCGCTTATAAGGTTCTGTCGAGCGTATTGTGTCAACAAACTGATTGGACCTTATCAGTGTGGCTTTAGATCTTACAAATCAACAACTGACCAGATATTCTCCATGCGCCTAACCTTGGAAAAAACCCGTTCTGGGGAAAATAATTCGAGCTGCAGAACTAAACAGAGAAGGTATCATCTTCTATAAGAGTGCTGACCTATGCTAATGATATTGATATCATTGGCCTTAAAAATATTACAAATGAAAATTCGGACAAATAGAGAACGCTCAAATTTAATAAGACCATCGCTAACTATTCAATATACATATGTACATATATAATTTCAGTACATTAATTAACTTTACATCGTTTTTGATCTCAATAAGAAAACAATGCATTCGAAATAAACACTTCACTTGTATACTATTAAAAAAATTCTTACCATTTCATAACTTAGTCTTCTACCTGAGATATCAACACACAATTAGTACCGTATACCTGTAAATATACTATACTGTATAGAACACGCCAAAAACCATTTAGCCCAGCTATTTAGTATTACCTATTAATTAACACAATAAAAGATGTCTACGAGCGTTAAAGATTAGCGCTAGCTTTACGTATTATTACATAGCAGCTACTCTTTATACCTATTCTATAATTGCAAAAGTTCATCACCATTTTTTCTCACAGAAAGCATTATACTTATTATTGCTACGTGCCCTATCACCTTTTGGACTGCACAGTCATCAATAATGACCTACTCAGCAGAACTCATTTTACTACGAATTCGCACAATAATCACTGGACTCAGCAAATTGTACACACATTTTATGATAAATACCTCTATAAATATATATATATATATTAGGGTGGGCCAAGAAACGAATACTTTATTTCGATTGGTAACCTGATTTTTGGTTTGGCTTGACAAGTGATACTCTCACGCTATGACTTTCAAATCGCAAAGGCATAACTCAAAGCTCACTCTTCAACTCTTATTGCGTAAGAGTTAAGTAAAACTCACTGCATAACTATTATTCTGTTGGAAAAAAATAAATGTTATCAATTAGCTCTTATTTTATAAGCGAAAAGAAAAAAGTTATTCATTATTTTCATCATAAGTCAGGCTACGCCAAGAAAAAAACTTCAAAAAGTACAAAATTATAAAGTCGCCCCCATCAAAATTCTAATCTGGATCCGAACCTGGCTAGGCTTTATAAAAAACAGTAAAAGATTTTATTAAAATAATCATAATTCAACCGTTAATGTACATATTTTAAACGGTTAGGCTTACGAAAACATCGTGAGAGACCTTTTTAAAGAGCATTCAATTTCTTATAAAATCTTAGATGTGACATTTTTTCAAGTAATTGGGAGCGAATTATGAACTTTCTATCTGATAATAAGAAAAAAAATAGAAAACGGTGAGGTGGAAGACTTTCCCATTACAATTAACAGCTCATAAAAAAAATAGAAATAGAAATAGAAAATATTCGATATTTTTGACCCACCCTAATATTGATATTTATTTACTTCTATATACATTTACTATTTATTGCTTTTGAATTTGCCAGAGAAGGAGAACGAGACAACTTTCTCCAGAAAATTGATAAAATAAGCAAAATTAAAGAATAACTGCAATAAAAAAGAAAAAATTCTCATGTTTCAGCTTGTATGTATGGATATTTCCCTGTCGGAAAAAGATACCAAGGCTTAGAAGATTTGCAATAAAAATTAATAGAGACTGACTGCAGCGAAACTTAGTAGGATGAAGTAACAAATTCGTTAAGGTGGTGAAAATACTGCCACAATCTTTAATTTATAAAATATTGTGTTGTTTGATATTTTAATGGAACTCTTACGGTTTACTGGAAAGGGCGCTGCTCTCTCCATTAAGTTTCATTAGCAACTGAAATGCCCTACCTTATCAATGACTCGAAGCTTCACCTTAAATTCGGACGTTGTACATACATATGTCGTTAATACATGGTCTGATAATCTTTAAAAAATCATTGAGTTGTCGATATGTTAACGCATTTAAAGAAGTAGTAAATGTAATATATTTTAGGAGTAGTTTTATTCGATAATAAAATAACTCTTAATGTTTCAGTAATCTTGATGATGTGGTTAGACCGAATGGAGGCCGTTTTAGTGCCGGCATCTCAGGTCTTATCATAAAGGGATCAGAAAGCAATGTATTAAAACTCAACTCACGACAAATAGGTCAATTTCAATCTTACTTCCACAACTTTTCGTGGGGTCCCGTCCGAAAACAGCGCCTGATCTCAAGCCTATCAGCTTACAATAATTTTTAGCCATTTGGGTATTCAGGACTTTATGCGGGGAATAAATTTCCCCCCTCTGAATCCGCCAATGTTGTTATGCTTCGCAAATTTTTAAATTTTTACTTAAATCATACTTTTTCCTTCGCAATTTAATATAATAAATTCACCGGAAATCGCGTCAGCGTCCCGTTTACAACTTCTCGAAGACATCTTGTACTGGATGTTACAGGAAACAATATTGTGAAACACGCTATTCCTGTGTAATGTATATGGGCGCGAAAACCAAATATGGTGAAATCGCTACAATTGCTTAAAAGCAAATATTTCCAATTTGTAATCATCCATATAACAAGAATATAATAAGTAGAACGCGTGCTCAAAAAAAGGTTTTGTTGACCTCTGTTATCTTATGCTAAATAAATGCTGACATTCAAAGCTTGTATATAGTTTCAACTTAAATCACGAGAACAAATGGAAGGGCACCAGGATTGAAATAGAATAGTGGTATAAGAACATTACCAGAAGAAATTATATCAATTATGGTTCTTTTGGGTTGTGTGCTCTAAAACAAAGGTTATTGTGACAGCGTGTCTGATCACACCTCCATACATATATTAGTCGAACGAGGCTACGAACTGCTGCCTTCTCCACCATATGCATCGTAGGACTTATCTTTGCTTCTTATCTATTTCTTTTATAGGCTATTTTTTATTGGACCATCACGTATTCCTCTTTCAAGATCGCTAAAGAATATTGACGGCCCAGAAATTTGGTGGAAATGAAGAGCTCAGCGCTGACCTGAGAAAATAGTTTTTTTTAAAAAGGAGAGATCATAAAATGAAAAAATAATCATCATTTCCATGAATACGAGTACTATAACCGCGTTTCACCCTCAATAGTAAATATGTTGAATAAAGAAATCAAATATTGTTATGATTTTATATAGACTTCCAAACAATTTTTTTCCATTAACCAATTGACTAATTTACATATGTATATATAAGTACATATATATATATACATATATCCAGCAGATGAATGTGCGATTATCTCTGCATAAAAATGAGTGACAGCAACAATAGACTGCAACGTTGTGACCCACTAACCAAGCAGAAAATGAACGATGCGGCGCATGATTGGAAATGAAATGAGCAATCAATTGCATTCGTATGCTTTTCATTTATATGCAGATTTATGTATCTATATATACGAGTATTGTATATGAAAGTACGGTATTAAGACATGTTATAATTGGGCCAAGCTTCACGCCAACTTGTGGTACAGAAATATTTTCGTCTCTTTCTTTTCAGAGCTCAGCTCAACACAAGTGACTCTAAGGCTCATATTAAGTCTCACTTTCGATGAAGCAATACAGTCTTTAAATTTTTTATAAATTGAGTACCGAAAATTGAGCGAACCATGGTCGAGTAGTGAAATGTCAGCAACAGGAATGCTCGGCAACGTAAACCGCTCGGCCTGCCTGCGTGGAAGGCCATTCAATTTCAAGCTCGCGCTGGACGACATATTATCGATACAAGTTGCACCAACAGCAAAAAGAGAGATTAAAAGAAATACTACGAATATTGCAGTCGTTCCAATTGATTTGCAGCACGAGCATGCAATAATTACTTTCAAGTTGCTATTAAACTTAAGAAGTAATTTATTTTCCAATAATGACGAGGGAAATGGAAAAATCAAAAATGTATCACTTTCAAAGTGAAACGAAAAAATCAGAAAAAATATTATTCGTTTTGTGAAAACTTTTAATTGCTCGCTGCCATCACTTGTCATATCAACATATTATTTTTATTTTGCAATTAAGCCAGAGCAGCCGGTGTCCAGCTACAGCTGTGCGTTCTTTGGCAAGTTGTCTACACACTCAGTGCTGACACTTTCACAGCTGTTTGAATCACTTGCTGAAGGAGAGTTGAATTGATGAGTGCCGAACTAACACAGCATTTATTTTCAAATTCTTTTCTCTTTCTTTGGTTTTGGCACTCACCCGAAGCTTTTATTCAAACAACCGGTTTTGCTTTGCTCTCGCAAAAATCATTAGACAAACGCAAGCGTTACTAAAATCAGTGTTAGAAATGGAGAGTGCTGTTAAGTAAACACCTAACTCAAATGCCGAATATTAGTTATTCGTTGTCCGTTTGTAGTTGATAGGGGCTATCATAATGTGCTTTCGTTAAAGCTTTTACACGAAAGTTCATCATATTTTCAAAGTTCTTATATTTCAAAAAATAGTAATTTCGTTCACCAAGAGGTTGTCATCAATACTTGTATATTGTATAAACCAAATCGAGACAAATACAGGTTCTTTTGGTGGTCTTTATTGGTGAGTTTATAACAGCGCGCCAGTCATCCTTTTTTCGCTTTTTGGAGTGTAGCCAGATCTTTCCTCACCTGGTCTTTCCAACGGATTGGAGGTCTTCCTCTGCTTCCCGGCGGAACTCTCAGTGCTGGAGTGTTTTCGTCCATTCAGGCGAAAAGGCCTAGCCAGCATAGCCGTTGTATTTTCATTCGCCGACTGATCAAATGTGACTGATCTGCACCATTTAGCAGGATGGGGATGACGAGTGACTTGTAGAGTTTGGTCTTTGTTCGTCGAGAGAGGCTTTACTTCTCGATTGCCCACTCAGTCTGAAGTAACACCAGTTGGCAGGGGTTATTCTGTGGTGGATTTCCAGGCTGACATTGTTGGTGGTGTTGATACAGGTTCCTAAATAGACGAAATTATCTTCAACTTCAAAGTTATGACTGTCAACAGTGACGTGAGAGCCAAGTCGCGAGTGCGACGACTGTTTGTTTGATGACAGGAGATATTTCGTTTTGCCCTCGTTCACTGAGAGACCCATTTGTTTTGCTTCCTTATCCAGCCTGGAGAAAATAGAACTAACTCGCGGTTGTTGAGACCAATGTTATCAGTATCATCGGGGTAAGCCAGCAGCTATACACTGTCATTCAAGATTGTACGAGTATCTTCTCTATTCAGATCTGTAGCTCGAATTATTTTCTTCCTGAAGAAGTCGCGTGATATGGTGTTTTCTATCCATTACGATACGACACTCATCATCGTACCTGCTGTTCTTTTGCCAATTGCGGAAACCAATGTGTTCGGCTCTAATCCGAGACTGTTTTCTTTAGTACTGGTAACTTGGCAAAGAATAGAGTTAAATTGATAAATTTTGTGAGTTCGAAATTGTTAAATCGGATCTTCTTCTTCTTAATTGGCGAAGACACCGCTTACGCGATTATAGCCGAGTTAACAACAGCGCGCAAGCCGTTTCTTCTTTTCGCTACGTGGCGCCAATAACTGGATATTCCAAGCGAAGCCAGGTCCTTCTCCACTTGGTCCTTCCAACGGAGTGGAGGTCTTCCTCTTCCTCTGCTTTCTTCGGCGGGTACTGCGTCGAATACTTTCAGAGCTGGAGTATTTTCATCCATCCGGACAACATGACCCAGCCAGCGTAGCAGCTGTCTTTTAATTCGCTGAACCATGTCAATGTCGTCGTATATCTCCTGTACAGCTCATCGTTCCATCGAAGGCGATATTCTGTCGTACCGAATGCGCAAAAGGACTCATAAATCTTCCTCGCAGAAATTTTTCTCTCCAGAACTCGTAACGTCGACTCATCGGTTGCTGTCATCGCCCAAGCCTCTGCACCATATAGCAGGACGGGAATTATGAGTGACTTATAGAGTTTAGTTTTTGTTCGTCGAGAGAGGACTTTACTTTTCAATTGCCTACTCAGTCCGAAGTAGCACCTGTTGGCAAGAGCAATCCTGCGTTGGATTTTCAGGCTGACATTGTTGGTGGTGTTAATGCTGACTCAATCTACCGAATAATTGAGATTCTCAAAAATTGAGTATCGAGCCGATTGGTGTAGAGAGGCATGATACTGGAAGCACAAAAATGACTTGACCTCTAAAGTATGCATTGATATTGATCTCCTTCGCTTACTTCTGAATTATCTCAGCAAACTCCAAAGCACATTATATAATATTAATAATGCATTAAGTAGGCGCTTTGCCAATTCCATATGTCCGCGCACAAAATTTTACTTTATGTGGAGATATTTAAATAAACGAAAAATAGAACAACATTTTAATTTACTTGGAGGTGCGAAAAAGTAAAAAGGAATAATATTTTTGGAAACCTTCAACATATTTCCAGCCAGAATGAAAGAGGGTCTTAACTACATACACTAATAGCTTGAAGTAATCTGCTGTTTTCAACACATGCTTACCCCAATCATTCTTTTAGTCTCATGAGGCGGAGTCTTTGTCAAAAAAAGACACAACAACATCAAATTACAGCAAAGCATAATCAGCGGTAAACATGCGAAAATGCTAACGGCAAAAAAACCAACATAACTAAGAGGAACAGAAGTGCTTAAGTGCAAATAGCCTCAGACAAGATTCCTTTTTTAGACTTTGTTCATGTGAATTTTATTTTCGGCATCAAATTTTAACATTTACACTGCGAGCGCTTAATTTGGTTGGCTTTTTCTGCGCTGCTTTCACTTAATTAAAACATGAGTGTTTTGATTCGCTTATTTCAGACTTCGTGAGCTGCAGTGACGTGCCAACATACATTAAATAAAAACAGGTAAGAAAAGGTTAAGTTCGGGTGCAACTGAACATTTCATATCCTCGCAATTTGCAAGGGCCTAAGCCGGGCAATACTTTTATGTAGTGAAGTAGCTCTTGAGATAAGGATTTTCCCCAAAGGTTGATGGTGTTACGTCCATGGCCCAATTTTTTCAACGTATCCCAAGAATCATTACCGTGCCATCTTGAGTGCAAAATTGATTGTCTTTGACTTACTTATTTAGTTTTGGCGCTTTTAGTAGTTCTCAACAAATTAGAAGTGGGCGTATCAATATGCATGTAACAATAGTCCCATATCGCCCATACTGTAGACGAACCTCCCTTGTATGTCAGCGAACATTTATAGAAAGTTGTATTAATATATTTACAACTCTGCTTGAATTATGGCTATTATGACTCATATCTCTCAATTGGTTTTAGGGATTGCAAACAACGGTTAAGAGAAAAAAACTATTATACTCTGCATCAGTATGCTGCGAGAGTATAAAAATATACACAAATGTGTAAAAATATATATAATACTTACAGATATGTTTGTCAATTGATGTGCTTCCAAAAATTTGAAACGCCATTAAACGTTAATTTACCTGTGATCAATATATGGTGTGTCGGAGCGGATGAGTAAAATTTATGTTTGGATGATTTTTTTTGCTGCTGCCAGAAATAAAATAATCTTCCCATACTTTCGATGCTGAATGGAAAAGCAAATACGGCCTACACAAAGAAAAACGAAAACGTTTTTTAACGAAATTCAATTTATTTCTCAGACTTTTCTCTTCTGAACTGGTTTAACGAACACCCTAAACTCCTCATAAGTTTTTATAACAATGGGATTTCGGCTCGTTTGCATAATAACTGTTCCTTCGTATCACTTGAGTAGCACCTAAGCTGGCGTATTATCCCTTTATCCTTTGTCTTTCGGAAAGCGCTCGTTGAGCAACAGTCTGGCTCGCTGCCTTGGCATAAAAATCAATGAAAAGCTCCAAAAATATGTAAAAATGGAGTAAAGTGGAATAAGAAACCATTTTATATCTTCAATCAGCAAGCGAAGCGTACTGCAGATCCAAGTCTCCGCACATACAGAGATGTAGGTGCACATGTACTCCAAAATCAGTGGCTTAGCGTCCGTTCGCGTGCAGCATTTTATCTCATTCATTATGCATGAATTTTATTTGCTTTGATTGAAACCGAAACCCCGACGCGATTGTTGATTCGCCATAAATACAAATACAAAGATCTCGGCAACACCGCTCCAATATTGCATAAGACTACTAGCTACCGGCTCGCCTTGAGCTTGCACTGGCACCATAATTTGTGGAAGGTGATCGTTTGTGTGTGCATTTTTATCGTGTCATTTGTCGGGTACACATTTACTTATGTGAATAAGCCGTGTATACAAATACTCCAGTCTTCGATTGCATATCAAATGAATTGTTTGGCAAATTTCCAGCAAATCCGTTTAGGCTGTATTATAATACCCCGTGTGTTCGTGTGTTGTCGTGTGGAGGAGAGGGGTGGGCGAGGAGTCAAGCGTTCACTGACTCTTTGACCTTTTCTTATAGCTCAAGTGTTGGCTGCCCAAAGCATTTTTGGGTTAACTCATCTCGTTAAAGATTTTCAACACCAGTGCGTTTGATATTGAGCGCATCCATGGCGGCACATCCATGATGGCACATCCTTAGCGGCGTATCCTGCAATTATCGGCCATTTTGCGCTTCAATGAACAGAGTATTGTACGCTCAATTGGCTAGTGGGGTGCTATGTATGTGAGTTTCGTGCTTAAAGCCGGGCTAAACTTTAATTTACTTAGGCCGTGAGCAGCTTACAGAGAGGCATATTTTCAATTTATACGAGATTTGATGATTGCTATGATTGTAATAAAATACCAATCAATTTAAATTATGACCATTACTCTCGGAAGTTATTCAAAAATTGTTATAGTAAAATAATCAAAATCGAATTAGTTCATAAGTTTAGATGTACGTAATTCGTAAACTAATATGAGCAAAAAATAGTATGATTAATTTTAAATCTTTTAGTTTATTCTTCAATGTTTTTGTCAACCCACTCAAAGTAATCCCACATGGCCATATTACACATATGTCAACGTTTCTTCCAATCCTCGAAACAGTTGCTAAAGTCAATTTCCGGAATAGCCTTCAATGTGCGTAACGATTCACGTTTAATGTCTTCAGTTGACTCAAAACGGTTTCTCCGGAGCGGCCGATTTATTTTGCTGAACAGTCAGAAATCACACGCTGCTAAATCAAGTGAATATGTAGGTTGCGGCACGATATTGGTTGAAAAAGTTACAGAAAAAGTTCGAGTTTGTAGATTACTCCCATCGGACCACTGCCACACCCACAAATCGCCATTAACCGAAAGATATAAAACTCATATTTGGAACAGGGGATCGCAGTAGCTATATGCACCTTTGGAAAAAAAGTTTGAGAAAGTGGGCGTGGCCCCGCCCTCTAATAAGTTTAATGTATGTATATATCTCCTAAACCACTTAACACGAATAATATAAGAACTCCTACCAATATTGTGAAAATGTACGAAATCGGATGTAAACCCTGTTCACTCCCCATATAACGGTACTGTTAAAACTACTAAAAGCGCGATAAATCAATAACTGAATACACCGGAGACATTAAATTTTACCATGGAGATGGTAAAAGAGAGTTTTATGGGAGCCGACGTGAAAATTGGACAAAGGGCGTGACACCACCCACTTTTTGGTGAAATCCCATATCTCGGGACCCGACTGACCAATTTCATAAATCAAACCAAAACAAAACAAAATGTGAAATGTTGTATTTTTTTCATATTCTTATGTCACGTTGTGAAAATGAGCGAAATCAGACAACAATCACGCCTACTTCCCATATAGCACAGTTTTAAATTCTACTTTATTCGTTCAGTTTCCAGTACAGAAATCAAGGACCAATTAATATAACGGGATAAAATTTTGCACTAATAATGGCTTTAGTGTATGCCACCTTATGACCAAAAATTGTTCAAATCCAAAGAAAACGGTTCACGCCTCTAGGTACCGAATATTTAGACCCCGTTACCTATGGTTGACTTTTGTTAGATAATATCACTCAATGTCTGAGATATTTAATTGAAATTCAGGATAGTGCTTCGCTGATGGTATGTCTGTGTGTCAAAAATAGATTGAATAGGTCCAATACTCTTAGCCCCAAGATACCTAATATAAAGATCTCCGAACTTCCCGATGACTTTTTACCCCATATATCGGTCAATATGAGAGTTATCTCAATGAAAGTGAGGTAGCATGTTTTACTCATAACAGTGTATCTTTGTGTCAGAAATAAATAAATTTTAGCGAAAGCTTGACTTACCATATAACTAATATCAGAATTTTCGAACATTCGACTCTGTATGATTAGTTTTTTAGTATGTGAGATGTTAACAGTATGAGGTATTGGGAAAAATTGATAAAATCTGGCCGATACTACCCCAACTGCCATATACTACATATATTATAATGGCTTTCGTTTTCCTAACAAACCTTATGTGTCTGTCAGCATATGAGTTATATATATAATATGGATATGTATTAAAAATTGTAAATTGTATCAATCGATCCTCAGGTTGACGTTTTACAACATAAAGTGTTTCCTAGGCTTTGATACCTGAAAGTTGCAAGAGTATAAAATGTTCGTTTGCACCTGAACTTAGCCCTTCCTTACTTGTTAGGAATTGCTTCGCGCAAACGACGCATAACACTCAAGTAGTATTCCTTGCTTGCAGGTCAGTTAGAAGGAATTTGGAGTGCACTACACCTTGATAATTGAAAAAACTGTCAACATAATCTTAATTTTTGCTCTGCTTTGACGTGGCTTTTTCAGCTTCGGCTCTCCTTTGCCACAACATTCGGTCGAGTGATCGCCTGTATCCCGATCGTAGGCATAGTTCCAAGACTCATCGCCAGTAAAAATACAGTTCATCACATTTTGGAAGGCTGAAAGTATTGTTTCACAATCGTTAACGCGAAGCTGTTTTTCGAAAAAATTTAGTATCTCCTAATTCGCAACGTCTCAACTAGAATCAGCAAATTGATATGTTCTAATATACTGCAAGGTGCCAATGGTCCCTATTAAGAAACATATTATTTAGTATTTTATTTATTCTAGAGTATTTTAGACTCTAAGTCGCAGAACCAGCAATTTTCACAAGAAGCTAGATTCATGTTAAATAAGTGCTTCTTGAGCTTGCAATGGCCAGTGTAGAAGGTGACAAATAGCCTAAGTTTATTCCTTGGCAGATTGATTACATACACTGTATTTAAACATTTTGAAGTAGTAACCAATCGCAATGAAAATGCCAGCTTATAATCAGTTCATTCCCGGCAATACCTTTGAGACCTGCCACCCAAATAAGGTGCACTTGGTTGCGTTCCGATGGACTCGTTGTGTCGTTCTATACATTCCTGAGAGCAGCTTGGCTATCGCTTAGTACAGCTATACGTTCATTGTAATAGTTGTGTTGGAGGTTTAACTCTACGTATCGACTTATAGCAAAGACCTCTGCTTGAAATATGCTCGGAAACTTGTATCGCATGGAGCGCCGACATGTTGGAACCTTAGGTCATCCACACCAACATCTTTTAACTAAGGAGTCATTAATCATGGCAGTTTAGCGTTCCTATTAACTGTAAGACTTCGGCCGGTTTTGAAGAAATATGGAGCAATTATTCCCTCTCACCAAACACTGACTTTTTGAGCATGTAAATGCGTCTCATCATCACTCTCAATGCGACAGTTTTGTCAATTCCAAAAGTGAATTTCATGATTGAATTTTTGTAATAAAAATGCACAAAATGTAAATAATTCGATTAGAGATACTTTTTTAAGTAGCCTTTTTTGACAGATCACGCGTGAGGCGTGTTGAGCTGTCATGTTATTTTTGTTCAGTATTGTTTGGCATTTCATCATGGAAAGACTTACTCCTCTTTATAACGCGACGTTCGCAGCAACTCGGACTGACGCATGGAACGACTTGGCGTAATTTACGTTAAGATCTTAAACTTAAAACGTACAAAATACAGCTTGTGCAAGAACTAAATATACCGAGAAGATTCGACGTTTTGGAGGCAAATTTAGTTCAGCTATGAGGTCCATTTCTGCCTGCAAGCATTTGCCAGAGAAACCTGAAAGACTCAAGAGTTGCCATTTTATCTAGAAGAATCAACGGTTCGATGTGGTTTGAAGGCCGATGGAATCATTGGTCAACTGTCAATGGTGAACGCTATCGCGCCATGATAAACGACTATTTGATGCCTGAAATTGAAGCTCGTGATCTCGGCGACATTTGGTTTCAACAAGATGGCGCTACTTCCCACACATGCATCAATCAATGGATTTATTGAGAGAACAATTCGGTGAGCAGATAATTTAAAGTTTTGGGCCGGTCGATTCGCCAACAAGATTGTGGGATATTACACCGTTAGACGAAAGTTTGAAGTTTATGCGGACAATCCCGCTTCGATTCAGGCCTTGGAATAAATTATCACGTTTGTCATTCGCCAGTTACATCATCGAAATTTGGACTCAACAGATAGACGATCTGAGAGGTAGCAGTGGCCAACATTTGAAAGAGATTATCTTCAAAAAATAAATGCCTACGTAAATAAAGAAGAAGGAGGAAGGAAGTAATAAATAAGAAGGAACGTACTAGGTACCTACCCACTCGTTTATGCGACAGAAGAGTTTCTAACGAACACAATCGATTTGATAATGTTTATTTCATTACACTTTTACTGCCAATTTTTTTAAACAGGTGTCAAATTTTAAGTTAGACCTTTGTATTGTGTTAACTATTTAAACAAATTATTTTTTCTTGACTGGGATATCGTAAGAAAAAACGACAAACTGCGTTAATTGTCTCTTCCAAATACTGTCTGCTTTACTACACGTTCTGCTATGTGCCCAGCTTAAGATAGGCCGGATACGCAATTTATACAATTATGTTTTCGATTACATAACATATTTCATTTTGTAAAAGCTCTCCCTGCTTTATTATATCAGAAATCATAATAATTTTCTCTCACTTGTTTAATATTATGACAAACATATTCTTCCCAGTAATAGCATCCTTCAACTTTTCCAACTATTTATCATATTATGTGAAACTTCTTTTCTTTCATTATGCTAAATTAAGTGCATGGAAGTCATACGTTGTTATAAAGCCAATCACGCATATCCTTACTGTCAGCGCCACTAACGAAAGGAGTCATGTATTTAGGAGGATAAGGGCGCTCATAGCTCAGGGCTTCATGCATACGCTGTCGGCTCGTCGTCACGCAATGAATTTCCCATTACCTACTAAGTCAATACTTACATGTGTATTTGCCTGCATTTTTCGCGTACGCACGAGCATACATATCCTGATTATCCTTAATCCAGCCACTCCTTCAGTGCGACGCATAAAATTCTTAGAAGCCTCGTTAGCATTTTACTTAGTGAGGAATAATGTGAGAACGCATAAAGAAAAGGAATGAAAGGCGTGTGAGTCGTAAACGGCATCAAAGTCGAATTGCAAGCTCTTGGCTTGGTGGTGTGTGTGTGTTGGCCGAAGGACGAACGGATTTACAAATTGATGAAGCCTACAGGCGCTCTTGAGAAAATTTGCATCCTGTTACATAAGTACATTTGTTTGTAGAAATGTATTAAAAGTAAGGAAGGCCTTGGCTCGAATGGAGCCGAGTGAATTTCATTATGATTCTTCGAATATTGGAAATCATTATATTGAGTATCCACAAAATATTAAAAAAAAATGGTATAGTTTGATTACAAACATTTTAAAATGAGAATTGATGTTGAGTTTAACAATGGCGAAGTATAATAATATCAAGTGCACTTGGGTGCATTGCAATTCAGTTCATTTGCAGACTGCAGAAATAAAGGAAATGCTAAGTACCAAATTTGATTAAAATTGGTCAGATAGTTTCTGTGATATGGTACTTCATCTGAAACCAGAGGCGTCACGCCTATTCTATAAGCGAACGGATTGAAATGAGAGTGGCTAAATGAGTCTCAGACCCCCCTCACACTATTACACTTCCACACCACACACATTAAATTCACCACATCATCATTCTACACCACTTCATCATTCTATACCACATCTTCATTTCACACCACATCATCATCACATTCCACATCACATGCACACAATACCAATGTCACAAATTCAACACACATGAGGACACCGCACAAAAAAGAACAAAAGGGACCGACGGACAAGGCACCAGCCTCTTTTTGATTTCGACCGCGAACTCGACCAGTCATCGTACGCTCCTCCGTGCCCCTTTTACATTCGTTGCGCACCCTTTTTAATACTGTGAGGTAAGTGCCGCGAAATTCTTAAAAACCTCTAAAATTAACTAGAGAGCATACTGTATTTTAACAATTTCATGCAACTTGTTGACCAAATTTTATTAATACATGAATTCTTCAAATCATCCTGGTCATTTGAGATATAAAACTTTATATATCATATACTTAATTTAAGGTCTTACCAACAACCATTAGATGAACAAAACCTCAGTACTTTTTGTAACATTTTGCGAGCGTATGCAAATACGGTTAAGCGCGCGAAGAAAAGTTACGGCAACGGCAAAGATAAAATGACGGATGTGATGGTGACACACGCCTCTTGTTCGTAATCGCGCACAAGCAAAGGGCCACTCCGTGTACCATAGGTGCTTGATTGTAGTCGTGAATTTGCCTAGATCGTGCAGTTATTGCGCGGCCACAGCGCCAATATAAGCGCAAACTATGTGTGTGTATGCGTAGAAAGGCTTCCAGCAACTTACTCACTTATAATCTTACCTTCACTCAACCATTATTCCACTTGCGGACTTTTGTATGCGACCGAAGCTGCCGAAGCTACCGATGCTGCCAATTTGTTGGTGATTGAACGGCTTTCTCATAGAAAACGCGTCGCACAAAAGTGTTACGGCGAATGAAAACTTATGGCATGGGAAGACGACGTTATGCATGCATATTACAGGAAATGGAAATGGAAAGCGGATAACCGACGAAATCGCTTGTTGAATTGCGAATGTAAAAGGATATGATGGAGAAGGTGCACAATATCGCGAACATTCGAGAATCGGGACGCGTAATAAAGGATGCTTGAAATCACATTTACCGTGTCCGCGAAATCAATAGAAGTGAAAAATTCTTAAAGTCATCAGCTTACTGAGTTTTGATGAATTGGGTTTTTTATGTCGGCTATCCATCAAATGTCGATAATGGTTTTAGTAACACACTTTTATGAATAGCAATCAACAGAAATTAGGAGTTTTTTTATATTTATTTTAATTTGTTATTATAATATACATAGATGGACGGGAAATATTGGCAATTTAGGAGCATGACTTTTCGGTTGGTATTTTGACTTCCTTTACATATTTTATTTCAATAAAACATAAACTGATTTACAAAATTACTGTATTTATTTCATTTGTATATAATACACAAAAATCGTAGTTCCATATTTTCGGATTCTAATACAAATTATAAACTTAAACGGCAGGGCTAGGATTTAGAATAGCATCCTCTGACTTCGGTATTAAAATGGGTATGTAGAGGTAGCAGCTTTCTCCATATTAAGAAAATATACATAAATACAATTTTTATTTAAATTACCCTAGTAAATGATAAAAAATTTATGTGCCAAATATAAGCGCGTTCCGTTGATCAGTTTGTTTACAGCAGCTGCTTAAGTCGGTACCCTTCATTAATGCGTAGTGTTTACGAATGTTGGAAAAGACCTCCGGTGATTCAAAATCAAAAAACTGCGAGAGTTCCAAACCTCTTAAAAACTGTCGAGAGACATGCATTTAAAAAGCTGAAGCCCATCTCAAAAAGTTCTTATAAGTAGATTACATCTGGTGGGGATTCCTTTGATGGCGATTAAATAAATATTGATGAATAATTAAATATTTTGCGTTTTATTTACAATTTCCCGAGATTTTTTGTGACAATGTATATGTATATAGTTGCCGTCGACTTGTGGGTAATGGTATTTTTGCACTATCTAATATAAAAAATGTGCAGAAACCGATTAGTGAAGTGTAAGTGAATATAAAAATTAAAAATGTAAGTGTTAAACTCATTACAAATCGATTTAAAACGCACAAACGAATTTTGCTTGCTTGAATTTGGACACAGCTTCTTTACATATATACATATACATTCAGCTGATTTTAATTAAAGTTGAGTGGAAGGGGAGCGATTTATCTGTCATTCACGCCTTGCACTCTTTTTTTCATTTACAAGCTTTTAAATTTCTCTATTAGAGATTTTTCTGAAACCAAGCGGCTTATAGCTTTAGTTTGGTGTTGCTAAGACAGCTGCGTTTGTTATTATATCATTGAGTTCTCTTACGCTTTCGTCAATATCTCTTCCTGTATTTATTTTGTGCTCAATATTAATATGGCTACTTACGTATTTTTTATATTTTAGCCAATTCGTTTTATAAGAAGTTAGACCCACTTTTGGATTAACGAATATGGGTTGTTCACATAACTTTATTAGTACAGGAGAGTGATCAGAAGATAGGTCAGTGCATGTATCAACTGTTATGTGCGATTTATCAATCTTTTTGATTACAGAAAAATCTATTGAATCCGGTATTTTGTTACGATCACTAGGCCAATATGTCGGCTTACCAGGAGATATTATCTCAAGGTTATTGAGCC